>NC_081564.1:6727952-6802118 GCF_022355385.1 Mustela nigripes
TATGGTTTGTCTCCCTCCCAAACCCATCTTGTTTCATTTATTCTTCTTCTACCCACTTAAGCCTCCATGTTGCATCACCACTTCCTCATATCAGGGAGATCATATGATAGTTGTCTTTCTCTGCTTGACTTATTTCGCTAAGCATGATACGCTCTAGTTCCATCCATGTTGTTGCAAATGGCAAGATTTCATTTCTTTTGATGGCTGCATAGTATTCCATTGTGTATATATACCACATCTTCTTGATCCATTCATCTGTTGATGGACATCTAGGTTCTTTCCATAGTTTGGCTATTGTGGACATTGCTGCTATAAACATTCGGGTGCACGTGCCCCTTTGGATCACTACGTTTGTATCTTTAGGGTAAATACCCAATAGTGCAATTGCTGGGTCATAGGGCAGTTCTATTTTCAACATTTTGAGGAACCTCCATGCTGTTTTCCAGAGTGGCTGCACCAGCTTGCATTCCCACCAACAGTGTAGGAGGGTTCCCCTTTCTCCGCATCCTCGCCAGCATCTGTCATTTCCTGACTTGTTGATTTTAGCCATTCTGACTGGTGTGAGGTGATATCTCATTGTGGTTTTGATTTGTATTTCCCTGATGCCGAGTGATATGGAGCACTTTTTCATGTGTCTGTTCGCCATCTGGATGTCTTCTTTGCAGAAATGTCTGTTCATGTCTTCTGCCCATTTCTTGATTGGATTATTTGTTCTTTGGGTGTTGAGTTTGCTAAGTTCTTTATAGATTCTGGACACTAGTCCTTTATCTGATATGTCGTTTGCAAATATCTTCTCCCATTCTGTCAGTTGTCTTTTGATTTTGTTAACTGTTTCCTTTGCTGTGCAAAAGCTTTTGATCTTGATGAAATCCCAGTAGTTCATTTTTTCCCTTAGTGGCGGGAAATTCTAATGCCTGTAATGCACAGCGGTAGCACAAATACTGAACCTGTAGAAAGACTCACACACGTCAGTGTGTTCTTGTGTGTTTGCCCGTGGCAAAATGAGTGTTTGGAATAGAAAAGTAATGGCAAAGGAAGGAATAATTCATAAATGCTGGTGGGAAGTTTTGGAGATAATGTTTGCATAGTACATCAAACAATGGCTGGGACAAGGAGTTACACCTTCAAAAAGACAGCTTTGTTCATGGGAACTAAAGTGTGAGGAATAGTAATCTTAGCAGTCATGAGGAGACGGCTTCCCAATGGAGAATATCCATAGAGTCAAATTATTTTCAAGAATTTTCATTTTCACGCAGTGTGCACTTAGGCCAAAATCGGACGTGTGCACATGCGCAGATATCCGTCCTGTGTGTGTGTTGTCGCTTTCCGTGGATGGGGACACAGCAGCTGCTACAGTGTAGGGAGAATGGACGAATTCTGTTTTCCTTCAACGGATGTATGGGTTTTATTTTTGTAGCCAATACTTATTTTGAAGCGGGAGAATCCCTCCAGAGTAATAAAGTATTTTCTAAGGAGGGGACTGATTCATTGGGTGGACAGCCCTGCCACCCCATAGTAGCTAGGCTGTTTCATTACTGGGATTTATCGGATCACACTGGTGATGTGTCACCCTGGTACACTTCACCAGTCTTTGGAGGATACTCTTATAAGGGCTGAAGAGAAGGTTATGAGAAGAAGCCGTTGGGGGAAATGTGGAGCCCCGCACTTGATTATCCATTGTAACCGCAAAAGGTTAAAATCCGGGATTATGTCCATCTCTTTATTTTTACTGTCTTTTTCCAGGTTGGTGGCACCAAGGCCGGTGTCGTCCGGTTTCTTGGGGAGACAGACTTTGCCAAGGGGGAATGGTGTGGTGTGGAGTTGGATGAGCCTCTTGGGAAGAACGATGGGGCAGTTGCTGGAACCAGGTTTGTCTGGAGCTGGAATCTTGTCTCCTGCGTGTAAAGGTGCTCAAACAGATTTCACCAAGAGCTGCATTTTTAAATGTTATGTATTTATTTATTGTTAAGATTTTATTTGACAGAAAGAGACAACAAGAAAGGGAACACAAGCAGGGGGAGTGGGAGAGGGAGCAGCCGGCTTCCTGCTGAGCAAGGACTCTGGGATCTTGACCTGAGCTGAAGGCAGTTGCTAAATCACTGAGCCAGTCAGGCACTCCAAGAGCTGCATTTTTTTTTTTTTTTTTAAGATTTTTTTGTTTGAGAGAGAGAGAGGCAGAGGGAAAGAAAGTCTTTTCTTTTTTTTTTTTAAGATTTTATTTATTTATTTGACAGACAGAGATCACAAGTAGGCAGAGAGGCAGGCAGAGAGAGAGAGAGAGGAGGAAGCAGGCTCCCCGCTGAGCAGAGAGCCCAATGTGGGGCTCTATCCCAGGACCCTGAGATCATGACCCGAGCCGAAGGCAGAGGCTCAACCCATTAGCCACCCAGGCGCCCCAAGACCTTTTTTTAGTGCAACTTTAGTTTCACAACAAACTTGAGAGGAAGATACGGAGCGTTCCCGTGTGCCCCCTGTCGTTTTCAGCCTCCTGCACCCTGGCGGTGCATTTGTTACAACTGACGAACCCACATGGACCTGTCCCTGTCGGGACCCCTCTGCTGTAAGTTTGTCAGACAGTAGCAATGTTCAGTCCCTTTGCACCTGAGGAGCACTTCAGTGGTAGCTGGTAATTCTGTCACTGTGTGTATCATACTGTTACTCGTTAGTGTGTTTTCTAAAACATTGTTGAGGTTATCAGCTTACATGCTGTGTGCTGCTTGACCGCCCTCGTTTGCTGGGAGGACTCAGAGCAAACCCGTCATAAGTGATGACCAAAAAACCAATGCTTTTGTTTACAATTGTTATTTCTTGTAATTAAGTTTTTTGTCACTGCTTTTATTGTTATTCTCTAAAGGTATTTTCAGTGCCAACCCAAATATGGCTTGTTTGCCCCTGTCCACAAAGTGACCAAGATTGGCTTCCCTTCCACTACACCAGCCAAAGCCAAGGCCGCTGCCGTGAGGCGAGTGATGGCGACCACCCCCGCCAGCCTGAAGCGCAGCCCTTCCGCCTCTTCTCTCAGCTCCATGAGCTCGGTGGCCTCCTCCGTGAGCAGCAAGCCCAGCCGGACAGGATTAGTAAGCCTCCCTGTTCTCCCTGCATGCTTCTACGTTCAGGCGAAGAGCGCCTGCTGCTGGCAAACCTGCTTTGCTTTCAGAGCTCTTAGCTGCTTTGAACTGAATGTTCGCTGTAGCTTGTGGAGGCCCGTTCTAGGTTTCACAAAACAGAGCTTTAGCAAGAAGTCAAATTTGGAAGTAGAATTTTGAACATCGCTTTCAGAGTCGTAAGGCCCCAAGATGTACCAGTTCTTACTGAGTCTGTAGTAACTATTGTCAAGTCTCACATATGGGATGATTTCTCTCTTTTTTTTTAAATTATTTCGGGCACAAGAATGGCAGGAAAGTTGGGAGGGATCCTTTTCCTCAATGACCTCCGTCTCTCTGACGTCAAACAATTTGAGGAACTAAAGTATTTTGAGAAAAGGCATGTTCTTAGAATTTCGGTAGCATGCTCCTCGAGTCTAACCCACTGAAAGCGGTTCATGTGTGGCGTGTTCCTGACTTGGGCCAGAGGACACAGCGGGGAACGAGCGGACGTGAAGGGACACAAGGAAAAGCCTCGGCTTGTCTCCTCCTCCCTCCCGCTTCCTCTCTCCTCCTTTGCCCCAGGTAGACCCATAAAAATAGAATCGTCAGAATTAAAATAGGCAACAGCGGCTCATTCTGTTTGTTAATATGGTGTTTTAATAGGGTCAAGAAATGACTTCTTGGCTCTTCTCCTGCCAGTTTATTTACTTGAAGTGAGGCAAATACTGTCCAGGTTTGTAGAACTGCACCGCACTGGTAAACTGCAGGCAGGAAGCAGAATGGTAAGTGGTGCGGTTGGTCAGAGTGAAACTGCCAGCGGCCCGGTCTGCCTTCTCTTCTGTGGTCCTTGGGTCCTCTGGGAAGGGAGAGGGGAGGGGTCTTTCCTTCAGTGCAGGGGGAGGGAGCCGTGCTTCTCTGACAGCCAGCTGGACTTTCTCTTAGGTTTTGGTAAAGTACCTGCTCAGACTTTTTCATTTTGCATACGAAAAGAGCGTCTACATCTTCAACAAAAAAAGTCACAGATGGACTTCTACAAGAAAAGCTTGACAAGAACAATGACATAGAAGGGAAGCCCCCCTCCTCTCCGGACAGAGCCTCATTCAGCAAACTCCTGTGGACAGCTCGTCTACTTTGCTAATCCGGGAGCAAGTCCGTGGAGGTGTTTTCTCTGGAATAGGAATTCTTTCTCGAGTAACTTTTATTCTGTTGTAATTGTAAGTGTCCATCTCTTTGGAAGACAAGCAAGCCCTGGTCTGTTTCCCCCAGTCTCTCCTCTTTTCAGACCCGTTCTCATTCATCTTAGCCACCTCCCTCAGTGAAGAAGAGTGACAAGAGAGAAAGGAGCCTTCCTACCTTGTGAAACAGCTTGTTTTTGTAGATCTTTACAGAGGGTCGCTATGGTTTCTAAACCAAAACCACCATAAAAGAGTATGCCAAAGATACAGAAAGTGTGACTTCCTAGAAATATATCTCCTCAGTGCAACCCCTTGCATGTCTATGAAAATATCTAACGATTCTTGAGTGCAAGATGGTTCTCTGGAAGTATTGACACAGAGGGGCCCAGACTCTCTGCCTCGCACCTGCTGGCCTGTTACTTTATTGTAGTGCCCCAGGCCAACAGAAATAGCTAGCAGTCCTGTCTGCTAAGCAGCTAGGTGCACAATTTAATATTTATGTTCCAGCAATTTAGTAGCTGTTTGAAAAGAATGATACACATAACTGAGAGAAAACACATTTTTGGTTCATTCTTAAGTAACCACACTTACTATTAGGTTGCGTGCGGGTGTTGGGCACTGCATGTCCTTGTCAAACCTTGGAATCTTCCCGAACACTGCTGCCCTCATTTCCTGTGACACATTGAGTTTTTTTTCACACAGTACTGGCTTTTTGTCACGGCAGCAGCCAAAACCTCGCTTTGGGAAGACACAATGTGATGGAAAGGAGCGTCGTACAGTTGCCTCAGACTTAGTTGCCTCAAGCTGGTAGTTCGTATGGTGTCCAGCAGGTGTTGGAATGTTTCCCTTGAAGTTTGGAAATACTCCACAGTGCCCCGTGACTTTGCTGCAAGGCCCCAGGGCATCTCTGCTCAGGGAACCTCAGGTTTGGTGCATTTCAGGAAGAAGTGTTAGTACCGCAAGATATAATTTTAACCATGTAATGAAATTGGAAAGTTAAGGTCAGATGCTTAAAACAACACCGCTTCCCCCATATGTTTAAGTAATTTTAGAAATTTCACTAAATAGAAACAGCAAAGGACAATTTGGGTTTGACTGGGTTTCTTTACTCTTATAGTTGTCAAATTGTCCTTTTTTTTTTTTTTTTAAAGATGTATTTCAGAGTGGGGCAAGCCGGGAGAGGAAGAGTAGAGGGGGAGAGAGAGAATCTGTCAGACTCCCTGCTTAGCCAGGAGCCTGACATGGGGGTCCAGCCCATGATCTTGAGGTCGTGACTTGAGCTGACACCAGGAGTCAGACGTTTAACCGACTGAGCCACCCAGGCGCTCCCCAAATTGCCTGACTTTTAATTGATGACAGATCCTTGCTCTGTCTGCCTCCTGGACGGGGGCTCCGACTGATGAAGAGCTTTCAAGGGGCAAAGGAGGCTTTGATTGCAGGAGATGAAGTCAGGGCCCACTCGATCCAGATCCAGCAATCTGGTCTCTAGGTCAGTGGCCTTGGACAAATGCATGCCAAGGGACGGGGCTTTTGCTGAACTGCTTCCCTACCCCGGAGCCTCGCTTGGAAGAATGCTGTTCAACTTGGCCGCGTTACCCATTGCCGTGGTAGGAGGTTATTTTCTCTGTGTTTTTATCTGACGATTAGCCTCAAGATGGAGGAATCGGTATGGGAAATAGCACAGAGTAGCAGGGGGACCCCTGAGGGCCTTCTGCACCCCTCCCCCATGGCCTTTCTGCCCCATCTCTTACTTCCTCTCTCCTCCCACTTCCCTCCCCTCTAGTTTTTCCCCCCTCCCCTCCCCTCCCCTCCTCCTCTTTCTGCACAGATTCTCTTTCCCTCCTTTTCCGCTCTCCGCATGTCTTCTCTCTCCCCACACACACTTCTGAAGGCACACAGAGTTTCCATATTAATCTGATCTTCACAAATCTCTCTGGTGATTGGGATTCAGGTCCTCAAGTTCTGGATTCCCGGGTGAGATCTCCTGTGCTTTTCATTTTTTTTTTTTAAGTTTTTATTTAAATTCCAGGTAATGAGCAGTGTTAATATTAGTGTCAGGTGTACAACACAGTGATCAACACGTCCATACACCACCCGGTGCTCATCCCGACAAGTGTGCTCCTCAGTCCCCTCCCCCGGTGCCCCCAGTGCCCCCACCCTCTCCCCTCTGGTGACCATCAGTGTGTTCTCTAGAGTTAAGAGTCTGTTTCTTGGTTTGTCTTTCCTTTTCCTCCCTTTGCTCGTTTGTTTGGTTTCTGACTTACTTCCCTTAGCACGATACACTCTAGTTCCATCCGCATCGTTGCAGATGGCAAGATCTCATTCTTTTTTATCTGTGCCTTTCACTTTGAAAGAAAGATGAAGAAAATCCTGACAGAATCCAACTGTTTAATTGATACAAGGAAGGTTTGTGACTCCAAGGGTGACCTCTTGGTTTCCTCCTTCCTGGTAGTTTAAAGCTTAAAAAGTTGAAAAAAAAAATTTCAGCCTCAAGTCTGAGGAGCAAGAAACTGACCAAAATCTCCTAAGAAGAAGATGCCTGTTAATGAAGCTCGGACAGAAATGAAGCTTAGAGAAACTTGTTAAATGGGTTCTGTGGAATTTTTCTAGATTCCGGCAAGGCCCTGTCAGCTGAGCTCAGGGTCCTTTGATTTGAGCCGCTCATTCTCCTTCTAAACATCTTTCTGATTGTTCCGTGACTTCTCACATTGATGTGTTGTTTGTGATGTTCACAGTCAGGAGGCACATGCTGTCTTGTTTCCTTGATGAGAAGCTTTTGCTAATAATTGGCGAGCTTGGGAGCTGGGACAGCACCTTTGCTTTGCCGAGGAGATGCCCGCCTGCATGCCTCGCGCCCTCCTTGCTTCCCCGAAAGCATCATCGCCCTTCACTTCTTTAACTTTCCTTTGCAGTTGACTGAAACCTCCTCCCGTTACGCCAGGAAGATCTCCGGCACCACTGCCCTCCAGGAGGCCCTGAAGGAGAAGCAGCAGCACATTGAGCAGCTGCTGGCTGAACGGGATCTAGAGAGGGCGGAGGTGGCCAAGGCCACAAGCCACGTGGGGGAAATAGAGCAGGAGCTAGCTCTGGCCCGGGACGGACACGACCAGGTGAAGTCTCGTGCTGACCTTGTTTCCGAGATGGTGATGGGTTCTAAGCTGATCCTGTGGAGAAGCTGGTGCTTTCTAAGTGGAGGGAGAAGGCTGAGCAGCATCCCCGGTGCTTGGAGCCGGGGGGCTAGTCTTGGGAGCACAGGAAATGAGTAGCAATGTCTTTGTTGGGCTTGTTGGAAGCTGTGACCTGGGGTACCACTTTGTAGCGTTATAAAGATGAAGTTTTGTTCTTCTTGAGTCGACCTTAGTCTTTCGGTCTTTACATCCGGGTCTCTTGGCCCGCGTCAGGGGACCGCGTTTACTAGGACCTTACCCACGATGGCAACTCCTGTTTTCGTAGGTTATCCTTCACACTCACTACAGCTTCAAAAAAGACGAGCGTTGTTTTAACATTGCCCTCTGTTGCTTTAATGGTGTGGTTTTTCATCGTCTAGTTTCCAGGAATGCGGCCGAGAAGTAACCTATTAAAGATCGTAGAAAGCATTTCAGTGTGGAAAGGTTTTAGAGTCATGCCAACCCACAATGGTACCACTTAGCTGTAGCTCTTTGGAGGCGTCCCTGGGCCTGCGTCTGGGTCAGAGAGAGGCACTCACTGACACCCTTGCCTTCCCCAGCATGTCCTGGAGTTGGAGGCCAAGATGGACCAGCTGCGAACAATGGTGGAGGCTGCCGACAGGGAGAAGGTGGAGCTTCTCAACCAACTCGAAGAGGAGAAAAGGTGACCTCAGACTGTTCCTTGGTGCAAGGGTGGCCTTTTCCTTTTAAATGACCTTAGGAAATCGTCCTCATTAAGGGGCCAGGCCTTAGAACCAAAGGAATGACCGCATATTCAGTGGAAATGAAACTCTGTACTGCGTGAGGAGGGTCTGCTTGGATTTGACCTTTTTTTCTTTTTTTGGAGACGTTTGGAATCCTCTAGACATACCCTGCTTCATTTAACAGCTATAACTATTTATTGAGTCCTTGCTATGGGTCAGGCATCCTCTTAAGGCTGACCTCAGTGTCATGAGATTAATGCAAACCCTGCTTCCACCTGCAGCCATCTTTGGTGAGAGGACATTGTGGGTCCAAGTTACCTAGTATTTGTGAAACACCTTCCATGAATCTAGTAAAACTGTACCACTGGTGAGTGATACAGGGTCTCTGCCGTTGAGAAACTCAGTCCCTTAGTAGGAAAACAAAACTTCCGTGTGAAGCCATTAGAGCGTTATCCAGGTCAGGATGGAATCGGTGCTAAATTGTGTGAGACAGCAAGTTTGGTTCTTACAGGTTTCTTGAGGCTGTGACCAACGCGATCTGTGAAACAGGTGTCTGCCTGGAAACCGCTGGAAGTGGTAGTGGGGCATTTGTCCTCTCTTGCACTTGATGCCATCTTCTGTCCTTTCTGATGGCAGCAGCCTAATACCCTAGCTGTCTGGTCTGTGAGTTCAGGATGGTCAGAAGCTCACTGCTGTGAAAAGGAATATAGTAGAGATAGGATACAGTCTCTTACCAAGGAAATGACTTTCTCACTAGAAAGACAAACACTATACATAGGAAATTCTCTTCGCATCTTAAAAATGGGTACAAATAATTGAGAGATAGTAACGGGCCTTTTCTTGGCCCTCCTGGATGCCAGGACACCAGGACCGCTTGCTTTGGCTCTGAAGCCAGCTCTTGGTCTGCTGCCTGCTGGGCTTGAGGGCTGTAAATTACTGACGATTAGTTCTGATTTCACAGAGTAGAATTTTTCTTAACTTTGCCAAAAATGCTAGTGAGTTTGACTGCTTTGATTTTTGCAGACAGGTTATGAATTTGTTCCCTTTTCTTCCTTACACTCAAATTTGTGAAGATTTATAACATGGATGTTTCCTGGATTCCGTAATTCTTCACGATATCCTATTTCATTGACGTGGTGACAACACTGATTGAAACCTGCACCCAAATCAGAGATTTTTAAAATGCAGGAAAAAAAAAAGTGACTCCAACTGTTCATAACCTTATTCTCCCAGGCTTAGAACAGGTACTGGTATTTTCCTGGCGCTTTCTGCAGGGGTCGCCCACTAGCCTTACCCTGACATATCCATGTGACATATGGAGTTGTATCAAGAGAGATTGGTTTTCTGTGCCACTTTCCCCTATGTTCTATAATTGGAAAGTAAAAATTACAGACTGGAAGTTTCAGAACCTATTTCTGTGGTCATTAGACTTTTTCCCTGTAGGCTGGTCCTGTCCTGATTAGATTCACTCTGTTGATTGTGACCAAGGGAAACCAGCTGGTTTTTCTCAACTCTTACTTCCTGCCTCGTGGAGTCAGTACCTCTAAAACACTGAAGTCTCCTAGATAGAATAGAGCTACTGGATTTCTAAGCCGGATGCCTAAAATACATTTCTTTATTTTCTTCCACCATCATCTGTTACAATCACCAGGGTGTTGATTATAAATTCTGTTTTTGGTAAGGCGGATGTGTTCCTTGGCTACTTATGTGCTCTGTTTTGGTTTTGTTGCACAGGAAGGTGGAGGACCTTCAGTTCCGGGTTGAGGAAGAATCCATCACGAAAGGCGATCTTGAGGTAAAACCCCTCCGGCTCTCTGCAGCTTTTCTGGGTACTAGTATTCACAAATTCAGATGAGCTCATTGTGCCAGAACAGACAGCAGAGGGAACTTGGTCTGGGCTGTGCTGTGGGCGTGGCTGCGGGTCTGTGGGCCTGGGACGGTGCTGTCCCAACTCCAGTGACCCAGTCAGATTTTTACTACTCTTTTCTTGCGCTTCAAAATTCAAATCCTGGAATTGGAGTTAATCAAGTCATAAATCTGGCGCTTTGTCCATGTAAGATTCTAGATGTTCCTCTGATGATCAGAAATGGCATTGCAAGGAGCACTTTTAACTTCATCATGATAGTCCCCCCAAAAGTTTCGTGCTTTCTCTCAGCTTTGCTTTTCAATTGAGCAGGATCAATTTTTTTATAGTCTTGTAAAAGGAATAAACATGTGTTCCAGTAATCGATTTTTTAAAAAGTAATTACCCAAAGAAAAAACAAGAGCGATTTCTATATCAGCTTCTTTAACTTCTGTGGCGTATTTTACATTCACAGGGATTTCCTTTAGCATCAAATTTCTCATCTTTAGACAATTATTCATATCAGTTTTTTAGATTCATGTGATTTTGATGCTTTTTAAACCACTGCTAGATGTATGACATACGAATTATGAAATTATTCAAATTTTGCAGATTTTTGATACTTTAGTCTGTAATATTTTGGTAAAACTTTCACTTGACTGTATAATTCCCAGAATATCCATTTTTGCTGCTATTACAAGTTCAAAGCCTATTGGTGACCCACACCATGATTCCATTCCAGGGGCCCTTCTGATAGGATCTCTGATTCCTTTGGTAATTGTCTTTGTAGTCAACCGAGAGTAAGGAAGACATTCTTTGAGTTCTAGTTTTATAAGGCCCAGAATTTAGTGGATTATTCCTAATTCAATAGTTCCCTTCTTTGCTCATTTCATCTATGGTAACATTCTTTTAGTTGACTTTTGTGTTGTTTTTACCCATTTAAAAACACCCCAAAGTCTCATTAGAAGTTTCTCATCCTCATCTGATTCATGTGAGACACAGCCAAGGGTGTGCTGAGGAGGGGCAAGTGAAATCTTCCCCTCGGCACTAGGCTGGCATAAGCCGGCCAGTAAACTCACTTGAAATTTATCAGAGTTGTTTTGAGACCCTTAACACATAATTGAAACTTTAGTGGAATTTCTCCTTTTGTCGATGTTTAATTTTTTCATTTTTTTACTGATAGCAAAAGAGCCAGATTTCTGAAGATCCTGAGAATGTAAGAGGGCACTTAACTGTGTGGAGATTTCCCTTGTTAACCCAGATTGATGACAGATTAAAATGCTTATTGATACACTCAAATACTAACGGCATCATCATCTGACCTGAGACATTGATCTTAATATCTCTGTGCATGTGGCTTTCAGAGCAGTTACATTTGTAGCCTGAAGAGATTGTATGTAATGAATAAGCTGTATAAATCCATTTATTTAGTGCATAAACAAATGTTCGCTTTATAAAAAATTTTGCCAGAAAGGAAAAAAAGATTTTGTCTGGGGACCTGGCCTTCTCCACTTAACTCAGAATGTCTTCTCATTTTAATAGAATTATTCTGAAAGAGAGGATAGCTAACTGAAACGTAAGACACGTAAGAGGAAGGAATTAGAGAAATTCTGCAGGAAAGTTTTCCCAAGTGGTTTTGGAAAGTATTCCAAGTGGAGTAATTTTATTCCCGCGTAGGGAGAAGGGCATTCGGAGGGCCTTTATGTGAGATTCATTGTCTTTTTGTGAGCTCCCTCTGCTGGCCGGTGCCTGCCAGTGCAGGTGACAAGAAATTCAAGTGTCCGTGCGTTGTGGCTGCAGGGTTTTCCCTGAGTTGGTGAAACTAGAGAGGAGCATTCTTCAGTGAAGACACCTTGTGCTTTAAATTTATTATTATTGAAATGCGATTTTTCTAGTAGCTGTGCTACCAGCCACGTAGGTGTTTCTTCTCCCTCCTCCCTCTGATCTGGACCAAATGCCCAACACAGATCTCACCTAAACAGCCTCGAAAGCGTGGCTTCCCCCTGGCAAGCTGCCGGCTGTGATGCCAGTAGAAAGAACCTCCCAACTTTTGGCTTTGTTTTACCACCGTAAGAGAATAAAATTAAAACAGAGATTTTTCTCCCTGCCACCTCCTGGCAGCTGAAAGAGACAGCTTAAGACCGGACTTTTAAAAAGCCTCCGTTCTGAAGGTCTCCTTTTTGTGAAGCTACTTCAGTGATCTGGGTCTCTTCTCTCCTCCCCAAACAGGCTCCGCTGCATCCGGTGTCAGTCTGCATGGGGTCTTCCTCCCGCCTTTCCTGTGCGCTTCTCTCAGAGCCTTTGCTTTCCCTCTCAGTCCCTGTCCCAGAACTTCCCTCTTGGGATGCTCTGTCTTAATGTGAGAAAGGAATACTTTTGAAAGGAGGGGTGTCCTGTCCAGTGTAATGTTTTGACCACACACCGAGGCATGGATGGGGATCGCTAGTTCCCTCGCTGCTGATGGCCCAGACAGCTGTCGAGTCCCAGATGGTTTGTGTGCACACCCGCCGGCAAGGCAGTGTCGCAGGCATCTGGAAGACCTCGTGATGGGAAGAAGATCACATTCAGTGGATATTTGCTCTTTACCTGGAAGTAGTGAGCTTCCACCCAGAGGACACTGAACTCAGTGTCAGAGGTGAAGAAAGGTTCTGTTGCCTTTTACTTTTTACCGTTAGTTTTGGGTTTCAGTTCTTGAGGCTGTGACCCTGATTACGTAGATCTGGATTCGATCCTTTTCTCGTAAAAGCAGGTAAATTGAACAGCTTCTGTCTGAGGCACATATGGACCAAGGGGACTGTCCAGACAGTTAGATTTTGAATTTTTTAAAAAAGATTTTATTTATTTATTTGGCACAGAGAGAGAGAGAGATCACAAGTAGGCAGAGAGAGGAGGAAGAAGCAGGCTCCCTGCTGAGCAGAGAGCCCAGTGTGGGGCTCGATCTCAGGACCCTGAGACCATGACTTGAGCCAAAGGCAGATGCCCCAGGTTTTGAATTTTATTTCATTATTTCTGTTGAGTATCTAGAGCTGAAGCAGATGAAGAAATTTAAAAAAAATTGGGGGGGTTCATTTTTTAAATGTTCCATGATGGTTTATACTTGGTTCTCAAGCACACGAACCTCTTTTGTGTTGAAATCCCTAGAGGACCACTGGAGTCAGTGAAAGATAATGTTAGCATGGTCCACCCCGTCCTTTAGAGTTCCATGTCATTTTTGCCTGTAATCGTCCAGACAGAGATCTGGCCAGCTAAAAATCACAAAATATTTAAATTAATACCAGAGGCTCGGAGCAGCTCTGTCCCTAGGTTTTGTCCCTTGGTCTGCTGATAGCCCCTCAGGTGGGGAACTGGTTGGGGAAGAGGCCTGTTCAAACTGACATAGAGATTATTTCCCATTGAGTGAGACTCCGCTGTTACAAAGAGATTGCCCTCTGGGTTCTCCTGTCAGTTCACAGCTATGTTAAGTGATGATGGGGAGTCTCTGAGGTTTTTGAAACACAGCTAAGGATCTTACCAGCTCTTTCTGCATGGAGTTCAAACTCATGCCTCTGTGCCGAGTCACCCATTTCTTACTCCCGAGCTGATAACGGCTCCATCCTAGGATGGAGAAGACGAGCCCTTCACCAGCTCCCAACTTCTCTCCTGGTCTGAGTCTCCGAGATGGAGGCCGTCAGACGTAATTATTACTGAATTTTCTCCTTGTAAATAGGACCCCCTCCTTTTTCTCCTTGGTGACAAACCGTTTTTGGAGACCCCACTTTTAGAAGGAAACTAGGGAACTGGGAAATACTGCTAAGAATGCCAGACCCTTTTGGCTCATCTCAGCAAAGGCCACTGGTGTGATTTTCTCAGCTCTGGTTTCTGGATTCCCTCCATTAGGCTTAACGCTTCACGCTTGTCCACATCATAGCACTGGGATCTGCCCCCGGGACTTACTGGACACCTGGAGGATTTATGAGCTTGTGTTGGCCATATTCAGGGGGATGGCAGTGGTCATTCTGAGGGTCAGTTTATTTGTTGAAAGTCACCGCGTCAGTTACATACACAGTAATGTCAAACAGCTGTTGCGGGGTGGGGGAAATTGATAGTTTAGAGGAATATTAACGATTCTAATTTGTGCTGATCAACCTCACTTATCAATGTAACTTATATTTGGCTGCACGCCTCTGACACCGCTCATCCTGCCTCCCGTGTTCCCACTCTCGCCGTTCTCCGTAGACTAGCTCGCGTCCCGGCCCACCTCATCCTTTCATCCGGGAGCGATCCTCCGCCCCCCGGCCTCCCCATCTCAGCCCATCCTCTGCCCGTCTCCATTTCCCTTTTCGTTCATCCTTTGGCGGAAGGTACTGGTGGCTCAGCCTGCATGCCGCTGCCTCTCCTCTCGTGCTGGCATGTCACGGTGGCACTGTTGTGTTCTCTTCCTCTTCCTTTTTACTAACAGACGCAGACCAAACTGGAGCATGCCCGCATTAAGGAGCTTGAACAGAGCCTGCTCTTTGAAAAGACCAAAGCTGACAAACTCCAGAGGGAGTTAGAAGACACTAGGGTAATGGTTTTCACTGTTTAATGAAGCAGACCCGTGTATGTGAATGGTGACGCCTCGGGGGACGTGCCTTGGCCCAGTGGTTCCACCCGAGTTTGGTCCTGGTGCCGTTCAGGGGCTCAGGAGCGTAGACTGATGGGTAGGCACGGCTGTGGCATATCCAGTCTTTTGTCCAAGGTAAAGACTCATTCCTTTGGTTGACTCAACCAAAACCAAGGTCAGGAGCTCCCCAACTGTGTGTAGACTGCGTGGACGTGCACAGCCACATTCGAGGCTCTTTGTATCCGTACCTTGAAATACATCTCTCCAGTTTGCCACGAGCAGTCAACTGTCCTCTTGCTCTCACATTCCCAGTGACAGGGTTTTCTGAAGAATTTTTTTGTTATTGCTGTTTTACTTTACCTCTCTTTTCCTGCCTTCTTCCCTGACCTGTAGGGGAATTGAAACACTGGCTCTTTTGAATGAGAGTTAAGGACTTTCATCCCAGTGACCTTTTTTTTCTTGATACCTGATCTGTCTTTGCACGTCCCTCCTTTTTGTCACCAGTAGGTAAAAATCTCAGCTGTCAGGAGGGAGAAGTGTGCTGAGAACAGAACCACTTCCTACAACCCCGGCTCACTGTCTTTGGCCCCTGGAGCCAGTGCGTGAGTCAGGTTTTCACTTGTTGGTGTATCTCAGCACCTGCAGAGTGCTGACCGGTGCCTGGCACTGTTCGGAGCACGGCCCCGGCATTAACATACCCCGTCTCACCTCAACCCCGAGGGACGGTGGCATCACCCCCATTTTGCAGATGAGGATGTTAAGGGAAGGAAAGGTTAAATAATTTGCCCAAGGTTACACAGCAGATAGGAATAGTGGAGCCAGAAATTGTATCTGGAACACTTGGCCCAGAGTCTGTGCTCTTGACGGCCACAGGATGGAGTCTGTTTTGGAGCTAGTTTTGTGCTGGAGAATTTAATAAATAATCCGAGCATTTACACATAAGAGGACATGTATGTATATATACTTTTTAAATCACACATTTGACTGTCAGTGGCTAAATTACCCAGATCCTCAAGTATAAAATTTTTAAAAATTACTCTGTCTCTGATCAAACTTGGTATCCCTGATTTTTTTTCTTTTGAATCACTAGTATTTGTAGAAATTTCTTTTGTTGAGAAATCATTGACTGATCTAAAAATCAAGCTAACTGAGCAATTTTTCTTCTCTAAATCATAAGCTTTTCTTTTTTAAAAAGAGAAAATTTTCTCAGTTGGCCTCAAAAGTAAAGGTATCTCCTGTGTATTTGGTAAGGAAAAAGTCCCGGTAGTTTGTCGATGTTTCTTTCTCACCTGAGAGCCAAAGACTTGATCTGGGAAATATAAGGGACTGATGATAAGATTGGGCTCCTTTTGTGGGAATGGCTGTTGAAGCAAGGAAATACATACATATATATCCATTTTTTTTTAACCTGTGAACTCCTCCTACGTACCTTTGTCAGCAAGCAACTCAGATGGATGCCTTTTCTTTTCCCCCGTGGATAAGAAGGCATCGTTTGCAACCTAGCGTATCCAACTATTCCAGATTCAGACTGTTGTCTTTCTAATAAGAAGTCATGCCTTTCATCGGATCCTCACTTGTGCTTGGCCAAGAGAGAAACCAGCCAGTGAGCCGCCCGAGTTCCCTGTCACCTCCTTTACTCTTAGGAAGCACTTTAGATGTCCTCTCAGCTGTAAACCCAGTTTATGCGCCGGGTGTTTGCTGCCACGGGGAAAGTCACCAGAATGAGAAATGATACCTGACTTTTATCCTGGTGGGAGAGGCAGACACATAGCTTTGCTCAAGGGCAAACTTTGGGAAGTAAAACAAAACAAAAACGGAAGAGCTGTGGAAATGCTACAGTATAATCACACTATTCTTTTTTTCACTTATTTTTTATTTGATACTGACTGATAGAGAACTTTTGTCTCTTTGGATTTATTCAGATCTCAGACCTTGTAGCATTGGGGTTTATTAATGTTTTGGTCCTTATTCTGTGGCAACAAACTCTTGGACACCCCATCCCCTGCCCCAGATAAAAGTCCATAAATAAACGTCTTTAACCCAGAGCATCTGTAGCCCTGCAGCACACACCGTAGCTGGCTCTGAAGTAGTCAGCGACTCCTCATGCCCTTTTGGACTCGGTTGCTTTCTTTTCCCAGCCCTTTGTGGACGTGTTAATGTGCGTCCGTATCACAGCCCGTAGGTGGACAGAGGAAACAAAGGAAACACGTCCATCACTTTCTGTCCCAGTAAAGGCAGTGAGGGAGAAGAGCCTTCAACCCAGAGGAGTTTTGATCCTTGAAATTTGTTTTTAAATCATTCATGTTCCCTTCTCTTTCCCAGGTTAGTCCAATAATTCATTTTTATGCCTGAAGCGACCAATTCCCGCATATTTTGTGCCCTACACTGACTGGCGTACAGGTATCAGAGGGAAGTCATTTCTTAAGAGAGAAGGACACAGGTTAGAAAAGTGTTTTTCCTAGTCCTGGGGTGTTTAAAAAAAGCAGATTCCTGGGTGTGGTCCCAGAGCTCAAGTAGAATCAAAACATGTAGGAGCGCACGGGAACCTGCATTTCAGACGGCATCCCAGGAGACGTGCATACTAAATTCTGAGAACCACTGGGTTAGGTAAGCAAGAGATGTACGTTAAAATGCCAATTGAATTATCTAAAAGGGGGGACTCTCTAAAGATTCATGTATATAATTGAAGGTAAGTAATTGTTCCTATTTTGTCTTTCTAAAAAAAAAAGTTAGTGAAGTATTTCTTCATTATCCAGCTAAAGCTCTGATCTCTACCGCTGATTCACTGTAACGTTTGATAGGTAATATCACATCTTTTATACCAGTCATAGGCCACAGAAATAGAATACCAACCACGTGTATGTAATCGAAAACTCTGCCACCCACGTTAATATAATTTTTGGTAGATAAAGAGAAACAGGTAAAATTAGTGATATATTTGATATAAGCCAGTTTATCCAAAATGACATCATTTTATCAGTATAAAATTTATCAATATAAAAATCAGTATAAAATTATCAACAAGATATTTTATGGCCTCCCCACTCCCCAAGTCTTCAAAATCTGTCTCTGTTAGCCTTACAGCATCGGTCACATTTCTGGTGCTCAGGGGCCATGTGTGCTATTACACCAGACAGCACAGGTCTTTAAAATCACCCACATTAGATAAGTGAGCATTTACACATGCTGGGTGAAGCAGAGGAGGGAAAAGCCAGGTAAAATGAGGAGGCTTCTGTCTTCCCTCAGCTGGACATACATAAGAACTTTGAAAAACATTCTTTCCAGTAACTTACCATCAGTTGATGGGCACTTCTCTAAGTTTCTTTAGAGGGAAAAGAAGTAATTCCAGAGTAAGTTAAATTGCACATCAATTTTCGATTGAGCATCTCCAGCTGGTGGAAGTTGGCCAAAGATGACAACTTTGGGGTTCTCAGAGTTGGGCTTCCTCCCTGACGGCAGTTAGAGGTGGGGCAGCCTTCCGGGGTTCACACGAGCTCCACGACTGCCTGAGGTGGGGGAGTTATTAAAAATCTTCAAGGTTAAAGAAGATCTTCAGTGACTGGTTATTTACGTGATTTGTTTTTCTTTGGACTGCGGTTACTAGGTGGCTACGGTGTCGGAAAAGTCCCGTATAATGGAACTAGAAAAAGACCTAGCATTGAGAGCACAGGAGGTAGCTGAACTGCGGAGGAGGCTAGAGTCCCATAAGCCTGCTGGGGATGTTGACATGTCACTCTCCTTTTTGCAAGAGATAAGCTCTTTGCAAGAAAAGTTAGAAGCCGCCCGTGCTGACCACCAGAGAGAAATCACTTCTCTGAAGGAGCAGTTTGGAGCCCGCGAAGAAACACATCAGAAGGAGATAAAGGCTCTTCAGGCTGCCACAGAGAAGCTTTCCAAGGAGAACGAGTCCTTGAAAAGCAAGCTTGATCACGCCAACAAGGAGAACTCTGATGTGATAGCCCTGTGGAAGTCCAAGCTGGAGACGGCCATCGCGTCCCACCAGCAGGCAATGGAGGAGCTGAAGGTGTCCTTCAGCAAAGGGGTCGGGACGGAGACAGCAGAGTTTGCCGAGTTAAAAACACAGATAGAGAAGATGAGACTAGATTACCAGCACGAAGTAGAAAATCTGCAGAACAAACAAGACTCTGAAAGGTCTGCTCATGCGAAAGAGCTAGAAGCCCTCAGAGGTCAGCTGATGGCGGTCATTGCAGAGAAGGAGAGCAGCCTGGAAGCCCTCAAGGCGAAGCTGGACAGAGCGGAAGACCAGCATCTGGTAGAAATGGAGGACACCTTAAACAAATTGCAGGAAGCTGAAATAAAGGTAAAGGAGCTAGAGGTACTCCAAGCCAAATGCAGTGAACAAACCAAGGTTATTGATAATTTTGCATCACAGCTCAAGGCTACTGAAGAAAAGCTCTTGGATCTTGATGCACTTCGGAAAGCCAGTTCCGAAGGTAAATCGGAAATCGAGAAACTTAGACAGCAGCTTGAGGCAGCTGAGAAACAGATAAAAAATCTAGAGATTGAAAAGAATACTGAAAGTGGCAAGGTTTGTATTGACATCCTCCGTCCTTTTATTTTCTGCTTGTCTGTCTCACTTTGCGTTGTATGTCACTTTGGAATGGAGCTCATTCATCTTCCAGATTCCTGATTTGCTTACAGCAGCCTGCCCGGTGCTAGTGGATTTCCCAGTTGGCGTGCAGTGTCCTCTGAGTATCTTGAGTGTGGTTTCATCTGAGGAGATTTAGAGAAAATAAGGGCTCAACTAGGTTAATTTATTTTGGTTTCTTAGCATCTGTGTACTTAACGACTTTGTCCCTGGGACATGCTCTATGCTCTGCTTAAGCTTGGTTCTAGTCTCTAATTCCTTTTTAAAGATTTATTTCATTAAGAGAGAGAGAGAGAGCACATGTGCAGGAAGAGGGGCAGAGGGAGGGAGAGAGAGAATCTCGAGTAGCCTCCCTGCTGAGCTCGGAGCCTGACGCGGGGCTTAATCCCCTGACCCCAAGATCATGACCTGAGCCAAAGTCAAGAGTCAGATGCTCCACAGACTGAGCTACGCACGTGCCCCTGTAATCTCTTTTAAAATAGAGAGCTCCCTAAGAGGATGGTATTAAGGTAAATGAAGGAATAGACAAGAAAGAAGCTTATATGATTATCTCCTCCTCCTCTGCATTTACATCATTGTCCTGTCCATCAGCCCTTGGGCAAACACAGCTGTGGACACTGAGTGCCACGGGACTGGTCAGTTAGCGCGCAGGGATAAGTAGCAGAATAAGGTGCAGAGCCCGGAGCCCTTCGCATCGCTGCTCCTGGCCTGTTGGAGAGCTTTTCCTATGCCGCGGTGAGGATGCCTCCTATTTCTTGCCTTTTTGAGGACAGACAGACAAGTATGCTTTTGGTCGAGGCATAGGAAATTGCCTGAAACATTGGCCAGCTACATCCCTGTCTAATCAGCCTTGCCAAATGTCGTCTTCATCTGTAAGGACTGTTTGAGGAATGAATGGTCCCAGTCCTCCTCCCACCAGTGGGAGTGCTGGGGCTGATGCCCAGTGTTCTGAGCTTTTTGTGGGAGAAAATACTTCTTGGACGAAGGGTTGTAAGGTTAGACGGGGGTGGGGGGGTGGGAGGACAGACTGAAAAATCGCCAAGTAACCTTCTTTGAAGATGACAAGCTAATTACAGAAAGATTTTCTCAAATCTCCTCACTTGGATCCAAAATACCAATCAAATCACAAAAATTAATTAATAGAGAATCCATAGCTAAGGGTTGGTCAAATTTTTTTACCTCAAGATTTGATGAAAACCAATTTCTGATTACCGTTGCCAGTGCATTTTAAAATTTTTATTATTTTTTTTAATGCTGAACTACTTTAAGCACATGCAAACATAGAGGAAATAACACAGGCCGCATGTCTGCATTCTTCCTACTTGACGGCCTTTAAAGTCCAGAAAATGAAGATGCTTGATTTAGCTATTTAGAAAATAAGCGTCTGCACTTTCTGCTTTAAATCATGTGGATATTCCAAATTTTGGTATAGAAAAATACTCCTTTTGACTATTTTAAATAGTCATTAGATCGTACTATCTAGAACTGATTGTGCGAAGTCATTCCCTTCTTAAAATTAACCAAAAACTAAAAACAACAACAACAAAATAGTTTTTTCTTGTTTTCTTTAACCCATGCCTTTATTCCTTTCAGTTTTATTTGGTTGTGTTTGTTTCTCATATGTTTTTTATATTTGTTTTACTTTTTGTTCCTCATTCATTCTTTTTTGTTTCCTCGTGTTGGTTTGCTTCTGCACCATGTAACTCTGTACGGTAGGCTAGTAGCGTTACCAGAGAGCTGCAGGGACGAGAGCTAACACTTAATAACCTTCAGGAAAACTTGCGTGAAGTCAGTCAAGTGAAAGAGGCTTTGGAAAAAGAACTTCAGATTTTGGTAAGTACCTCTTGGGAATCGAACTCTCGGGGTTTCTGGCCATTTGAATAACGTTCCTGATTTAAAAACAAAAATCTCCATAAAGAAAGAAGTATTGGATCTCTTTGCCTTTCTCTTTCAAAGTATTCATTTAAATTGAGTGTATTAGTCCTGGGCTGGTAAGTACCTTGAAGGGAATTGGATCAAACCCGACCTAGCAATAAAGGTAGGTATTACTTTTTCTTTATTTAAATCTGTCCTTTGCCTCTGGTAAATGAGCCGCTTTGGCGTGTGATCACCTGGTTTTGCTAAACACAGGGCTCTCCCAAGCTTATCCGCCCAGCACTGAGGGTTTCATTTATAATGAGGTTTAGGCTCTGCCTTCTCCCTCCTTCTGACCGCGCACCGGAGAGCGTGGTGCTGGACCGCTCGCACCCCGTCAGCGGAGTCCGGGAGTCCTTTCTTCCAACTCACTATAACCCACCTCAGCAAATTACATTTTGCATCTATCCTCTCGCCTTAATCACAGGTTGTAAGATATTTTGTTTTTCTTGCCTTTTCTCAACTGTTTTCCCTTCTTCCTGCATCAAAAACTGAACTTAGTCAAGGCTGACAACCGTAAGCACACAGCACGGGAAAGGAAAGTCGTAGGTGTATGGAGAAGCCGGAAAGAGAATCGTGAGTTAGGAAGGGACACTTGTCTTAGTTCCTCTATATGCCATTTCTTCCTGGATTATTACACTTCTGTGCTAGTACCAGAGGTGAATAAGTGTTTGCTTTTTTTTAAAAATGCCAATATTACAAAGTTCTACTTTTTCAAATGTCAAGTGTGTAGCTGCACTGTTCACTATTGTAGCCATTGTCCACATGTGACTATATAAATTTAAATGAATTAAAATTAAATAAAATTTAAAACTCAGTTCTTCAGTTGTGCTAGCCACATTGTAAGTGTTTAATAGCCTCATTTGGCTAGTGGCTACCATATTGAACAGCACAGGATAGACTATTTCCATCATGGTGGATGGTTCTGTTGGGCAGTTTTGATATACAGTATTTTAGCTATATTTTGAGAGCAAGTTGGCTTGGGAATCATGATTTTCTAATATTATGGCCTTTAAAAAATGTGTTTTGAGTCCCACACTATTTCTGTGGCGTTGCCTCCCTCCCCCAAACTTTGAAGCTATTTACTTTTCTTTTAAATTAGTGTACATCTACTACTATCTGTCTGTGTAGTCAAGAGAAAATTTGCCACCTAAGTCTGGCTTTGGAGAAAACACAGGGGACAATCTTTGGGCTTTGGTGGACTTGTGTGGCTTGTGTGCCCATTTTATTCATAATCCTAAACAGTTAGAAATACTCACTGAAAATTTTTCTTGGTGCATCCAGCTCAAAATTCATCTCAGGAAAACCAGGAGAACGTTGCGTTTTTTTCATTTTGTTTGTTTTTTGTTTTTAAATCTATTGTCATGTTCAGAAGAGAGTAGGTGAGCAGTGGGCCTTTTTGGTTTAAGAAGTAGTTGATAGTAGTTTCAAGATACTGGCTCTGATTACTCTCAGACAGAAAGACACTGCAGAATTCTGACCACTGTCTCAGGCAGATTCCTGAAGAGAAGTCCTGCTGCTTGAGGGTGGCAGCATGGAAAAAAGCATACGCATGTGCCACACGTATGCCCAAGCACACACGTATGCACGTTCACACATGCGTACAGATGTACATGCATGCTCGGGCCAGGACATGGATGTAAGCCCTGTTCCCCTGTGTCACATACACACACGGTATATATATATGGTGGTATTTGGCGTTTACACGTTTTTAAGTATAAATTTTAATGAAACAAAATCGGTCACAAAAAGTAGATAGTGTTTTAGTTATAACTGGTTGAAACGTTTTATTTCTGCAATTTGAAATCCTTCTGTTCTGACGATTCCATTCTTAATTTTAGAAAGAAAAGTTTGCTGAAGCTTCGGAGGAGGCAGTCTCTGTTCAGAGAAGCATGCAAGGTATGTCTTACTAAGTATGGCTTCAGAGAATGTCAGGTTCCCAAGCTGGAGCTGGCCTCTGGAGTACAGGGAATAGATGGCTCGTGCAGTCTGACGTCGTGCTTCCAGAAGCTTCCGCAGCACACGGAAATGCCAGATTGCACTGGCTTCCTGAAGTCTCAGACTCCCACTTACTTCGTTCTTCTTGTGACTAAAGGCTTGTTCCACGTAAAATTAAGTATACTTGGGAAAAATCTTATCTTACTTGATCTTTAGTCATTGATAGCTTTATTGAATTTTAGCTGGAAATAAGAGAAAGAGGCCTGGAAAGGTGTGCTCTGTGCCTGCCTAACCCACAGATACGGGGGGCGAAAAGAGATGCATCCTTTCTTCTCTAGTCATTACACAGTGGTTTGCTGTTGTAATGAGACTCTTTAGTATTTCTGTCCTCTCAAATCCCTAGTATGTGATTTGATTTGGTTGTAAGACCATCAACCTCTAGATGGCTTATTAAGTATGAAATATATTAAACTTTTGACTCTATCCTCAATAGAAACTGTAAATAAATTACACCAAAAGGAGGAACAGTTTAACGCACTTTCTACTGAATTGGAGAAGTTGAGAGAAAATTTAACAGGTAAGCGGTCTGTGTTTACTAAGCACTGAACACAGTAGGTTTCCTAGGATTTGAGATAACTGTAGTACGTTACAATAACATTATTCAGGAGCCACTTCTCTCTTTAGTGTAGTATAATGTGATAAAATATTTGCTTGAGATCTGTAACCTCTGCAAACCCTCTCTGCCCTGTTTTCAAACGAGTCGGAATCCACCACACACCTCTACTCCTCCCACTGTCCTTGATTCACCATTGTCTTTCACTTGAGCTGCTGTAACAGCTGGCCGCCTGCTCTGCCTGCTTCTGCCCTCATCTCCTTCAGTCCATTTCCAGCACAGCAGCTAGAGCCATCCTTCCGCTAAGTCGGGTCATGTCAGTTTTCTACTCAAGATCATCCAGTGACTCCCATCTCACTCAGAGTAGAATCTGGAGTCCTTACCAATGTCACGTCCTGTTATCTCTCTGATGACCTCTCATACTATCCTTCCCTTTGTTCGTTCTACTCCAGCCATGCTGGCCTTGTTGGCAATACTTGCAAGTCAAGCATTTTTGTGCCTCAGGGCCTTTACACGTGATTTCCCTAAGTTCCTTCCAGTCTTTGCTTAAATGTCACCATCCAGAGAGGTCCCGCCCAAGATTTTAGCCCTCCAACTCTTTCTTGATTCCTTTCTCTGCTTGTATTTTTTTCCCCTCTTAGCAATTAACACTATTTTTATACTATTTGTGTTTGTTTGTTTGATCTTGTTTCTTGTCCATCATCTTGGCTAGAATATGATTTTCATGAGGGCAGGGATTGCTATATACAAATATTCCCAGAGCAAACCTTGGAATATAGGATGTGGTCAATAAACTTTTGTTGATTGTAACACTACAGTGATTTTTTTTCTATATGTATTCAGATATGGAGGCAAAATTTAGAGAGAGGGATGAAAGAGAAGAGCAGTTGATAAAGGCGAAGGAAAAGTTGGAGAATGACATTGCAGAAATAATGAAGATGTCCGGAGATAATTCTTCTCAGCTGACAAAAATGAATGACGAGTTATGTCTGAAAGAAAGGTATGTATGAATGGTTGTAAGGGCACCTGATTTAGGTTCGCCTCTGAAGCGCGGTCTAGGAGGGAGGGGAGCCAAAATTCAGGATTGTTCTGGATTGTTCTGTTTTGTTTTGTTTTAAAGATTTTATTTATTTATTTGACAGAGATCACAAGTAGGCAGAGAGGCAGGCAGAGAGAGAGAGGAGGAGGCAGGCTGTCTGTGGAGCAGAGAGCCGGACATGGCTCTATCCCAGGACCCTGGGATCATGAGCCGAGCCTAAGGCTGAGTCTTTAACCCACTCACTGAGCCACCCAGGCGCCCCAGGATTGTTCTGTTTTAAGGTTTCCTGCCGCTCTTCCTTTTTTCTTACTACATGAGTTGTCTGCTTAAATCAACTATGGAACCTTCTAAGCAATACAGTATTAGAGGCTTTTTGATGGCTTGTAAAGAAAAGGCAGGAGTTTACCTGGGGTGGAAACATGTTTCACAAGCAGCTAACGATATTTTTAGGCTGTTTCAGTGTAACGAAGGGTAACCCATATTACAGGCGAACTGGGTATGTGCCCTGCACCTTGTGGACAGCTTTAGTGGAGTGGGTTTTCCGATTCTCCTAGTAATCCTGTGAGGTGAGTGTGTTCTTGTTCCCATCTTGAGGAGAAAGGAATTGAGGCTTCGTGAGGTGATGTGACTTGCCTGAGATTTCAGGCTTGTGCGGCCCGGCCTCGGGACCCCCGCTGGTCATCAGCAGTATCTGCTACAGCCACGAGCTACAGCTTCTGTCTCCACCCCACCCCCGTCTTTATTCTGAGACTATTGTTGCTTTGAGCTTTCTTTTCTTTTCATAGCTGCTGGGTAAAAATCAAATGTTTTATTTTGTAAGGCAAAAACTTTGAGAGGACATTTTAGGGCCATGAGACCCATGATTCTGAAAGTGTGACTGGTTGGCAGTTAGGTTTATCTCTGGCCATGTACCCCCACAGTTTAGCGGGATGGTGACGGGGGTGGGGGGGGGAGGTTGGCACCTGGGCTTTGATTGGCCCCCTTGGTCAGACTTGCGGGGGGGGGGGCGGGGGGAGTGGGCTGTACAGGTAGTGGTGGCCTGGTGCCCCAGGGAGCTCTAGCTCTGCAGGTGTCGGATGGCCCAGAGGGACCCTCCAATTTTCCCACCTCTGTTTTCAGAGTCCTCTGATAGCCCGTTTTCTAGGTTTGTGTCACACATTTTCTGTACATCTTACTGACCCATGTTGGTATCTGGAGGCTAGATCTTCAAGTTACCACTTGTCATTTTGTATCTTGTGTTTTCAAGGGGCAGTAGAATGAGTTTTTGATAATCTCGTCTGCTAAGATTTTTTGAAACTTACTAAATATTTACTCATTTATGTTTACTTTTCATTCCTTTTTCCATACAGATCTATTGACGTAAAATACAAAACCTTCATAATTACAATAATTGTCACTCTAAGTAATGTATCTATAACTGCCTCAATTGTTAAAATTAGTCTTCAGGGCAAGTCAGGCCTTTTTGTTTGTTTGTTTATTTCAGATGTTATTAATTACTTACAAACTATAATCATCAGTACATTATGAATAGTGTCTTTCTAAGTATGACTGGAATTTAAAGCATTCTTTTGAAAACTCTGACACCTTGTGTTGAACCTTGTTCTAGAAATGTAGAAGAATTGCAGCTCAAACTTACCAAGGCTACTGAAAACGCAAGCTTTCTGCAGAAGAGTATTGGGGAGGTAACTCTCCAAGCAGAACAGAGCCAGCAGGAAGCAGCCAAAAAGCACGAGGAGGAAAAGAAAGAGCTACTGAGGAAACTGGTGGACCTGGTGAGGAGAGAGTACATGAGACTAAGTGCTGGCGAGGGAGGCGAGGGCAGTGCAGATACAACTGGTGACTTACTGCTTCCCTCGGGGTTTCTGCAGGAAAAGAAGATGGAAATGAGCCACAACCAGTGCCAGGATCTGAAGGCCAGGTTTGAGGAGGCCAGTTGTGAGACAAAGGCGAGGCATGAAGCCGACCTGCAGAGCCTGCAGAAGACGCTGTCGGACACGGAGGAGAGGCTGAAGGCCGCGCAGAAGGAGAACAGCGACTTGATGCAGGAGATGGCAGAACTGAAAAAACAAGCCGACAAAGCCAAAGTATGTACTGGGAGAGGAGCACGTTGCTGCGTGGCATCACGGCTGCAGCGGGGCGTACAAAGCAGCAGCAGATGGGGTGGGTCGCACCGACCTTTACAGATGCTAACCTCTGAGCGCATGGCAGGATGGCAAATTACATTTTCTTGGCTTCCAGTGCTTTCTGCCAGCTGCTGCTCCTTCTCAAGGGTGGCGGTGGCTACGTCCAGGTCTTGCCTCTGAGTGTCCTGTGTAGCCATCGCCCCCCACCCCTGTGCTGTGGGCTTCCCAGCTGTCCCAGAGAATCTTGTGTTGTCTGAGCTCTCTCTGCCTGCTTGCAGGAGACCCTGTTGTGGCCTCTCATCTTGGCCATCTTACTGCCACCTTGCACTGGGGTTAAGAGAGACATCTTGCAGCAAAGCAACAGGCTGAGGCCAAGCCAAGCAAGTGTGCCCTGGGGAAGCGGGGTTCCTATAGAGCACATTAGAGTGAGGGCTCTCGAGAGGACTTTTATATGTCCCCGGAAGGCACACTCCTGTTACTAAATAGAGTAGAATTTAATACATTGTGTTTCATTTTATGGTGTCAGGGTCATCTCTGCAACCCAGTATATTTTTTGACTCTGGTCACTTAATGAAGTTCAACCGTCCTGTCAGTGCTTAACTTTTTCCTGCCACCATTGCACTTGCTCAAAGAAAAGTAAATACTTGTCTTTAATTACTTTTAATGTTTGTGTAGGAGTTTAGGGAAAAGGAAATGTAAAAGAGCTTATGTGAGACTTGAAAAAAACCCCACCTAAAACTCGTTGATTAAACTGGACATGATACCACACGTGCTATGTATGTACACATGCACTTTCTCTCTTCTCTGTGCCGCCATCAAGGCTTCGTCCTCTCCCTGTAGAAATCTCCAGTTTTATGAGCAGTTTAACACTGGATATAATTTCCAGATCTTTTGTCTTTGTGCTTCCCTTTCTCTGGACAGACTCTGCTTTTTTAGTGTTTCCGTTAAAATGTGGCAGTCTGACCAAACCACAGCATTCCAGTAGTTTGTTATGAAGACTCAGTTCTGCTTCCTGGTGTTGTAAAATTTTTTTTAATTTTTAATTTTTTACAAGGGTCATTTGGTTAGGATTGTTTCCCTTCCAAAGTTGTCTCGATATCCGATTCCTGCGAATGTCAGTGTTTGTCAACAATAGTGGCTCACAGACTATTTTATGAATTTGATGATACCTTAAGATGTACTCTCCCCCCTCCCCCGGGGATAATTTATATGCTCAACAGGTTTTTATATAAGATGTCAGGAGGTTCAGGAAGCCCACAGAGTTGCTGTGTTTCCTAGTTGAAGAGCCAGTGATCTGTAGCTGTGCTGTCCAAGGCACTAGCCGCTGGACACATTAATTTGAGTTTGAATTTGTTAAGTTTCAATAAATCACAGACTGAGCCCTTAAGTCTCACTCACTGCACTTGACGTGCTCACTAGCGGCTACCGTATTCGTGCAGACAAAGGACACAGAGATCACTGCAGAAGGTTGTGGACAGCGCTAGGACAGATAATGTGGTCAGGTCATTTTACAAATCAGTATATTTTTTTAAAAAACTATTTATTTTATTCACCAAGGCCTAGCAAATTGGTCTGTACTTTTAATAAGTTAGACTTAATATTGCGATTCAGTCAGTCAGGCCAGTGACTGTCCTTTAGAAGGTCAAGGTCTTGTGGTTAGTTTGAAAAGCAACAGTTTATTTTCCCTCCCCCTCCCCCCCCCTTTTTTTGGTTAAAATACACTCACTTTTTGTAGTTCTCTGGTTTGGATTTTTAAAAAATTCTTCCCTGAGTTTTTCCTACAGTAGAAATAACTGGGAAGTTGGGAGGGCAGGAAAGACTCTGGCGCCCCAATGTCGAAGTCAAACTACACTTTTTGCCTTGTTAGGGACCACTCAGGGATGATTTCAGAAGTGTTGCAAAGAGAAAATAAACCAGTAGGTAGACCAGCACTTTGCAATTACAATTTGCCAATTACAATTTTCTTTGTATTAATTATACTTTTATGGGCTCTTTTCATCTAGATCCCCCCCCCCCTTGTTATCCAGGTAGTTTCTATGACATTTACTGTAAAAAAAATTTTTTTTTTCAAACTTTTACAATTTAGGTTGCGTTAAGTTATTTGGGCTCACATTTGTCTGCTTGATTTCATTTTGTTTCCATTCTTTCCACCCTTTGTCTCTGTAGTCGCTAACTTATTTGTTAACATCAGCCAAAAAAGAAATTGAACTAATGTCAGAAGAGCTGAGGGGTCTGAAATCAGAGAAGCAGCTTCTTGCACAGGAGGGAAATGCTTTAAAGTTAGAAAAAGGTTCACTTTTATCAAAGCTGGTAGAGGTGGAGGCCAAAATAACTTTGCTTCAGAAAGATCAACAGAAACTGTGGTCGGTCAATGAAACACTTCATTTAGAAAAGGAGAAAGTCTTAGAAGAAAAGCAAGATGCCGAAAAGCTTTATCGGCAGGAGCAGGTCCATAAGGAATCCTTGGCGGTTGAGAGAGAGCAGTTACTGGGAGAAATTAACACGGCACAGGAAGAACTCCTGAGGATCAGTATGGAAAACGATTCTTTGCGGGCTTCCAGAGCAAGCGTGCAGGAGCTCATGGAACAGCTCCAGCTCAGCAAAGATACTTTGATCGCAGAATCTAAGAAGGATCAGGAAGAAAAAAGTCACCTGGAGGATCACATCAAGAAGCTCGTTACTGAAAACCTTGCCTTGGCCAAAGATAAAGATGAAATTATTCAGAAGCTCCAGAGCTCCTACGAGGAGCTGGTCAAAGATCAGAAAACCTTGGTGCAGGAGATAGAAGATCTCACCACTGAGAAAAAGTCAGCTTTGGAGAAGCAGTCAGGTCTTGATAACATGTGCCTCGCCTTAAAAGTAGAAAGAGAAAATCTTCTCCAAAGCAGCAAAGATCTGCAGTTTGAGAAGGACGTGCTCCTTCAGGACCAGGAAAAGCTGAGTGCCAGCCTGGAGGCCGCCCTCCAGATCAAGCAGCTGCTCAGCACGGAGGCCAGCGGGCTCCGCACGCAGCTGGACGAGGCCCAGCGGGCTCTGAGGAAGGCGGAGCTGGAGATGCGGCAGCTTCAGGCCTCGAACAGCAGCCTCACCAAGCTCCTGGAAGAAATCAAGACCAGTCGGGAGATCACAGACTCCGAGTGCATCCAGCTTCTGCATGAGAAAGAAACCTTGGCTTCCTCTGAGAGAAGACTCTCGGCTGAAAAAGAAGAACTCCTAAGTGAAAACAGGCTCCTTGCTGAAAAACTGAAGAAGTGCTCGGAGGAGGCTGCCCGGGTTGAGATGAGCCTGAACGAGAAGATCGCGTTCCTCACTTCTGAGAAGGAGGTGGTCTGTCAGAAGATTACCAAGCTCAAAAAGCAGCATGACAGTCTCTTGAAGGAAAAGTCTGTCCTGGAAATGCAGAATGGAGATTTGCTTGCAGAAAGGGAGAATTCCGTGAAAACCATGGGAGATCTCCGAAGGAAGTACGATCAAGAGTCCGCCAGCAGAAGAATCATGGTGCACGAGAAGATGAAGCTCCTTGGGAATCTCGACACTCTGGAGAAGGAACTTCAGGAGAGGAAAAGGGAAAACCAAGAGCTGGCTGCCACCAAGCACGAGCTCTCTCTGATGCTGAAAGAGGCCCAGAGTGCCAGGAAGAGTCTAGAAAAAGAGCACACGAGCACCCTGCAAGCCAAAGAGAGCCTGAATGCCGAGCTTCAGACGTGCTGTTCTGAAAAGAACATCCTGCTGAGGGACGGACTGAGCCTACAAGAAGAGTGCCAGAGGCTGAACGAGGAGATCCGCGCTGTGCAGCAGTCCTTCGTCCGGGAGCAGGAAGCCAGAGCGCAGGAAAATGAGTCGTCCCTGTATGAAAACAATAAGCTTCACGGGCGGATGGCGCTCCTAGAGCAGGAGCTAGAAGAGTTAAGAGTGTGTACTAAGCAGCTGCAGTCTGAAAAGTTTCTGCTTGTCCAGGAGAAGAGCAAGTCAGAGCAGAAGGTGGCAGAGATCGTTAAGGAGAAGGAGCTCTTGAGTGCAGAAACAGCTCGGCTTGCTGCCAACATAGAGACTCTGAAGAGCGATTTCAGCACCTTGTCCAAGTCCAAGTTAGAGCTGCAGGAGCTGCACAGCTACCTCACCAAGATCCTGGACGACCTCCGGCTCAAGCACGAGATGACGCTGGCCGACCGCGCCAAGGTGGTGCAGGACAACAAGAACCTGCTGGCCGAGAAGAGAGACATGATGCTGGCCAAGGAGGAGCTCCTGAAGGAGAAGGAGAAGCTGGCAGAAAGCTACTTCATCCTTCAGAAAGAGATTAGCCAGTTGGCCAAAACCAACAGCCACATCTCAGCCAACCTCCTAGAATCGCAAAATGAAAACCGTACTTTGAGGAAAGACAAGAGCAAGCTCACTCTTAAAATTAGAGAGCTCGAGACTCTTCAGTCATTTACGGTAAAATGGGAGGGTCAGGGACCAGGCCTGGACTACTAACCCCTGTGCACTAACTTCTTAGCGCCCTGGGCGCTTGTCTTCCGAGGCCAGCAGGGAAATGTACCCCACCCAAGTAGCTGTGCGTGTGTCTCAAGCTGTTTGTCTGACCACCCGAAGGGGCAGTTCTGTACTAAATCTCTAATTGCAGCTGTCTTTCTCCTTTGGAAAGAATCATAAACTGTGAATAAAAAGGATACATTTTTTAATTTAAGGAGAAATTTTCTTGAAAAAGTTACCTGTGGTTCTTTTTCTTTTTTTTTTTTTTAAGATTTATTTGACAGACAGAAATCACAAGTAGGCAGAGAGAGAGAGAGGAGGAAGCAGGCCCCCGACCGAGCAGAGAGCCCGATGCGGGACTCGATTCCAGGACCCTGAGATCATGACCTGAGCCGAAGGCAGCGGCTTAACCCACTGAGCCACCCAGGCGCCCCCCCCAAAATTTTAATTTTTATAATTATTTTTATCTTATCAGCTAAGGATTTGTGTCCATATCCATGCGATCTTTTTTATTCACAGCCATGTTTATATTCATTACCCACAGCTTCTCTCACAGACTTTTCCATTTAATGCTTCTCATTAAACACTTGAGCCTTATGTTAATAATTGCCCAAATAATTTTTATCTTTACTTGAGAAATCCCCAACCTAAATTACAAGTTATTTCAGAAGCCTCACATCTGAAATAGCGAGAATAGTGTTGCCAACATACAGCAGTAAATACGACAAAGGGAAAATTCAGCTATGTAAAGGACATTACTGTTTGTTATCAGGGAAGGGAATGTTTCTCTCAAACACAGGTTAGCGATGAGCGTGACTGTTAGTGTAACTTTGGAGCTTGGAAAGATGTAGGGTTGGAAGGGTCTGAAAATATGCAAATATCATATTGCAGTTGGCTTGTTTGAAGAACGGCATGAAAAGGGTCTGTAGCTTGGTTCCCCTTTCGTGGCTCGGTCTGTTTGCCTCAGCATTGGATTGGTGACTGGTCCTTAACCTTCACCACACAGACAGTGAGGGCTGCCTGAGCCGCACAGCCCGAGTGTCCCCAACGGGCTTGCCCAGGGCTGTCCTCTTTTCTCACGGTGCTTTCTTGTGTTCAGGCTGCTCAAACGGCAGAAGACGCCATGCAGATAATGGAACAGATGACCAAAGAGAAGAGCGAGACTCTGGCCTCCTTGGAGGATACCAAGCAAACAAATGAAAAACTACAGAATGAAGTAATCAGATTTAAATGGCTTTTTGTACAAAGGACAGCTTACCGACTTCATGGAATGTTTGATCACTAACTCGGAATTGTTTATTTTTTGAAGTGTGGCCTCATACAGGTTTGATCCATGTTAGCGGAGTCGCTTGTACATCAGAACCACGATAATATTAAATAAAGTATATGACTTCATTACTCACTTAGTAGGGTCAACCTTTAAAAAAATAATGAGGGGAAAACCCTGATAGCGTGGCTTTCTATGGTAACTTCAGAGATGGGACTGTATCTTTGATCTGAAATCACACACATTTTTTTTCCTCCGCGCTCTCCCAACTGAAGCCACTAAATTCCACTTCTCAGCCCTGAGTCTGACGTAAGCCTTTTCTTGGCATCACTCAGTCCTGGTTCCCTTTTGTGTCCTCTCCAAACAGCCACTTCTGGGTCTCAGACAGATTGTGGCATGGAGATCACTTCGATTCTGTCCCAAGTAGCATATTTCTCATTCTTCCTGGACCCATTTTTGGTCCTCCTCCTCCCTATGCCCAGCTCATACCAACCCTTCCTTCCTTCGGGAAGCAGTTACCTCTGAATCCTAAGTAGATGGATTTGCCCAAATCGTTAAGGCTTTTAAAAGGGATAGTCAGGTGAGACTATTAAAGCAAGGAAAGGGCTAGCCACATTGTAGAGCTGCCGTGTTGAGGCTAGGCCTTCTCATTATGGAAGGTCAAAGATGGAAATCTGTAAAGACACACACATTTTGAGATGATTATAGCGGGAATACAACCGGATGAAGAAGGGGGTACATTTTCAGAACTGATAGTCCTAAGACAAGAAGAGAAAGCATTAAAAAAATCAGATGATAGTCACAGAAGCTAAAACAAATGAGAAGATTTTAAGGAATGGATCTAATTTTTAAGGGTAGAATCAGGGAGCATTGTGTGCCTTCATGACGTAGCTCTTGGTGTCCTTGTTGTATAGCCAGAATACAAGACCAGATGAATCATTTTTTGGACCCATTGTGATCCTTGGTTTTTCTTATTCTATGAATCTGGAATTCCAGATTCCTCTATTAATTGTAGAGGGCATGAAAAGGAATATTGTGGTGGTAAAACCATCGAGGCACTGTCTGGGACTCCTGACTGGTAGCATGTGACGTGGCAAAGATGTCTGTGACCATAAGAGATGATTACCCAAGTCCCAGGAAGTCGCCATGGTGCCAGGAGCGCACCCTGGGGCAGTGGACGGCCCCGAGCGAGCTCCCTTTCCTTGGTTGAGGCTCTGCACCTAGAACTCTGGTCACCTGTCAGAGCCTATAGCTGGTCACGCCCCCACTCATTCCAATCGTGTGTCTGGTGTTCCCACCAGGGCCACGCTCTAAGCTGGCCGCCTCCCCTGTGTGCCGCTGATGGAGTTGAACGAATGAATATGAGGCTTTTCAGCCTCACTTGCCTGGCTCTTTTCCCTTGTCAGATCAAAGTTAAGATGGATAATCAAATATTGTCCCACCTACAGATAATTTCATTTGGAAGATTGTTGTAGTCAGCACTCTGTACATTTGGTACTAAGGTTGACAGATACATCTGAAATCACTAATCTGTGGGGAAGGAAAGGAGTTTTTGTTTTTATTACAAAGAATAACCCTTGCTGATGTAATGCCTTTGCAATTTATTTCTTGGCTTCGGTTTTGTTTTTTTTTTTAAAGAGGGGTCATACTTGAATAGCAAGTTCAGTGGTAAATATTGAGATTGTCCACAAAGAGAAAGTAAACTTTGGTTGTAATTCATGTAGCAATTTAGTTTGACATTTTGGCCGGGTGGATGGGGAATGTCTGACTAAATGTAAGGGGGAGGCTTGCAGTTTATAATGTCATGGTCATTTGTCATCTCCTTACCCAGTGGCTTTTCTTTTCTTCTTCTTTTTTTTTTTTTTTTTTGGCAAATGACTAATGTCACCTGTCTTTTTAGTACACATTTGCATGAATAATTTGTCTATCCAGTCATGTCACTGGGAAATGAAATAATTTCATCAAGTTTTTTTTTTCTTGGTCTTTAAGTTGGATACACTTAAAGAAAACAACTTGAAAAATGTGGAAGAGCTGAACAAGTCAAAAGAACTTCTGACAGTAGAGAACCAAAAAATGGAAGAATTCAGGAAAGAAATGTAAGTTCATTTCCTTTGAGAGAAACCGGGGGACTTCATATGGCAAAAGTGAAGACAAGACTATTTAAAAAAATAACTTGACAAGTATTTAGAAAGTAGTTGCCCCTTTCCTGCCCCCCAAATGTGGTAGCGTGCCTGGAAAGTAAGCCCTGTAACTGTTCAGCTGAAAGGTAGCTAAGTCACAGTGGTAACCAGGTTAAAGGATCAAAGTGAGTGTGTGCTGGCTGATAAGTGAGGGCAGGTGGCATTCGAATATGACTTTATGAAGAAAATACAAGAGGAACTGGAGTTTTGTTTGTTTGTTTTAAGCAGTGTGCTTTAAAAATCTCTCAAAACCCTTTCTGTAGGGAGAAAAAAAGCATCTCCCTTTCAAGATTATCAATAATCTTGATTTTAAGAATAATCCAACCTTCTTGCATGGGAATCAGGTGAGAGGACTGTGGAAGAATATTTCTACTCAAGGTTTATCCCTCAGTCTGCTGCCTCGATTTCAGGCAGACAGGCTGACCGTGTTTCCTTTGTCAACACCAGCTCCAAGTCCCGGCCGTTCAAGTCTGATCGTCATAATCGTTGGTGTTTATCAGGCATTTGAGATGATAGTTCGTGTGTAGAATTCATTTTGTTCTTCTGTTCTGAGAGCTACACCATAAACCAGCTATGTAAACCTAAAAATTTAAAGCCAGTTAATGTGGTGAACCTTTGTGTCTTCCAAGCTGGGAAGGATACAGAGACAGATTTACATGGCCCCTGCCCTTCTAGGGCTTAAATTATTTGCTTCCTGTTCTGAGCAGACAGAGGCATGAGATTAGTCAGATAGTAGCTCCACTCCAAGCCTCCACCCTCAAGGCGAGTTGTTGCTCAAGCTCAGACTGAACCTAGGACTCATTGGGTTCTTTGGAGAGTTCGTAAAATCCCTCCTCCGAGTGACTCTGGGGCACGTGATCAATCCCTTCCTCAGTCTTTGTATTTTGTTTTTAATTTGTATTGAAATTCCAGTTAACACACAGTGTCGCGTTGGCTCGAGGCACACAGTGTAGTGATTCGGCGCTTCTGGACCTCAGTCTTAGCATTAGTATTTCTCCAGACGGTGCTGAGAAAGTTTGCACCAGCTCCCTGCGCATTCACAGACTCCTCAGCTTACACAGGAGCTCAGGACCGGCAAGAAGAGCTTGCATTGTCTTGGCCTTCTGAAGCCACGGCAGGCAGGCACATAGAGGTCACCATGATGGGAAACCACACCAGCACCAGCTCTGAGAGGGTGGCCGTGGGTGTGCTGCGGGACTTTGCCCGTGACACAGAAAGGAGTGTTCAGAGCATTGTTGACTTGAGTTCATTTGTGTCACACAGGCAGCTGGTGAGGGAGGATGTGAGCAGCAGGAGAAGATTCCCTAACCAACCTCCCACTGCCATAACCCCACCTGTGAGCTCTCTGGGCCGCACTAGGTAATGGAGGGGCAGGGTCAGCATGGACCTAGCAGAGAGAGCCCTTAGGACGTTGCTAAGACCCCTCTCCCCCACAGTACTACTTAGCAGTCTCTCGTCATGGCCATTGCGGGTCTAGTGTTTAAGCATCCAGCGTCCTCACCGTGTCACTGTCCTGTCACCCGCCCCCCAGTTAATATGGGGTGGCTTAACCTCTGTGAAGAGAGAAATTTTCTGCCCTTCTTTGAGTGATTCCAGTGAATAATAAAAGCCTGGGCTCCTGGCTGTGGGCACAAAGGATCACGAGCGTAAGACTGTGGCCCCTGCTGCTGCTGCCTCTAACTGTGGCCTGTCACCTGGAGCCACTGTCCCCAGATCTCTGAGTGGGAACCAGGACCACTGGGCAGATAGCCTGTGCTACTTCTGCCTCTCCACCTTTCCTCAGGCCCACTGGGCCTGAGGGAGTCGTGTCTTCTGTGGGTGACCTGGCACACTGTGGCCAGGGTTCCTTAACCAGAGGGACGAGCCGTGGGAGACACCAGTGACAGGCTTCAGAAGCTGGTACAGGGAGTAGGTTGGAAGAGCCCCTGCCCCCAGTGACTCATTGTTCCCTGCGGTAGACTTGGCCACATTTCAAGGACCATCTAAAATAAATGTACTGTGTAATGGGAATGGTGCTTCTCAAAAAAAAAAAAAAAAAAAAAGGCAGTCATTTTACTGCTCCTTAGTTCCTCAGTGCCCAAAGCTAGAGAACGAGCAGCAGATGATTTCTCTGTGGTTCAGCATGTATCTGGGGCGCTTTATGTCCTTCAGAACATTCCTGGTGTCTCCCCTCACCTGACAGGACTTCAGTTCCTGGAGGAAAATGGACCCCAGTGTAGACACTGGAGTTCTAATCAGAATTACTTCCTATGGAATATTGCCCTTGGCGCTGGCGACTCAGTGCTTGTAGCTAAGTGTTCCTTCTATGCTATTTATTAGACTGGTTTTAGGAAAATTCTTAGCTTTGGTTAGCTAAGTCCTATTTTCAGGTGGGGAGAGAATATGTTTCCCCCCAATATATAATTTTAAATCTTGGGGAAAATGATACAAGCAGTTTAATTGTTGTTCTTAATTACTCACCTGACACAGTAATAAATCTAGAATAGATTTAGCATGGCCATTAATTGATTTATAATAGACTTGTAGGTAGAATGTTTGCAAGTCAGTGTGAAAAATACGTATTTGCATCCCGGTTTTAAAACTGGGATAGTCTTCTGTCATGTAGAAAGAAAAGTAGCTTTAAAAATTGTTAGAAATACCTTAAGTATTTTCAGAATGGTTCCCTGGAGTATTTCCGGAAATTGGGCTGTAAGAGCCTTCTTCCTGTATGGAATACATGTACCCGCTACACTCTAAAGAAAAATGGAAAGGTGTTTCTATATTTGTGACAGCTGAGGTCCATCGCCAGATTTAACTCCAGTCCTCATGCTTCTACAACTTATTGGATTTAAGATTTGGGGAAAATCTCTTGCTTACCTTCCCTAAGCTTCAGTTTTCTTATCTTTAAAATATAGATAATATTAGCCTCATTGGGCTTTGAGGATTGAGAAAGTGTTCATGAAAGCATTGTATAGATTTTATGTTGAACAAATAATTCTTTCATAGATCAATACTTTAGAAAATTTTGTAATTTCTTTGACTTCTTCTTTTAATTTTCTTTACTGTGGGCTCTTAATAGAAACCAAGGATTTAAAAAACCATTAAGGGGCACGTGGGTGGCTCAGTTCATTAGGTATCTGACTTTTGATCTCATCTCGGGTCTAGATCTCAGGGTCCTGAGTTGGGCTCCATGCTGGGTGTGGAGCCTACTTACTAATCATAGTAATAATAATAATAATCAGCCATTAAAAGATGAAACTCTTGGGGCACCTGGGTGGCTCAGCAGGTTGGAACCTCGGCCTTTGGCTCGGGTTATGATCCCAGAGTGCTGGGATTGAGCCCCATATCGGGCTCTCTGCTCAGCGGAGAGCCTGCTTCCTCTTCTCTCTCTCTCTCTCTCTCTCTCTCTCTCTCCCTACTTGTGATCTCTGTCTGTCAAATAAATAAATAAAATCTTAAAAAAAAAAAAAGATGAAACTCTTTAAGAGACAGCAGGATCACAGACTTACCACTGACCATCTACCCAGATGCTAAGTCCAAACCAAACATCTCCCAAGGAAGGCAGTGACAGCTGGGAATTTAAAAAAAAAAAAAAATGATAAGTAAAATCTTCAGATTTGTCAAGAATTGATGGACTTGGGCCAGAAGGCGAACTTTAGCTATTGTGTGTGTGTGTATCCATAATTAAAACCAACTCTCCTAGCTTTTGAATGACCTGAGGCTTAAATCTCTTCTGTTTTTCCTCACTTGGTATGTAGACATCTCTGTAAAAGACCTCATTTAATGTGCTAGGACAGTTTTTGTATAAATATATTCCCCTAAATCTTACCCCACTAGGCATTATTATAGGTGGATGGAGAATTAAAACTCAAAAAAAAAAAAAAAAAAAAGAACCTGAAGATGCCAGGCATTGCCACCCATTAAACAATTGAAGTTAAAAATAGATGTGTTCCTGCATCAGCAGATGGATTCATACCCAGAGGACTTGATTCAGGATTCAGCCGTGTGTGACAGCTCCCTAAACGGAGTTTAGCCAGCACAGACTTAAAATTCATAGTGGCATTAAAATCTTCTATGATGGAAAACTAAAATCCAGTGATCAAACAAAATATTTTCAATATCCACGTGTCAAGGATAAGAATTTGAGATGTATATTTTGGATAACTTTAATATTGGGAAGATGTCTAACACATAGGCTTAGCCTGTTCACGTTTTATATGCTGATATTTGTGACGCAGGTCAGCAGGCTGTATTTTTATTTGCTTCTTTTAATTACAAAGTAACCTCGTGGAAAGAATACAATCAAAATGAAACACCTGTTATGTAATTGGAAAACCGCATTTCCTTTGGGCATTTCACCTGGAGAGATGTCCTAAAAATATACTCCGATTCATGCTAGCACTTGACCCTGACAGATACTGGCAAATAGGACCATTAGATTTTTATTTCTGCCAGAAAAAAAAAAAAAAATAACCCAACAGATTACAGATCTGTGCAGTCAGAACAGAGTACCTTGACAGCAAAGGAAAGCACTTTATCAACATAGTGGGTTTTTGTATAATTTTCTAATGGAAATAGTCCTAAAGACAAGAGGACTGACCATTTCGCTTGTCGTTTATTTTATAGTAACAGTGCCTTTTGTATGGGGAGTGTTTAGATAGAAATGGGTGAGTGTGGGTGGAGAGAGGGTGGATATAGTGTTTATTAGGTTTAAAAAGAATGTAATAATTGTGGGCGGCAGTCCTCCTCCCGAGGGGTTACAGCCGTTTAGCCTCTCCTGCACGTAGACACCGCTGCCTCCTGTTCTTATAGATCCTATCAGGCACGTGACCCAGATATATTTTCCTCAGTGCTGTGAAGCCCGTCGTCTCCCACAGTTTCCTTGCCTGTCTTGTTTCTATGGTAACCCTGCACTCACTGTCCTTGCAGAGAAACCCTCAAGCAGGCAGCAGCTCAGAAGTCCCAGCAGCTTTCGGCATTGCAAGAAGAGAACGTGAAACTTGCTGAGGAGCTGGGGAGAAGCAGGGACGAAGTCACAGGTCATCAGAAGGTCAGTGGGCCTGGGGGGGAGGGTGCCTAGCCTTGCCCTGCTCCTGCCCGCTGCCCTCGGCAGGGCGCTTGGAGGTCCCTTGGTGTGGTTGTGTGGCTCCAAATGGGGATTCCAAGTTGCCTGTGTGATGTGTCTTCTTGCCTTCAAGTGTGCTGCTGTAGGACTTAGGGTGGGAGTTGACAGATTTTCTTTAAAAAAAAAAAAAAAAAAAAAAACCCCAAACCAAAAAAGACCAGTAACAACATGGGGAACTTGCAAGCAAGTAGAAAATACGATCTTTATTAGACAGTCTCATAGCATTGCATTTAAATGGAAAGGAAGGATCTCGTCTCCCTACTATTACTGCCTGGATTTCAAAATTACTTTTCTCTTAAGGTTCCTTTTCTCTTTCATCGGAACTGGTTTGAAGGAAGCAAATTCCCAGGATAGGGACTTGGTGTGGGGGTTGGCAGGCGTTTTTAAATAGAACTCTGCTTTTCTTTAAAAAAAAAAAATTTTTTTTTTAAGCATTTCCTAATGAAACTGTGTACGTATGTGCAATTGTGTGTGTTGGTATGTGTTATGTGCTATGTGCTATCCCCAGAATGGGCGAGAAGCTCACCACAACCCATTGGCTTCCGTATTTAAATCAGAAAGATTTGTGATAAGTTCATTAAACACTGAAACAAAACTGATTTTAAAGAATACCATATCCTGCTTTTTATTCTTTCTGAGTTGAATCCCAGTGCTAAATGGCTCGTCACATCCGGCCTCAGCAGATTCCTAAAATGAGATTTTAAAGAGAATTTTTACCGGGTGGTCATTAATTCTTGGTTTACATTTCAAGAGAGTTCCTCCCCCCACCCCGCATACTTGGCAAAGATTAATTCTCACTTACGATGGAGTAATTTGGGGTAATTTACATGGAGTTACCCATTGACGTGGTGCAGTTTGTGGTGAAAGCACTTTTTGGAGTTGATTTCAGACTTTAAATTCTTTATCATAGTTTCCCACAATATTCTTCAGAAAAGAAATGTCACATCTCTCCAGACTCCAGGATGGCGATGACGCTTTTGGTGTTAATAGCTCACATTTACTGGCTCTTACTATGTGAAAAGCACAAATAAATGACAGCTATCATCTCACTTAATCTTTACAATAATTCTGGAAGATGGCCCTGTCATTATTTCTACTTCTAAAAGGAACACGAAGATAGTAATCTGCTTACCCTTGTTTAGGTAATAGAGTCAAGAAATGTTTGCCATCTAATGACTTGGGTCAGGAAAAGTTGACTTACATGGGACTACTGCCCTCTCCTTTGGTCAGTATATGAGGAGCTGGAGTTCATGAAAATAGAAGCCCTTTGACCAGAGGAGGTCCTTTTTTTCCTGGCACAAACTAGAGCATCTAAACATATTGTAGCTCTCTCGGGGTGTCTGTAAGTTCTTGCAGGAGAAGGATCTCTGAGAGGGGCGTCTCACTTGACCTCCTGGAGCATGTCTGGTAGAGAAAGCAGATTCCATACGTGGGATGAACAGAGAGATCATCCCTTCCTCTCATGTTGTGACCTTAACTGGGCTGTTGATTACATTCCTTGTTTCTGTCACTCAGAACCGGAAAGCAGTGGAAGGAGGCATCATGCTTCCTCGGACAGAGCTTTGCAGGGCTCGCTGCCTCCCATGCTCTTCCCTTTTGCATGTTGGCATTTGAATTGCCTTCCTTTGGAAAAGGATTTGAAAGCCAGTGACTTCGATGGGTGTTACCCAATAGGTGTGCAAAGATCAACTAAGAAAAGTGACTTCCCTTTAAAGGACAGATTGTTAGGCCCTTTGTAGTTCTGTGTTTTACTCTGAGGAGAAATAAACGGGCATGAACTCAATAATAGGCTTCAGTGGTAGAGCTTGTTAACAAGGATATTGATCACCAAGGAGGACTAGGGTAATCCTTCCCTTGAAATAAATAAATACAAATATAAATATATTTTTTAAAGATTTTATTTATTCATTTGAGAGAGAGAGAGATCACAAGTAGGCAGAGAGGCAGGCAGAGAGAGGGAAGCAGGCTACCCGCTGAGCAGACAACCCAATGAGGGTCCCGATCCCAGTACTCTGAGACCATGACCCGAGCCGGAGGCAGAGGCTTTAACCCACTGAGCCACCCAGGTGCCCCAAATATAAATATTTTATACACACACACATACATAATGTCTGTGTTTTTCATTTCAAAAGTAGTGGAGAGACTCACCCATCCAAAATAATTTAGAAGCAGCCTTAGTCTACAGAAGACTGATTAATTCACTGGCTCTGTTACTCTTACTGTGTAATCTCCAGGAATCTAGAGTACTGCTTACTTCCATAAAATTACAAATTTCACTCCATTACTTACTGTAGTCAAGCCGAGTTATTGATCAGCTATGTTTAGAAATACACTACAGAGCCACCATGTTGGGCAAAAACCCTACTTTTAGAAAAAAAAGAAAGATTTTTAATTGTCTGACTGCGGGATCATTACATCCTAAACTTAAGACAGTGGAGAGGAGGCTGACAGGGCATGGGTTAAATATTGACCCAGAACCTGAGTTCTATCCTGATTCCTTTTATTAGTAGCATCATAATTCACTGAACAATTATCGAGAGGGTGGCTTTGTCTGTTTCACACTCATCACAACATACCTCTGAGATAAGAAGATTTTTTTGAAGATATGCTGAGGCTCCAAAGTCGACCAGTTTGCTAAGGACACTGCTAGGCAGTGGAGCCAAGACCTGCACGCCCCTCGGACTAACTCGGGGGCTTGTACCCTGCTCCTATCCTATACAGACACTAAAACTTACTTCCACTTATTTCATAATTATTACTGTTATGGATAAAAAAAGAAAGAAAAACTTATGAGCTAGGAATGTGGTAGGTGGGGGTCAAGCAATGCTATAGAAATGTACTCTCGGTTTATTGGATTGTTGGGTTTTTTACTTCAATTTTTTTTTTTTTTTTTTTTTTTGCTTAGAAAGCCCAAGACACCCCAGAATCTGTTGTGAATCTTCAGCATCTCACTGGGATTACTTCCTTCAATATGAGGGCTGTTTGATTTCCTGTCTGTCCATTGGATGGGAGCTCATTTATCAAAATAAGAATTCCTTCCTTCCTGAGACAGTGATTTTGTAGAACCTACTCTCTTTTTATGAATTTTAAAAGATGTAGGATATTCTGAGATGAGGAGGGTTGGTCCAAGTTGGAGAGTGATGTTAGTTTCCGCTTTTAGAGAGGAATTCTCATTTGCCTTGATTGACTGGTGGGCATCGTGCGCTCCCGGGTGAAGAAGGATTGTATCTTGGAGTTGGAAGGACTCCTCTGTTCCTGATCCTCTGGAACAGAGCTGGTAAAACCGGAAACAAAACCCACGTGTGTGTATTCTTTCTCATCTGCTCTCCCTAGCAGACATTGTCCTTTCCAAAGGAAATTGTGGGAGTTGCCTTTCCCAAGTGGGGTACTACTTATCTTGTCGGGGGAGGGGAGCAAAAATCAGGATCAGCTGGGATCGCAAGAGGCTTGCTATATCTGGCATCAACAGTGACAGAAATCTTTATGGACAGTCACAGAGTGCTCTATCTTTGAAAAAGGAACATGCTAGATTAAACTGTATGAAACTGCTCATTTTGCAATTTCATATTGTTCAGCCTCATGGTTAACATAACTTACCTCTTCTTGATAAACGACGATTATGAGGATTGTCCTAATTATATGATTGACGCTGACTGTTGGCTTTCTCCTTCACTTTTCTGCCTGATGGCATGACTGGTTTCATGCTGCTTTAGGGTGTGTGCGCGTGCGCGTGTGCGTGTAAATACATGTAACAAGCTTTACTGTTTCAGCCACTTTACAGTGTACGATTCAGTGGCATTTGGTACGTTCTTCCTGCAGTGCGGTCATCACGTCTGTCTAGTTCCAGAGCGTTTTCATCACCCCAAAAGGAGAGCCCCTACCTGTTGAAGCAGTCGCTTCCCATCACTCCCTCCTAACCCTGGCAAACGCTAATCTATGTGTTGTGTTTGTGGGGTTTTTGCCTTTTCTGGATGTTTCCTATCAGTGGACTCTTAGAGCATGTGACCCTTTGTGACCCACGTTTTTCTGTCAACGCCCTGTTCTCATGGTTCTTGGTGTTGTAGCAGGTGTTCGGGGCTGAGTGGTATTTGTTGGATGCTGGTACCACGTATCGTTTGTGCACCCACTTGGGGTGTTTCAGGTCTCCTTCCTCCATTCCGACTGTCACTGTCCCTCCCGAAGTCTGCACGCCTGCCAGTGGCCACAATGTCTGTTGGCCCCTTTGGATTTTCTGTGGGTTGGGAAATCCTCCTCATTCTCTTGAAAGTGGCTTTCTCTTTCTCTCTCTCTCTCTCTTTTTTTTTAATATTTTTATTTATTCATTTGACAGAGATCACAAGTAGGCAGAGAGGCAGGCAGAGAGAGAGAGAGAGAGAGAGAGAGAGTAGGAGGAAGCAGGCTCCCTGCTGAGCAGAGAGCCCGATGCGGGGCTCAATCCCAGGACCCTGAGATCATGACCTGAGTTGAAGGCAGAGGCTTTAACCCACTGAGCCACCCAGGTGCCTCTCTTTTTTTTTTTTTTTTTTTGAGGTTTATTTGTTTATTTTAGAGGGTGGGGGCCGGAGGGGCAGAGGGAGAGAGAATCTCAGGCAGATTCCCTGCCAGGCACGGAGCCCCATGTGGGGCTCCGTCTCAAAGCCCTGGCATCATGACCTGACCTGAGCTAAAACCGAGAGGCGGATGCTCCGCTGACTGCGCCGCCCAGGCGCGCCTTGAAAGTGGTTCTAGATCTTGCCATACTGTTCACACTTACAGCCTGATCTTCTTTTCTTTATTTCCAAACTTTTCAAAGGAGTAATATTTTCTGCCTTTAATTTCACCTCCCATTTTCTTCCCAGTCCCTCGTAGTCCGCTTCTCGCCACACCAGTGCACTACTGAAATGACTCTTGCTTGACTCATCACTTACCTAGTGATGGCACAAGTGCGTGGCTTCCTTTCCATCCTCTGTGAACATTTGGTATCACCACCTACATTCTTGACTCTCCTCTTTTTACACCTTCCACGCTGTTGGCTCATGTTTCTCCTGCCACACCTGGTCAGCTGACGTTCCCATGTCCACTCTGACAGCTCCACTCCCCCGTCCCTATGTGGGAAACTTCTCCAGGCTCAGGGCTAGCTGCTTCCTGCTCTGTGTTCAGGTAGCAGTCTCCGCAGTTCTCCGTCAGACGCACGACACTGTGTTGTAGCTATTTCTCATGCTTCTCCCCACACAGGCTGTGAGATGGTGGGAACCACAGTGCATAGTATGCAGGTTTGAATGAATAAGCGAGTGATTAGACACATACCCCGTTTCAAGCCAGGGCCTCAGGATACAGAAACCTTGACTACTCTTTCTACTTTTTTTTTACATGATGTCAGTTCCTTCCAGTGTCACAGAGTTGTGCTTGCCAGAAGCCTGATCACCAAACGAGCAGGTCACATGCCCTCTGTGGGTACTGGAAGCATACAGGGCAAAATGAGGCAGGGTCATGTTGTCTCAAGATTAATGGAAAGATACAGAGCAGCATTTCCTATGATAGAGAATACTAAAAGTAATCACAACAATAGAAGTTCTTCTACAGAAATAGCCATCTGAGGTAGTTACTTCTGAAATGTCTGAGACATGATTTCCCATGTATTCCTCCTTGTAAGGATTGCAGATGCACCGAGCTGTCGCTATGGGCACAGCGTTGATTTCTCCCTCCAACTGCCATCCCAGTTATTTGCAAAATGAGGTTACAGTTGGTTTGTAGAAACTGGACAAGGATTAGATCTCAATAAGTGCTTTATCAACACTTGTACAGCAAACGCAGTCTACGGAAAATTGGGGTTACCATTTAGATTGACTTATGAATAATTGCCTGCAAATGTTAAACAAGCCTGGATTCGCAAATGTGACTGTTGAGAAACGGAACACTGCTTTTAAGTAAACTCTGCTGCCCAGCATGGGGCTCTAACTCCTGACCCCAACATCAAGAGTCACATGTTCTACCAACTAAGCCTGCGGGGTGCCCCAAGGCAACACTGTTTTTAGCTTGTCATAGTTTATTTTAGAAGACAGTGAACATTAGCCATTGTAATTTTAATCTGGGCTCAGAGACTTCTGGGCAGGTAGGGCTGAGTGAAACTGATCATGGAATCTTTCTTCCTCAATACCTAATGAAGTGAACATACTCTTCTGGTTATTAAAAAAAAAAAAAATGTCTCCAGGAAAATCGAGCAAAGCCAATGGGCCTCATGCTGTAAATATTAAAACTGACAACCAAGAGAAGGAACATGACTGTGGTTTGACTCTTTTGACACTGTTCGCAGTGGTGAGAGAAAAGAAAATGTGTAGCAAAATCCAGATAATTTTTTTCTTTTTTTTTTTTTAGAGTGGGATGGAGGGAGAGAGACAGAGGCAGAGAGATAGAGAGACAGGGTGGAGGGGCAGAGGGAGAGAGAGAATCCCAGGCAGGCCCCATGCCCAGCCCAGAGCCTGATGTGGGGCTCAGTCCCACAATCTTGAGACCATGACCTAAGCCAAAATCAAGGGTTGAACACTCAACCGAGCCACACAGGTGCCCCAGAATCCTGAGAATTTTTACTCTACTTCTCCTCATCCTTATGCCAAACTCAGTTTAGGGAAAATTAGATTGAAGAGGTGAATAGTCATCCTGGAAGAAAAGTCACAGAAGAATCTTAGAGGCTAGAAGCTCTCTTTGACCGTCTCAGGATTCTACCAGTGGCAGGAAGAACTGCCGGTTATCATTTTCCATAGGTAGTCAACAAAGAGTGGCTTAAGTAAAAGGAAGAGGAGGGGCGGTTCCTATCAAATGATAAGTCCTCAGGTGCGCAGTCCAGCTGAGTTCTCAAGAAGGTCCTCAGGAACCCTCCCCTTCCTTTCTGCTCTCCTGTTGCCCTTAGCGTGGACCTTGGTTACCAGGGCTCTTACACCTCCAGGGATTGCGAAACTTTCCAGGAAGAAGTCAGGGAGGGACAAAGTGGGGAAAGGCTGAAAGGCCTTCTCTTTACATGCTTTTGTCTTTTAATTTGGAGAGGAAAATTCTGACCTCTGTAATAGTATCGTGTAACCACCTCCAGCCATAAATGAGGCTGCATTCCACTCTCTGGGAAGGGAAGGCAGCAGAGGAGGTGAGACTAGATGGTAAAAAAGACAATTTTGTAGTATCTGCCCAAGACGGAAGCCTGAAGACATGTTCCTGCAGCAGTAGGATCCCCTTTGTTCAGAGGGGGCGCTAAAGGGAAAATCCATGAAAGAGACCTCCAATAGACTGTGCATGTCCCCTTAAAAGCACTTCCTCCAGCCTGGTCCTCCAGCCCTCCAGCTATAGAGATGAATGGGCAATGGAGCCCGGTTTTCCTGTCATACCTTGGAGAGGGAAGATTAAAAGTCTCAGATAAAGTAGGTTGGGTATCTGGGGAAAATGAATTTATATTACATGTGAACAAATGTAAGGTCTAGGTAGAGCTGCCTGTAGTAAGATGAACCGTTGAATGCCTTTTGCACCAAAAGAAGAAAAAAAAAAAGAAAGGGACACAGGAATCCAAAGAGAGATGAGGAATTCAGGCCATGAGAAAACATTACCCAAAGTGGAATATTGCTTTGTATTATATAAAAACTCCAGTGACTTAAATAAAACAAGGGTTCAAAGAGATGATGAAATGACACAAGTGGAACAGAAGACGTGAAAAGTTAAGGAACTGAGTGAAGACCAAAGAGCACCGTGTCAGGACTGTGAAATAAGTCAGAAAGGAACCTAATGAACATTTCTAAACATCTGAAGGAAGGGCTTGAGCTTGTAGTCCTAATAAAGAGGGGAACAAAGAGGGACGCCTGGGTGGCTCAGTTGGTTGGGCAGCTGCCTTCGGCTCAGGTCATGATCCCAGCACCCTGGGATCGAGTCCCACATCGGGCTCCTTGCTCAGCAGGGAGCCTGCTTCTCCCTCTGCCTCTGCCTGCCTCTCTGTCTGCCTGTGCTCACTCGCTCTCTCTCTATCTCTGACAAGTAAATAAATAAAATCTTTAAAAAAAAAAAAAAAGAGGGGAACAAAGATACTGAGGAGTTGGAGGATAATAGCTGTGGAGGACAGAGATAATCCGAATTAGGATAATTACCATCTCTGCAGCAAGGAATTCAGCATATGTAACAGAAGAAAATGTTAGGAGATACAATAAGGAAATTTCCCCGTGTGAGGAAACTGAGTCTGCACACAGGAAGGACATGGTGGGTTGTATAGAAGCTCAATTAGGAAACCCCCGGGCTGGTCGTGGTGGTGGAGGACACCGGTACGGAGCCATTGACACCAAAGCAGACACTGATTATTAATGAAATTCAGAAATCTAGAGGTAATTCTGCCCAGGCAGAAGAGGCTTTTAGGTCCCCCAATAATAGGTCTGTGATCAAAGGAGCGAGACTGATACAAAGTGAAGGTCAAGCCAAGCTTTATTTCGCGCCAAGCATGGAGAATCAAACCAACCATTCGGGGCTGCCTCTTACAGAGAGGGTGATCCCTTCCTGCCTCACAGACTAACTTTTATAGAGCAAAGGCCATGTGGTTGAGTCTGGCCAATGAGATTGTAACACACAGAGAAAGCTGCACAGTCATGCTAGGTCACACACGGGTGGCCAATTGAATTACACTTCACCTCATACTAGCTATTTGAACTAGCGTATCACCTTGGTCAGAATTGGTGCCCAAAAGGCGGGGGCCCACACTCCTTGGTAGCTAGGGAGACAGTATGCGCACCCCACTGATTGGATGTCTCCACCTGGCCCAACTCATCCCTGCATCTGGGCTCTGTTATCTCTACCTGACCTGACCCACCCTTGTGGGGATTTAGCTAAAGATTTAGCTAAAGAGAAATTATGGCAAAAAGGCCTAGTGTGAGCACTAAATGCAAGTGAGTAGACAATTAAGCTAACAGCTCAGGGAGCTGCAGATACAGAATAGAGTCATGTTTCACCTTGATTTGGAAGTTATTTCAAACTTTGCAAAAAGTTATAAAAAGAGAACACAGAATACTCATATACTGTAAGGAGTTGTTTTTACCTAACCACAGTGCAGTTACCAAATTCAGGAATTTGTAACACTGTTATTTAATGTACAGGCCATATTTCTGTTTAGGCAGTTGTCCCAGTAAAGGTCCTTTATATTTCCCTCTCCACCCCCCATCTGGTACATGATCCAATCCAGGATCATGCATTTCATTCACTGACTCAAATCTCTTTCATTTTCTTCATCTGGAATGCTTCTGCCATTCTTTGTCTTTTATGAATTGACTTTATTTTTTTTTTTTAAAGAATAGACCAATGATGATGTATAAAAGCCTTCATTTTGGGTTTGTGTGATGGTTAATATGATGGTTATGCATTTTTAGCAGGAAGATAATGTGTCCTTCCAAGAGGCATGTCATGTTGCTTTATCCCATTTATTGGTAATGTTAATTTTGATCACTTAGTGAATGTGAGTTTAAAACACTTGCAAGATAAAAGCAGGGAGGGAAAAGGAGTAAAACCTAGACAAATATACAGAGAGAATATGACTAACAATACATGAGGTGATAAAGTGGAAGAAAGCATCCAGGAATAAAAATCAGAGATTAGGGGCGCCTGGCTGACTCAGTGGGTTAAAGCCTCTGCTTTTGGCTCAGGTCATGATCTCAGGGTCCTGGGATCGAGCCCCGTATTGGGCTCTCTGCTCGGTGGAGAGCCTGCTTCCTCTTCTCTCTCTTTCTTTCTCTGCCTGCCTCTCTCCCTACTTGTGATCTATGTCTGTCAAATAAAATCTTTAAAAAAAAAAAATCAGAGACTAAGTTGACATGTGTGTGCACTGTGTTAAGAGCTACTTCATATGTATTGGGCTCACTCAGCCCTAGTCCCCTGCCCTGTGGCCACACAGTCACACAGTCAGCAGCACTCTTGACAAAGAACCATCATATCTATGTGTGTGTGTATTTGAAAATACAAATGTGTGTGTGTGTGTATTTGTGGTTACAACAGATTTTCAGGATATGAGGTTTAATATACAAAAGTGAAATCACTGTTTTATATGCCAGCAATGAACAAGTGGAATTTGAAATTGGAAACATAATACCACTTATATAAAGCTAAAACTTAAGTCTTCACTATAAAGCTATGGTAATCAATACAGTGTGAGATTAAGAAAATAGAGCAGTAGAACAAGGGCTCAGAAATAGAGTCACATAAATAGGCAACTGATTTTTGACGAAGGTGGAAAGACAATGCAATGAAGCAAAGATTGTTTTTCCAAGAGGTAGTGCTGTAACAAGTAGACATCCACATGCAAAAAAATGAATCTGGACACAAATATTACATCCTTTACGAAAACTACATTGAAATGGATCATAAACCTAAATGTAAAATGCACAACTATAAAACTCCTAGGAAAGAAGATTAGGGAAAACCTAAATGACCTTGGATACAGTGGTGACTTTTTAGGAACAAGACCACCAATGAAATGAGCCACAAGAAATAATTGATAAGCTGAGCTTTATTAAAACTTAAAACTCTTGTCTATGAAAGACAATGTGAAAGAGAATGAGAGGACAAGATTTGGAAAAAGTATTTACAAAGGCTACATCTGATTAAGGACTGTTACTCTAAATATACAAAGAACTCTTTACACTCAACAATAAGAAAATGAATAATCCAATTACAAAATGGATGAAAATCCTGAATAGACATGTCACTAAAGAAGATATGTAGGTGGAAATAAACATATGAAAAGTAGCTGAACATCATAAGTCATTGGAGAATTGTGAATTAACAATGAGATAATATGATACAACCATCAGAATGGCCACAATGTAAAACATTTGGCAACACAAGTACTGGTGAAATTGTGGAGGAACTGGAACTCTCATTCACTGCTGGTGGCAATGCAAAATGGTATAGCTGCTTTGGGAGACAGTTGAGTTTCTAACAAAACTAAACACACTCTCACCATAAGATCCAGCAGTTGCGCTCCTTGGTATCAACCCAAATGAACTGAAAATTTAAATCCACACAAAAGCCTGTGCATGGCTGTTGATAGTAGATTTATTCACAGTTTCCAAAAACTTGGAAACAACCAAGATGTCCCTCAATAGGTGAATGAATGAACTTCGGTCATCCAGATGACAGAATATTATTGAGCACCAAAAAGAAACGGCCTCTCATGGCCATGACACCACATGGAGGAACATTAGATGCATATTACTGAGGGAAAAAAGCCCATTTGAAAAGGCTATGTATCATATGGTTCCAAAGATAAGACATTCTGGAAAAAGCAAAACTATGAAGACAAGAAAAAGATAGTGGTTGTGGGAGGGGTAAAGTGGGGGCAAGAGTGAATAGGGAGAGTACCAAGGATTTTTAGGCCAGTGACACTATTTTGGTTATACTACAGTGGTGGCTGCATGTCTTTATACATTCATGGAAACTCCTAGAATGTACACCACCAAGAGCAAACCTAAGGTAAACTGTGAACTTTGGGTGTCAGTGTAGGTTTAGTGCTTGTAACAAATGTATTACTGTGGTGTAGGATGTTAGTGTGGGAGGCTGTGCATGTATGGGGACAGGGAGTGTGTGAGAAATGTCTGTACTTTCTGTTCAGTTTTGCTATGCACCCAAAACTCCAAGACATAAACTTTATTAATTGGGAAAAAGTTTGTAATTTACCCATAATAACATTAAATGTAAATGGATTAAACACTGATTTAAAGAGTGTTGGCAGGGGCACCTGAGTGGCTCAGTTGGTTAAGAGGCTGTCTTCAGCTTGGGTCATGGTCCCGGGGTCATGGGATCAAGCCCCGCTCAGCGGGAAGCCTGCTTCTCCCTCTCCCACTTCCCCTGCTTGTGTTCCCTCTCTCGCTGTGTCTCTCTCTGTCAAATGAATAAATAAAATCTTTTAAAAATAAAAATAAAAGAGTGTTGGCAGACGTTAACGGGTTGAATTTTTTAAAATGATGATCTGGGGCGCCTGGGTGGCTCAGTGGGTTGGGCCGCTGCCTTCGGCTCGGGTCGTGATCTCGGGGTCCTGGGATCGAGGCCCGCGTCGGGCTCTCTGCTCAGTGGGGAGCCTGCTTCCTCCTCTCTCTCTGCCTGCCTCTCTGCCTGCTTGTGATCTCTCTCTGTCAAATAAAAAAAAAAAAAAAAAAAAAAAATCAAAAAAAAAAATAAAAAATAAAAAAAAAAATGATGATCTGATTATATGCTGTTTGGAAGAGACACAGCTTAAATACAAAGACACAAATGGATTCAAAGTGAAAGGACGGAATAAGACCTTCCTTGCCGACAGTAACCAAAAGCACCTTGGAGTGCCTATAGTAATATCACACCAAATAGACTATTAAGACAAAAATTGTTACTAGAGACAAAGAAAGACATTTTATGATAATAAAAGATAAACTAGGGGCGCCTGGGTGGCTCAGTGGGTTAAAGCCTCTACCTTCAGCTCGGGTCATGATCCCAGGGTCCTGGGATCGAGCCCGGCATAGGGCTCTCTGCTCAGCAGGGAGCCGGCTTCCTCCTCCCTCTCTGCCTGCTACTCTGCCTACTTGTGTTCTCTGTCAACTAAATAAATAAAATCTTTAAAAAAAAATAAAAGATAAACTATAAGAATTATATATACACCTAATAATAGAACCCCAAAATATGCAAAGCAAAACTGATAGAATTAAAGGAAGAAATGGGGCTGCTCAGTCACTTAGGCATGTGCCCCCGGCTTGGGTCATGATCCCGGGGTCCTGGGATCGAGTCCTGAGTCTGGCTCCATGCTCAGCAGGGAGCCTGCTTCTTCCTCTGCCCCTCCCCCTGCTTGTACTCTCTGTCTCTCTGTCTCTCACTCTCTCTCAGGTAAATAAATAAATAATCTTTAAAACCCTTAAAAAAAAAAAAAAGAAAGAAAGAGACAATTCAACAATACTAGTCGGAGACTTCAAATTTCAGTAGCTTATTTCACTAATAGAGCAACTAGAGAGAGAGGATCAGCAACTGGAGACTGGAACAGCACTGTGAATCAGCTAGACCTGACAGTCATCTGTAGAGCACCCAATAGGAGCGGAATCTGCGTGCTACTCAGGTGCACGGGGAACATTCTCCAGGATAGACCATTAAATAGTCTCAGTGATTTTAAAGGATTGAAATCATGTATTTTCTGACCACCATGGAATGAAACCACCATGGAAATTGTAACACAAGTATCCCAAGTGTTCTGATTGGCATTTCCCTGTTGGACTAATGATGTTGGGCATCTTTTCATGTGCTTCTGGCCTTTTATATCTCTTCTCTGGTCAAGTGTCTCTTCAGATCTTCTGCCCACTTTTAAATTTGGTTGTTTGCATATTACTGAGTTGTGAGTGTTGTTAGTAAGTTCTAGATACAGGTTCTTTATCAGGTTTGCAAGTGTTTGCAAGTGTTTTCTGAGTCTGTGGCTTGCCTTTATATTTTCTTAACAGTATCTGTTGAAGACCAGCAGTGTTACATTTTGATCAGGTCCACTGACAGGGCTTGTGTTAAATTTTGATCAGGTCCACTGACAGGGCTTAGAAGCAACAACAGTCCAATATTAGTGAGTACACTTAGCACCTAGATTTTTTTTTTTTAATGTGTTTCTGCATTGAAAAGATTCTTTAGGGCGCCTGGGTGGCTCAGTGGGTTAAGCCGCTGCCTTCGGCTCAGGTCATGATCTCTGGGTCCTGGGATCGAGTCCCGCGTCCGGCTCTCTGCTCAGCGGGGAGCCTGATTCCTCCTCTCTCTCTGCCTACTTGTGATCTCTCTCTGTCGAATAAATAAATAAAATCTTTAAAAAAAAAAAAAAAGATTCTTTAAAGAAATGGCTGATTCCAGGGCTAGGGCAGAGAGGGTACAAGACGAGCCTGGAATATCTTGTATACCAGGATGAAAGGAAGTACTTAAACAGTACTGGAGATTACGGGGCGCCTGGGTGGCTCAGTGAGTTTAGCCTCTGCCTTCGGCTCAGGTCATGATCTCAGGGTCCTGGGATCAAGCCCTGCATCAGGCTCTCTGCTCAGCAGGGAGCCTGCTTCCTCCTCTCTCTCTCTCTCTGCCTGCCTCTCTGACTACTTGTGATCTCTGTCAAGTAAATAAATAAAATCTTTAAAAAAAAAAAAACAAAACTACTGGAGATTAGTCAGAAGCATATCATAATCATGTCGAAAGGGCTCCCACTGACCAAATCTGGGAAAATTTGAACATCAGAAGAAATATTGATAGGAATGGAGTATAGCTTATTGAATAACATTAGAATAACATGCTGTGTCATGGAAATGATGTATTTAAATATAAATAAATAAAGGAAAATGACATTTGGTGAAATGACAGCTAATAAATAGGTGAAATGATGGAATTAGAAAATCACCACTGGGTAGCCGTGATGATAGTACTTCATTTAGGGAAGATGCATCAGTTGGTGCTAAAAGAAATGGGTTGATGTTTTGCTAGGAGCCGGATGCTTACACATTTTCAAAGAATCTCTTCACAAAATACATATTAATTACAAAGAAAAAAAAAATCATACCTTTACAGTGGAGAAACATGGATGATACTTCTTCACCCAAGTGATCAAAGTTACCCTTATCAAAAAACAACCCAGTGTGTGCCTTATGATCCCTGTTGAGGACAACACAAGATCAGTTCTGTCGTATTCCTGCCCCAAAGTGTGTGCTCTGACTCTCCTCATATGGAAGCATCAGATGAATCCAAATTGACCTTGTGTTGGCTTGTGTGGCTTCAGACTGTCAAGGTCACAAAAAATAAGGAAACAATGAGGAACTAGATTAAAGCAGTAGAGTTACTAGATGAACTTATCAACCTGGACTGGGTCCTCGAGCAGAAGAAGGGAAAAATGTCATCTCCTATGAAGAAGTCCGTACCATAAGCATTCCAGATTTCTGTTCCGTGGAAATTCAGGCACAGTGCACCCTCCAATAAAGAGGGAGAGTCTCTGCATACTTGTTCTTTAAAGTGTTGAATGATTTTTCACGTTTGTTAATAACTTATTTTCTCTGTTGAGTCCCTGGCCTTTTTATCTTCATTTATCTTCATTGTAGGTACTTCTCAGTACCCACTTTTAATCATAAAACAGCTTCCTTGTTTAAAAAATAAATATAAACTGTAGAAAAGGGCGAAGGGAAAAAAACAAGAAAGCCCCTCATCTCCACATCCCACTCTCCAGATGTTCCCCCTCTTATTTTAGTTGTTAAGGTTTGTCTCCCACCCCTTTCCCTTCCCTTCACTCTTTAAAATTTTCTAAATATTTTTTGTGAATTACTCATGCAGCAAAAGCATACATCTTCAGTGGACGAGGAAAGCAGTGTTTAAATCGAAAAAACTATATGTTTAATCTCAATAGATTTTGTGTTTAATATAATTTTATGTTCAAAACACAGAGTTATGAAAAAAACAAAAAAAACCACACAGAGTTACGTATATTTAAGAACTTTAAAAGTATGAAGACACAGCAAAGCATATGCATAATTGATACAAAATCAGAAATAAGACCATACCTCCATACAGTGAGTGAGCTAGTAGCTTGAATTCTGGGCTCTTGGAGACCATTCCATAATCTTTGGTGTTGTCTTTTGATTTGGAAAAAACAAACAAAACTCACAAAAGAAGTGAGTCTCATCCCTTAGTTTTTTGTTTTTTTGTTTTAAATATTTATTTATTTATTTACCTGGTGGGGGGTGTGTGGCGTAAAGAGCACAAGCAGAGGGAGAAGCAGGCTTCCCACTGAGCAGGGAGCCTGACCAACAGACTCGGTCTCCATCCCAGGACCCTGGGATCATGACCTGAGCCCAAGGCAGACACTTAACAGACTGAGTCACCCAGGGGCCCCTCACCCCTTAGTTTTATTAACAGTGTGAGTTGAAATTCGTATTTCAATATAATAAACTCTGTGTGGTATAGATCAGGGGGCGGGAGTGAATCTTCTCTCACAGGAGTAATTAACTGAATGTTTTGTTTTTCACCCTTCATGGAATAATAGAATTTTAGAACTAAAGGGCGACTGGAAATTCTCTTCTAACTTCCTTGTATTATAGGTGAGAAACCAGTGCCTGGAATGTGGAAGGGATGAAATGAAATGAGTAAACAGCCTGTTCCTAGCGCACCATGAGTTAGTGACACTTAGTGACACTTGCTCTGTGTGATTTCAGTAAAGGAGCCAGAATGTTAACAGTGAAGTTTTCACTCATTCATTTAAGAAATGAAAGAAACATTTATCGAATGTTGAAGATACAGCCTGTACTGAGGAAGGGGAGTCATCCGGGTCATAAATGATTTATAAATTAACAACTGTACATGATGTACTAACCACTGCTCTTTTTTCACTCTCCTGGCCCACTGATTTATCCATCCTGGCCTGGGAATGGGACATGTGGGATGAGAAATAGCTCTCTCTCTCTGGACTTTTGTAACGAACTGAACTTCCTGTGTGTTTTTTTCCAGCTAGAAGAGGAGAGATCTGTGCTCAATAATCAGTTGTTAGAAATGAAAAAGAGGTAGGTTTTCTTTTTGTGTTTATTGTTGCGTGTATGTGTTTAATTAGGAAAATGTCAGAACACGATGTGACTTGTAGAAAATATGCTACCTCCTCATATTCAGAAATTTGGATTATGATAGTTTGGTCCTCGTGATTAATAAATGATGAAAATGTATTTGCAAAAGTTATGGTATTCATTACCAAGACAAAGAATAGGTTAATTTTTAAGCCTTTTTCAGTTGCATTTATTCATAAGTGTTCTAAAATCGGATTGTCTCATTACATTGTTGTTACCTCATTTTCAGGAGCTAAAAATGCTGTTAATTTTACAAAGAGTAATTGATCGGCATATAAATACTGATTGCATTATATAAAAATGATAACTTTTCAATAATAATAGCATCAATTTGAATTGTTTGTCCAAAAAAAAAAAAAGAGAGAGAGAGAAAATAGCTTTGTTCTTGTTCTTTCGTGATAATCCAATGATATGTAAGTGGAAACCTTCTAGCACTTTTGAGTAAGCATAAACCGGCCCCGAGAAATAACCGCTGAGAAGCCTGACGCTTCTTTACCGCGACCGTCTGTCTGTCTGCTCTTCGAGAACGTGCGGTTTGTGTCTAGAGAAATCCTGCGCTTTACGCCGCCCGCCGAGCCGCCGCGGGGCGCGCTCCGGCCGAGAACCGCCGCCGCGCGGTACCGCGTGGACGAGCCCCGCCACGGCGACGCGCTTTTTTTCTTAATGACACTAAAAATAACTCTCCAAGAATATCTGAACCGAGAGCTCGTCCGTGCTCTCTCGCAGTGTCTTATCCGGGTCAGGCAGGAGGACGCCCCCTCCCCGCCGACTGGTGGGCTCCGCGGGGCCGGCTGTCCCCTCCCCCACCCCGCACCCGGCGCGGCGGTTGCTTAGGAACCGAGGGCTTCATCACCCACAGAGTCGTGGGAGCCGCGAGCTGCTCTGGCGGGCGCTAGGCCTGCGTCCAACAGCGCCTTCCCTCCTTCCTTTTTCTTTCTTTTCATTAAGAAGTACTAAGATTCGTTCTTCTGAGAAGTTTCCCACCAGAAGGCGCGCACGTGTCGTCCGCGCCCCCGCCCCGGTCCCGCCAGCTGGTCCGCGGGCGCGGGGAGCTGTGCGACCCGCCGGCCCTTCCTTCCGGCCCGCGTGCGGGCGGCCGCCGCGCTGCCCCCGGGGGTGGGGGGGGGCGCCTCAGGATATTGGGTTTTACATAGTTTTTTTCAAGAGAGCCTCCCGATGCAGTAGTCAGCGGGGTGTGAGGACAGTCGCGGGGCTTACTCCCGGGGCACTGCGGTCAGCGAGCATATGGAAACGGGCTGGTGGAAGCCGGCGGGCGCGGGCCGTAGCCCTTTGTATTCGTGATCCACAAACCTGATCTCAGAGCCGCCCGGTGGTGTAGGGCGGGGGGTGCACTTACAAACGGGGAAACGGAGGCCCGAGATGGCAGGCGGCCGGCCAGCAACCCGGACGCAGGCCTCAGGTCCCCGAGGGCTTCCTGTTTTCATGCTGCCTCTTTGCTCACTGTGCATTTATTTTATTGTTACTCTTAAATCTTTTTTTTTTTTTTTCCTTAGAATAAAGCTGCCATGCTTCCCTAGTCTTTACCATGTGACTTTAAATTACATGCCTTTCAAAATGTGCTCAGGCATGTGACTTTTTTCATGGCTTAAAAAGATGAGCTAAGTTTGGGTGCGTGCTAAGGCCACTGTTTATGTCCCCAACTTTGCTCCCATTTTTGAGTTCTGGATGAGTTTAGGAGATAGTCTCCTGAAAATTACTCTCTATATCAATAAATGCAGATAGAGGTGGCATTTTTTTCTGAAAGTGAAAATTTTAAAAACCTAACTTCTCCTGTTTTGCCCTATTCTATTGCCAAATTAATCCTCGTGGACCGTTATGTCTGAAATCTGAATGCAAATATATTGTAGCTAACAATTTGGACCCTTAAATGCCTGCTAAAAGCCAGTTTGACAATGGATTCATAGGTCGGTGTGTGTGTGTATGTGTGTGTGTGTGATAGTTAAGTAAATTGAGCATGGGGTGCTGAAAAGAATTTGATATGCTCTTAATTTAAAAGGCTGAAAAGTACTTAAGCCATAAAGGTATTTTCAATGTTGTTCATGCAAGAAGAGAAGTCTTAGACAAGAATTTAATTGAGAAGTGATCTCTGAACATACATAGTCAAAGTATTAGCTAACTGTGTCATTCAAATGGTCATCGTATTGAAGGGCAGAACTTATTCCTGACCTGTAGGCCCAAACTACTTACCATTCAGTAGTAGCATTGTCCTGTATTTGCTACAGTCTTTTGGTATCTGAACATTGAATTGCAGGCAACATGTAGTAAAGGCTTTTCTCCTAACATAAACACGTAATCATTATTTTGGAAACTGGTTTCCAAGTTAGGCAGACCTCTTTCAAAACAGGCTTCCAGACAGCTGAGAGAGCAGAGCCAACCTTGAATTGCTCTGCCTGACGGAAGTGGAGAAGCAGGTTCCTCTATCTACTGAAGCTTAGAGCAGATTGGGGAACGTGGTTGGCTTCCCTCCCTTCTCCAGGCTTTGTGGTGTCACGGAGAGCCCAAATCTCAGATGCAGACTCTTCGGAGTCCTAATTAATTCAGTTAGTGTAAATGCAGGCTAAACGTCAGGAACCGAAACTGGTTGGCGATACGGAGTCTGAAGAGGTCCTGTGCTACTTCGGCTCATTAAGCTCACTGTGGGTTGCTGACTGTCTGACTGTCTCGAGCTTGCGCTACTTACCAATGCTCATTTCACCCTCTCTTTTCCCTTCCCTACTCCTGCTTCCTTTGCTCTATCTGTGTGTCTTTAATGGTAAGACTAAAGAAAGTCTATCCACGTTATAATAAATAAACTTAATATATTTTTAGTAAAACAAATTGTTGTATATATTTTTTGGCTGCCTTTGTCCCTCTGTGTCTTGCTTTTGTTTTGTAAAATATTCTCAGCAGTACATACACACACACACACACACACCCCACACACCAGTTTTATACCTATATACTGCAAAGAACTTCGGCGCAAATTTAGCTCTCCTTACTATACCTGCATTTCTCTTCATGTTTCTAATATTTGGTTCTTGTTATCTTGCATTTTTAAAGCTTGCCCAGTAACACTTTAAGGTATTTGCTTCATTACTAGAATTTATTTCTTTAGTAAGTAGTAAGGAAAGAATCTGGATAATATGTTCCCCTTGGGGGAAAGATTTCTGGCCCCCATAGCTATTCTTTCAGATCATGTTTATCTTCCCTTCTTGATACTTGAAGTGACAGCAAGTCACTCTGGCCAGCATGGCTACAAGGTAACAGAGGGGTGACCCCCCGCAGTGTGCTTTGTGACTCAGATGTCAGTAACCTTGGCATAAGTGACTTAAATTAGTCCCTCTTAGTTTGCGCAGTGGGATTAGGGCTTAGAAATAGCCTAAGAAGCCAGCAACAAAGATCTGCCATAAAGACGAGCTGCCAAAGGCTCCTTGTCCTGTCATCTGGTCTATAAATCACAAGGCGGATCCCTTTCTTAACGTGTCTTTTGATCACTTGTACAAGAAACGTTCTGCTTGCCATCTTCTTAGAAAGCAGCCCCCCCTTACGGGTTGTGTGTATGTGATAAACAGATGAAAGTTCCTGTACTTTTTTCCTTCCGCCAGCTGGTGGTGTCTCTATCCCTCCCTAACACAAAGACCGGGTGAGACTTGGGCTACTTAGAGTTCAGATTATAGAAGAACTAATAACCCCCCAAATGCTGGTATTTTTCAGTAAAAACATTAAAAACTACATTTTTTCAGATTTCACTTGGATTTGTAACAAGTGAAACTCTCGAAATAGTTTTTACAATAGAATAAACTACCAAATAAGTTTAATTGAAAGTTAAGGAGCCCCAGATTTTTGGGGTAACTTCGGATAACATCAGATGTTTACTTTCCAGGTGGAAGAAGATGTTTACTGTTCATTCCTTCCATTAAAATTTTTGCTTTGTTTTAACCTAAACAAGATCCTGTTTCCAAGCAAGATGTTGTTCACTTAGTGATTTAACAGCACCAATACCCACCCCCTCTCCAGTGTTCATATCAGGCTTGGGTGTTGAATTCAAGAAATTCCTGTAAGTCTCAGATTCTTTTCTTACTACTTATCATCCTGAAGTGTAAGTGTAAGCCACACAACAAGATAAAAACAACACTTATATTTTCATCTTCGTGTAGAATTTCAATTTACCATAAATCATGAGAATTCTGTAATTCGTGTGCCGGATATCTTGGGTCTCACTAACCAGACATACATTCTGCCATTTCTAACTTGGGCCTCAGTTTCCAATCCTTCCAGTCAGTTCTAAAACAGACTGAACCATGACATGCCCAGCATTCACTCAGTTCCTTCTTCTAGAACGGGAGCCATCTGGCTGCTTGTCGTTGAAGTTTTGAACTCTCACTGAATCATCTACACCAATGCAGTGTTGTGGGTTGGATGGCCTTAGGGCCAGCTAGGACCTTTTTACCCAGTCTGTGTTTTTCCCAAAATTTTTTTGAGATTCAAGGACTTTTCCCCTCTTGTTTCATACTGCACATAATTTTTAAAACCTTTTCATTTTGAAATTTAAGATTTACAGAAGAATCTCAGAGGCAGTACAGAGAGTCCTCACGTACCCTGTGCCCCGTGGCCCTCAATATGCCCATTGTATACTCCTTGGTACATTTGTCCAAACTGAGAAAGCAACATTGGTTCCATGTGCTTAGCTAGACTCTAGACTTCATTCAGATTTCCCCAGTTTTCCCATTAATGTCTTTTTCCTCTTCTGGGATTCAGGCTAGGAAACCACACCGCATTCAGGGGTCGTGCGTCTGCAGCCTCCTTCAGTCTGGCACAGTTCCTCAGTCCGTCCTCATCTTTCATGACCTTGGCACTTTGAATGCATGTAATTTTTACAACAAAAATTTAAATAAACACACACACTTAAACGCACAGGAGCTTGCCCTTCTGGGTTTTATCAGTTGTGTCTTTGCCCTCCGTCCCTGTCTTCCCTTCATCTTCTCCTTCCTTTTTCCAGCCCTGGACTCCAGGATAAATGTTTCCCTCTCCTTAAGGCCTGGTCCCATTCCCTCTGCTGACAACCAAATGCTGAGACAGGCTGAGAACATAAACCAAGCACTCTGACCGTCTCCCTCCTGACTCCTCCCCGCCCATCCTTTCTCGTTCTACACCTGGAAATCCATTTTTAACATTTCTGTTCCAGCCTTTATGTAATTACCTTTCATCTCTATGAGCAACGTAATGTCCTTTTTCCACATTCTGTGGATGAAAAGTCATACCCTTTCAGTATGAATTGCAGTAATAGCCTTTGCTACTGTTTTGGCCCATGAGATCTCAAAAACACATTCTCGGAAGTTGCCAAAAATTACTGAAATTAGTGAGAACCAACCGATACCTCCAGCATAAAACTGCTCTGCATGACATCTGTGTATACTCGCTTTGCATGTGTGTATTTTAATTGTTGTTATTGCTTGGTAATAATTTATTCAAGAAGTAACAGAATTCAGTTGGGAGGGGGTAGATTTTAAAAGAATTCTTTGGGGGTAACAGTCTTGTTTTGTTTTGTTAATTCTCCGTCTTCCGAAGTTATTAACTTGTTTCTTTAAATTCAAATGGATACAATGATATGCAGATTCTGCATGTCTTTGCGTAGGTAAACTTGTTCTCCTTCACAGTGAGTAAAATTTCAAGTAAAATTTTGCAAGCGTCATAGCCTCAGCCCCCTTCAAAACTTCCCCGCGATACGTTTTTCTTTATTGTTAACTCAAGTTAATGTGTCTGTTCTAGGACTGTTACACACCCACCACTCTCTCGGTTGATTTCTGGAATTTTTTTTTTTTTTAACTCTTTGGTCTTTTAGAGAATCCAAGTTAATAAAAGACGCAGATGAGGAAAAAGCTTCCTTGCAGAAATCCATCAGTATTACTAGTGCCTTACTCACCGAAAAGGACGCAGAGCTGGAGAAACTGAGGAATGAGGTAGAGTACCCTGTGAGGGGGCCGGGCCGCTGCCTCCTCTGTTCCAGCTGCGAGCCTAAGCTAACGCGCTGCGTTTCAGGTCACAGTGCTCAGGGGAGAGAGCGCCTCCGCCAAGTCCTTGCATTCGGTCGTTCAGTCTCTGGAGTCTGATAAGGCGAAGCTTGAACTCCAGGTCAAGAACTTGGAGCTCCAACTCAAAGAAAACAGGCGGCAGCTCAGCAGCTCCTCAGGTAAAGTGATGGCCACGGGGGGCTTCTTTCCCACCCCGCCGCTTCCCGCAGAGGACCTGTTTCCCGTGAGATGACCTTGGAAGGCGGCTGGGCTGCCCCTGACCTACCCCCTCTGCTTTTGGCTCTCTCCCACCACTGACTCAGATAAGGGCTAGTCATGACCCAGGTCTTGCACACGGGGACGTGCCTGGCATGCCCCCTTCCGGAGCGTTGGCAGTGACAGGAGCTGTAAGTGACAGCTGCCCTCCCAGTAGCCTCGGTGGGCTCTGAAAGGGAGCTGCCCGGACCGGGAGCCCAGGTGGTCCCTTTGTGAGCAGGTGACAGCTTGCTTTGCCACTTGAGGTCCCAGGTGGGTGTGGCGGGCATCTTCCATAGTGGGGGGCCATCCCTGAGGGAGAAGACAGGCAGGGGAGGGCCAGCCTCTGTGCACCATGTCTGCCCCTCGGGGCTCCAGATGCCCCACAGGAACCCATGTACTGTTCCCAAAGAGGCCCATTTGGGAATTTCACGTGAAAATATGTGTCTGATACTGGCTCGTTGGTTGCAGTAACACCAGGGGAAAAAAGATGGACGTGTTGTGAATCCCCCTTCTTTTTTTTTTTTTTTTAAATATAAGGCAATACTGATACTCAGGCAGAAGAAGATGAAAGAGCCCAGGAGAGTCAGGTAATACTCCCCCACCCTTTTTTTTTTTTTTTTTTTTTTGCTTGGCTTACTATTTTAAAAGATCATTTAACTTTTTGAAGAGGTGGTATGTTCATATGGTCTAAACAATCAGTAATATTAAAAATATATACAGTAGAGAGGTGCCTGGGTGGCTCAGTCATTAAGTTTCTGCCTTTGGCTCAGGTCATGATCCCAGCATCGTGGGATCGAGCCCCACATCGGGCTCCCTGCTCCATGGGAAGCCTGCTTCTTCCTCTCCCACTCCCCCTGCTTGTGTTCCCTCTCTTGCTGTGTCTTTCTCTGTCAAATAAATAAAATCTTAAAAAAATATATATATATATATATACATACATATATACAGTAGAAAATCTCCATCCACACACCATCTCTCATCTGCTCAGTTCCCAGGCTGTCAAACAGGTAATCATTCTTATTGGTGCCTTTTTAAAGAATCTTTCTAGAGATGTGAAAACATATATATAAAAAACAAAACTACTTGTCTCTTTCCTCTCCTTTTTGACACAAGTGGTGGCATATCTGGTCTTTTTAGTAGCTGTATAGTATTCCCTTATATGGATGTTTTGTGATTTAATCAGTTCCTTGTCAGTTGACATGACATTTGGGATGTTTTTGATCTTTCAGGTGTATTAGGAACAATGCTATAATGAAGTATCTTGAACATCTATCATTTTGAAGATATACTACTATTTAGTTAAGACAGATTCGTAGAAGTAGAATTGCTCTGTCAAAAGATTCCTTGCTCCTCTTGACCTTAAAAAGACAGAGTTCTTGAAAACTATTTCCCTAAAGCCACAATTATCAAACAGCCTTAGTTTTAAAAATAGGATTATATGGAGGCAAACTATTCCATGTTTAGAAATAAATGGCACATAAACAACTAATGTCCACCTTCAATTTTAATAGTACATTTTGGATATATTTATTCTGTTCAAAACTCAAAGGCATAAAAAACCATCATCTTCAAAGAAAAATTTAGTGAGTTTATAGTTTGTTTTAGTTCTCCAACATCTCCTTTGAAAGACATGAAAAGATTCAACAGATGCACTAACTCACCTTAATAGTGTTGTCTGCTTGGTCTGTGCTTTTGTCTGATAAGCATAGACTCAATTAACCGTGTTTTCTTTTCTCCTTTCCTTTCTGCTTCCATCTGTTTCATCTGCCGCTGCCAACACTTTGTTCCAATCAGCAAATGGTTTGTTTTATGTTTCCTAATTTGTGAGCATGCGTGAGTGTGTGTGTGGTTTGCCACGATACTTAAATGCATTTTGTGACTTTTTCTTCTTCCTGCGGTGTGGCTCCTAACATGATAAAGCCTTAGAAAACGGACCCCCCACTTCAGTGTTGGAAGGGGTCTCCTGCTGAGAATCCTGAAGCTAGTGGTTGCTAGCTCTGTTTCAGAACTTGCCCTAGCAGGAGAAGTCGGGCCAATATTTCTTTAAAAAGTGAAATATTTCACTTTTAATATTGTAAAGTGGGATTTATTCAGTGGATATTTAGAGAAATTGGACCTTTTTTATTATATATGAGGGAAAAAATGTTTTTAAATTAATGTGCCCTTGGTTTGAAAGGAGACATTAGGACAAGAGTGTCTCCTCCTGATGGTCACCTCATTGTCCCACTGCTCAGTGAATCTTGGCACAGGTGCTCCTTGAACATGTGGTACCTGAGTGCTGTTCTATCGCGTGTGCCACTGTCTCCTCAGCGGAAACGGAGCTTGAGCCTTCGCTTTGAAACACCTCCATTTTTCTCTTACAATGACATATGCTGACTGTTCCCTGGGACCAGTCAGTAGATGTTAAGCAGTGGCTGGAGGGGAATTTCCATGAACTTGTCCAAATCTACAGAGCCTAAAAGTTCTGGATTTGTCCCAGAGTTTAATGGAACAAATGACTGGTTAGGTTTTTTGTAGAATTTTGTATATGTATGTGTGTATATATAAACCACTTAAACGTGGACTCAGTAATGGCCACCATCTGCCCCTCCCGTGATGCCAGCACATTCCGCAGCCATGGCGTGAGAGTATGCTTTCATGACGTTCTTGATCCTCCAGTGTGCATTTTAGACATTTCATACATTTGTGTCTTTTTTTTTTTCCGGACAAATCAGATTGATTTCCTGAATTCAGTAATAGTGGACCTTCAGAGGAAGAATCAAGACCTCAAGATGAAGGTGGAGATGATGTCCGAAGCAGCCCTTAATGGGAACGGCGATGACCTAAACAACTACGACAGGTATTTTATATTAAGCAATGCTGATCAGAACCTTCGTTCCACCAAAATGAAGGTTTTTAAAGTTACAAGTTCTCCAGTGGATTGGAGAAACAATTGTCTTGGCCATAAATCGATTTCCATAAATCTGGCAAGAGAGTGATGTAGCACTCTATAAATGATTTGATGGGAGAGTTTCAAGTGTGGACTGTAGAACGACCAACTTGAATTAAATGTATGACATATACTTGAGGCTCCCAGACTTGTCCATAAGTAGTTCTTGCTTCTTTTGTGTTCATTGCAACTGATGCTGTCTCAGAATTTCATCTGATAGAGATGAGTTTCTGATCATACACATTAACCTTCGTAGTGATGACCAGGAGAAACAGTCCAAGAAGAAACCTCGCCTCTTCTGTGACATATGTGACTGCTTTGACCTCCACGACACAGAGGACTGCCCCACCCAGGCACAGGCGTCAGAGGACCCCCCCCACTCCACACACCACGGCAGTCGGAGCGAGGAGCGCCCGTACTGTGAAATCTGTGAGGTGTTCGGGCACTGGGCCACCCACTGCAATGACGACGAGACATTCTGATGGACCCAGCCTCGCGCCGGGCTGTCAGGGGCGCGGGCACGTAGGCGACAGAACGCAACAGAACACCAGCATCCTGTGTGCAGACTTCCGGAGAACCCACGTTATTTTTGACCCCACCCACAAATCTAAGAAAATATTTTGAGCTTCAGTAAATCACCTTTTAGTCTCCCCTTAGAATTTGAAATAATAAATAATTAGTGGGTGAGTTTTCACCTCTAATTTTGTCTTCTTGATTTTTAAAAGTTCTGACAAGACATTGCACCAGATGCCATTACATTTACTGCCCCGAGGGAACCCTCCTAGAACAATCCCTACCCTCACAATACCTTATTTAAGTAACTTTAAATTATGCTGTTACTTTTCATATTTGCACTAAAAATTTCCAGGCTGCGTTTGTATATTTAGATGTTTGGGTTAAGCTCTGACACTGGAATGAGTTGGAAAAATGTGCCATTTTGCATTTTCATCTACTCATTTAAAGTATTTTATTCTTAAAGAAGTATCTGAGCTCTTTGCACTACCTGTTGTCAGTAGTGCCTTTATTTCAGGCTTGATAATACTTGGGTGTGATTATAAAATCATGAAGCAGGTAAAGGGAGGGGGCAGCCCCAAACTGCTGTGGGGACATTTTATAATCTATATGCTGCACCTACTCACTCGACTGTGCTGTTTTGTTCATTGGTTTTGCATAATTTCAGCTTCTATATATTATATGTATATATTTTTAAAAAAAATCTATATTTTGGGAAAAAACAATGACTTTCTTTTCAGATTTTTACCTTTATGAAAAAGAAAACACATCAAGACATGATGAACTAGGCCAGAATATAACATCATGTGGCTTTGCAACTGTTTTTTTCTGTTTTCACTTTGTTTCTTTATCAGATATAAATAACTGGGAGAGTTTTCTCCAAATCTGTTTCTTTCTCCAGCAGATATCCCCAGCAGTCAATTAACTAGATAATAAGCCACAGTAAAACACCTAAATTAACCAGTCTGCAATCTTTACAAGTTTTTTTTTTTACCGTGTTCCTAGATGAATGTACGATGAGAAATTCAACATTAATAATTTTGGAGTTTCTTATCACAAAAAATAAAAATGAAGGACCTCAACCATCAGAAGTTTATCAACCAGTTTGAATCTATTTATCTTCATTTGAATGTCTTTTAGAATATGTAAAAAGTAATAAATGTGTCTTCCATGCTACATGTATAATAAGAACTTCTATAATTGTATATATGCCTTTGATGTATTTTTCCCCTCAAGATTATCAAACATGTGTCTGACAAGTGAAAAATCTGTAATGAGTTGAAATTTTTGGTTATAAACATATTATAATAGGAAGTGTTTCACAAACAAAAATGTAAAGCAGTATTAAAATTTGAGAAAACAAGTGTTCTGTATCTACTTTAATAAATGGTTCTTTTTTGCCAGTGGTAGTAAACTGGTATTATTGTTTTACTTGTTTATATTATTTATTCTCAGGTTTATTTGTCTATGTTTTTTCTTAAATGAGCAAGCACTATATATCCAAATAGAAATTTCTACTGCAATCTTGTTGATAAACAGCTTTTAAGAAATCAATGTATCCCCCCCAAAAAAGAAAACGTATTCCCATCTCAAAGCATCCTATGACCCACTTAACATCAAATCAATACTACGATTATTATCCATTGCTATATCACACTGTAATACCTGACAAAAATATAAATGGCACAAGATAGTACCAACTATCAATCCATAGTGTTTTAGAAATTCTGAACGTTGCTATGATGTTCAGCAAAATGATTACTGAACCAAAAATTTGTTTTATGAGCACAGATTCCCCAAAAGGTCTCGCCGAGATATTTCCAAAGCGGTTATTAGTTGAACAAGAACATTACTTTAACCTAAGTAATACCCTGTCACTAGTCCTAGACTTCAGTACTAACCAAAGGGGATTAAAAGACTCAAACTATAAACTTACTGTGATACTCATTTTGCAATTTATACTTCGGTCAAATCATGTTGTACATCTGAAACTAATACAATGTTACATGTCAATTATATCCATAAAAACTAAAAAAACACTAAGGCCTACAATATTTATAGGGCAACTACAGCAGTATAGCAGTGTTTCCAAACATTTGGTCTCTACACAAGTTAAACACCTATGTTGATCATCTTCTAGCATCCTGATCCTGTCTGAGAAGGAGGGTTTATCATCCTGGTCTTGCTCATTTACATTCATGTGTGCTTGGGATTTCTAGCCTTGGGCATTTCAACTCTTAACTCTAAGTTAAAGCCTCATTTAACAGTTCATGACAAGGCCTGCTGAGCTCAACATGTATTCTCACAGATGGTGCTAAAATAATACACATTTTCAGTTGGGCAAAAAGCCTGCACATGTGACAATTTTTAAAAAAGATTTTTTAGGGGCGCCTGGGTGGCTCAGTGGGTTAAGCCTCTGCCTTCAGCTCAGATCATGATCTCAGGGTCCTGGGATTGAGCCCCACATCAGGCTCTCTGCTCAGCGGGGAGCCTGCTTCCCCCGCCCCCACCCTACCACCCCGCCTGCTGCTCTACTTATGATCTCTCTGTCAAATAAATAAATTTAAAAAAATAAAAATTTTTAAAAGATTTTTTAATTTATTTGACAGACACAGTGAGAGAGGGAATACAAAAAGGGGAAGTGGGAGTGGGAGAAGCAGGCTTCCCCCTGAGCGGGGAGCCCAAAGGGGGGCTGGTTCCCAGGTCCCTGGGACCATGACCTGAGCTGAAGGCCTTTAACGACTGAGCCACCTGGGCACCCCCAAGAACTTGTGATGCAGGTTGAGAAGCACTGTGAAAACTGGGTGGAGAAATAGGACATGGAACAGTGTGCATGAGTGGAAACAAGCTAGTTTAAAATCTAAATGGTTTTGATGGAATCATGGAATTGAGTGTACTAGTCTGTATATATGGATGATTGTTTGCTTTTCTGATTCATCCAGAACAGAAGAACAGAACAGAACAGAAATTCTGTTACTTGCCTACCCAGACTTAATGGTAGTTGTTTAGTGAGCCCTTTCTTCATACCACAGAGTGTACATAAAGGACTGAAGGAAGCATCCACTTGAAGACCCAACGTTTTTAAGCCTCTTTCACCTCCCAAATAGTCAATTTCCATCCTCCTCGAAGTACTGAGACGCACATATCCTCCTAAAACATTAGTTATTAAGCAGTTAAGGTCCAGGCACCCTTCTAAGCTTTCAATATGAAACATGATGTAAATTCCACCTTTTTGATCCTCACAACTCACAAGGTAACATACGAATTTTACTGATGGAACTGGATTCCACGAGGAATAGTGTATGTGTGAAATACCATGCAGTGGAAGTTTACCAGAAGAGCTAAACATCGACGTCCCATGACGGATTCCCTCAGCCGCTGTCCTTTTTCGTAAAGTTTAGCCTACAAACAGAGCAACGCGAAAGGCTGAGTGCTACAAAAGACTTCCATTATAGTGGGTATGCTTGCTGCTAAGAAGAACGAGTAGGGGGCCGGTCCCCGCCTCTCAACTCAATTCCCAGCGCCCAACGACTCCTGGACCGAGTCAGGGTCCGGATGGGGCTGGGGGGACGGCCTTGGGGAGTGTCGGGACCGACGCGGTAGAACAAACGGCAGGCGCTAGGGCCGGGAAAGACCGCAGACGCAAACCCAATTCAGTTTCCGGGTTTACGTGCTGTCGGTCGCCCCGGTCACGTGGCAGTACGGTCACGTGCCCGTGCCCGTGGGGCCTCGCCGAGGAAAGGGGCGGTGGGGCAAGATGGCGGCGCACCTGTCCTACGGACGAGTGAACCTGAACGTGCTGCGCGAGGCGGTGCGTCGCGAGCTGCGCGAGTTCCTGGACAAGTGTGCGGGAAGCAAGGTGAGGGACGGGAGGCAGTGTCAGTGCTCTCCAGCCGCCAGGCCGGCCTGGCCTAATCTGGCTCCTGACCGCCTGAGCTCCAGGTGTGTGAGGTCGCGGGGGCTTCCGAGGAGGGGAACAGGCGGGACCGGTGAGGCGGGGAGAGGGGCCTACTGGTAGGTCCGGAGGCGCACAGCTCGGATTCGGCGTGGCATAGCATTTGTTTTTATTGCAGCGCAGTAAGCCACTGTGGTATCTCAGCCACTTGAAACAGTTGTGTCAGGTGCCCTTCATGTCCAGAGGTCCAGCAGGTCTGGTGCTCCTGAGATCAGGACGCGTGGGGCGGGCGCGGCCCAAGGACATAGACGGTCCCGTGTCCCTGCATTACAGCGTGTCGTTGTATATCGAACCATCGAAAGTCTCCGAAGCACCAGCGTTTTACAACCTGCTGCTCACACGGATTATGAAATAAATTATAGTTATTTGAGGTTTTGCCGTGACCATTCTGAAGATTGTTTCTCCTGTTAGACGTTTACCACCACCCAGCTTACAGCTGAATGAGAAATGGTAGATCAGGGACTTGAAAGGATTTCTTCTAAGTGGTGTCACCTTTCTTCACTCCCCTTAGGATTTATCAGGCCTCCTTAAGTAATTGGCAACACAACTCCGAAAAGAAAAGGAAAACTGGGGAGTCAATAAGAGAAAAAAAAAAGCAGGCTAAGTCCTAGGTGCCCAGTTCAAGCTCAAGAAATGATACTGAAATCTGAATAAAATCATGGGTTGGATCAGTGTTAGTATCCTGGATATAATGTACTCTGGTTTTGCAAAATGTTTTTTTTTTTTTTTTAAAGATTTTATTTATTTATTTGACAGAGAGAGATCACAAGTAGGCAGAGAGGCAGGCAGAGAGAGAGAGAGAGGGAAGCAGGCTCCCGGCTGAGCAGAGAGCCCGATGCAGGACTCGATCCCAGGACCCTGAGATCATGACCTGAGCCGAAGGCAGCGGCTTAACCCACTGAGCCAAAACCCCTGGTTTTGCAAAATGTTACCACTGGGGGAAGCTGGGCAGAGCATCCAAGGGCTCTCTGTATTATTTCTTACAAATAAATGTTAATCTACACTTATCTCAGTAAAAATTTCAGTTAAAAAAGAGAACAGCGGGGCTCCTGGGTAGCTCAGTCCTTAAGCATCAGACTCTTGATTTCCGCTTAGGTCATGATCTCAGGGTTGTGAGAACCAGCCCCATGTGGAGCCTGCTTAAGATTCTCTCTTCCTGGGGCACCTGGGTGGCTCAGTGGGTTAAAGCCTCTGCCTTCGGCTCAGGTCATGATGCCAGCGTCCTGGGATAGAGCCCCAAATCGGGCTCTTGGCTCAGCAGGGAGCCTGCTTCCCTCTCTCTTTCTCTTTGCCTGCCTCTCTGCCTACTTGTGATCTCGGTCTGTCAAATAAATAAATAAAATCTTAAAAAAAAAAAAAGTTTCTCTCTTCCTCTTCCTCTGTCGCTCCACCCACCTGGTATGCACCCTCTATTTTTTTTTTTTAAAGCGGGGGAGGAAGAAATAACTCTGGGGATTAGTAGTAGAAAGGCTCATAAGGGCCCAGACCTATATCCAAGGTTTTAATTTTATATAATTTGATTATACGACATTTCCATAGAAAATACTAGGTTGAACTGTTGCCATTAGCAGTTTCCATCTCGTTCAGTCTAATAATTAATACCATGACACAGATACACAACAAACTATAGTTCCTTCTTTCTGTTGAGGACAGTGATTAAGTCTTAACTTCCCCATGACAGCATCACTGCGGCCCCTGTGTGGCTCAGTCTTTTAAGACTCCCAACTCCTGATATTAGCTCAGGTTGTGATCTCAGGGTCATGTGTTGGGCCCCAAGTTGGGCTCCGCACTCAGGGGAATCTGCTTGAGATTCTCTCTTTCCTTCTCCCTCTGCCCCTCCCTGCACACTCACTCACTCTCTGTCTTTCTCTCTGTCTCTAATAAATAAATCTTTAAACAAAACAAAACAAATAAAACAAAAACCCAGCAGAAGCATCACTTGTCCAGGGCTGGTTTTTCTTTAGACCTGTAAGATATGAATGTGGTTAGAGCCAATTAAAATTTTTGTTAATTCAGAGTTTGAAGCAAATATTCCTAGTACATATGACTGCTGTGTTTTTTTTTATTTTTTTGGTTTTGGTGAAATTCCTGATATTAACTATAACGAGAGTGCCCCTTCCATTCTACAGGCAATAGTTTGGGACGAGTACCTCACAGGACCATTTGGCCTGATTGCACAATATTCACTACTGAAGGTAAATTAGTTATGTGGGTTTTATTCAGGAATTAATAATTCTAAGCTTTAGCAATAATAGGATTTTACATTTTCCCCTGAGTAATTGGCTGGCAAAGCTCTTGGGCCCTTAGAGACACTGATACTAATGCATGTCTAACATTCTTCATACAGTGGTCCATTGGCCAGTGATTTTATGCTGATCCTAATTCTAGGGAAAATACTAGCCTTGTAGTAAGTGACCATTACCTAGTGTCACTAACGGTTTCTCGAGTGAGAGTCATTTGAATTCAGGTGCAGTAGCAGTGACTTAATCCTGAAACCTTGTCCTTTATACATCTGGATTTGGGGAAACTAAATTTTGCTAATCAAGTAATGTCATTCGGCTGGGATTGTTACTGATGTTTGAGTCTGGATATGACAGGTAAAGCTCAGGGTTTTTGTTAACCTTTTGTGTGTGTATTTTCCTAGGAACATGAAGTGGAAAAAATGTTCACTCTTAAAGGAAGTCGTTTGCCAGCAGCTGATGTCAAGAATATTATTTTTTTTGTCAGACCCAGGCTAGAACTGATGGATATAATCGCTGAAAATGTGCTCAGGTATCTCTCACAGCTTATGTTTGGTCCAAAAGCTGTCGGTTCTTCTCATGTTTTTAACGTACTGAGTCTCTTATGGGAGTTCCTCATCTTGTCAGTTCGGGGAAAGGTGGCCATTTAGAGAACAGGGTAGACGCGAAAGAGCCTAAGAGGGCAAATGGGAAACTCGTGAAGTTGTTCAAACAGTTGGAGAAGGGGATCATCATATAACCCCATTTTCTGGACAGCTAAAACTGGGACCTATACCAATAGAAAGGACAAAACCAAAACCTCAGATGGTTATTTTTCAATACGCTCAGTATAGTGTGCTTGACTTTCATAAGCAAAGTAAGTACGAGCTGATTAAAATTTAATACTGCATCCAATCTTTAAAGGAAGTTCTCAGCCCCGTCTGCTCTCTGTGGTACAGTTGATTGATGTGGCCCTTAAGATCTTAAAATCATATAGGCTATTTTGGGAAGTCCGCTGTCAAGGAGACTAGACCTGGGAGTCAAGATTGATCTTTCATTTCCTGTAAGACTGTGTCACTGCGTTGGTGGGGTTAAAGAATCATTTGTTTTCAGTAAGACACGGATATCCCGTTTCAATAAACCTGAGAGCTTTAAAGCCCCACAGAAAGTTTAAGAGAAAGTTAGAAAATGCATCACGAAACACTGGCTGTGAATCAATGACTCTTTCCCATGAGGGAAAGAGAGAGCAAAGGGGCAACTGTATAACAGTGTGTGAATCTGAAAGTCAGTATATATGTGTTTATCCAACCAGCATTTATTTAGCGCCTGCTGTGTGCCAAGGCAGTGGTAAGGCTCTGGGAGTAAAATAAGTAAAATAGCCTATGACTTGTGGCTGCTCGTAAGCTAACCAGCGTTACTTCATTTGCAGTGAAGACAGACGTGGTCCAACAAGAGATTTCCACATTTTGTTTGTGCCGCGACGTAGTTTACTGTGCGAACAGCGGTTGAAGGATCTGGGTGTTCTGGGATCCTTTATTCATCGGGACGAGTACAGCCTCGACCTCATTCCATTTGATGGGGATCTCTTATCCATGGAATCGGAGGGGGCGTTCAAAGTAAGTACGACATTCTCCCTTTCAATGTCAGACTTCAGTTTTTGTCTTATTTATGGGCACAACAGTGTCAGCGATGCTGTTTTCATCTGCATTTCTGTGACTTCCGTGAAGCTGAGCCTCTTTCCATGTGTTTATTGACATTTAAGATTTTTTCCTGTTCTGAGGGTGCCTGGGTGGCTCAGTGGGTTAAGCTGCTGCCTTCAGCTCAGGTCATGATCTCGGAGTCCTGGGATCGAGTCCCGCATCGGGCTCTCTGCTCAGCAGGGAGCCTGCTTCCTTCTCTCTC
>NC_081564.1:6802218-6840824 GCF_022355385.1 Mustela nigripes
ATAAATAAAAAAAATCTTTAAAAAAAAAAAAAAAAAAAAAAAAAGATTTTTTCCTGTTCTGAGATCTTCAACTTGTTCATTTTTGTTGCCCATTTTTCTCTTTTTAAGGAATTCTTTATATACCGTGCTCACAGATCACTATGGGTTACAGAAGCTACAAGTATGTTCTCCCGATCTGTGGTTTTTGCGTCTTTTTTATAATTTTTTTTACTTATACTTTATTATCTTTTCCTTTTAATATCTTTTTTTTTAACTTTTACTTATAAAATCTTTTATCACGTAGACATTTCCCATTATAAAGTGCTTTGCTTTGTTTTTTTTTTTTAGTAATGGCTTTATTGAGACCTAATTCATATGCCATAAAATTTACCCTTTTAAAGTGTGCGGTGCACCAGTTTCCGGGGTGTTCATGGAATTGTGCACCCATTGCCGCTGTCTCATTGTGGACCATTTTTATCATCCCAGAAAGAAATCCTCTGCCCTTCAGCAGTCAGTCCTCCCCCCCCCCCCCCCCCCCCCCACCCCCCCCAGCTACTGGCAATCACTAGTCCATTGCCGTCTGTATGGATTTGCCTGTTCTGGAGCTTTCTCATCAATGAAATCATACATCATACCATGATTTTTCATCTGTCCGCCATCATGATGATGCCAACATTAATACGAGGTTTTCATTAACATTAATACATGTGTGTTCCTTTCCCTTACCTATACCTAGAAGGGGAATCACAGGGTCATACGGTAAAGGTCTGTCCTCACCCATTTTCTGCTCCCACCAGAGAGAGAGAAAGGTTCCAAACTTAAATTCTCACCAGCACATTGTTGTCTGTCTTTTTGAAGTTTGTCATCCTGGAGAATGTGATGCATTTTCTCACTGTGGTTTTGATGTGCGTTTCCATAAGGACTAGTGATGTTGATCACCTTCTCATGAGCTGCTTGGCCATTTGTATGTCTTCCTTTAAAGAAATGTCTGTTCTGGGGCACCTCGCCTGGGTGGCTCAGTGGGTTAAGCCTCTGCCTTCGGCTCAGGTCATGATCTCAGGGTCCTAGGATCTAGCCCTCTGGGATCCCCCTCTCTTTCTACCTGCCTCTCTACTTGTGATTTCTCTCTCTGTCAAATAAATAAAAAAAAAAATAATAAATGTCTGTTCTGATCCGTGGTGCATTTTTTTTTAAAGCGGAATAGCTTATCTTCTCATGAGAAGAGTTGTAAGAATTCTGGAATGTTCTGGATGCAAGTTCTTTATTGGATTCACAATTTGCAAGTATTTTTTCCCGTTCTGTGAGTTTTTTTTTCACTTGGTAAAAGCGTTCTCTCCCAATACAAAAAAACTTTTTCAACACAAAATTTTTCATTTTGAAGTTCAGTTTATCTGTTTTTCCCTTTTGATGCTTTTGCTTTCCGTGTCCCATCTAAGAAATCATTGCTTAACCCAGAGTAACAGATTGACCCCTATGTTTTCTTCAGAGTTTTATGGTTTCAGTCTTACATTAGGTCTTCGAGCTTCTTTAAGTTCCCTTTTATCTGATGTGAGTTGGGGATCCAACTTCTCTGTTTGCATGTGGCTGTCCGTTGTTCAGCACTGTTTGCCTGAAGGCAGAACTTTCCTCATTAAATTCTCTTGGTGCCCTTGGTGTTGAAAATCAGTTGTCCATAAATATAAGTGTTTCTTTCTTTTTTTTTTTAAGATTTTATTTATTTATTTGACAGAGATCACAAGTAGGCAGAGGCAGGCAGAGAGAGAGGGAGAAGGAAGCAGGTTCCCCACGGAGCAGAGAGCCGGATGCGGGGCTCGATCCCTGGGATCATGACCTGAGCTAAAGGCGGAGGCTTTAACCCACTGAACCACCCAGGCACCCCATAAGTGTTTATTTCTGATGTCCCAGTTCTATTCCATTAATCACTATGCCTGTCCCTAGGGCAGTACCATACTCTCTCCATTACTTGGCTTCGTAGTAAGCTTTGACACTGAGAGGTAGGAGTCTTCCAAGTTAAAGTAGTTAAATATATCACTTTTATTCTTTTAGTTTGTGCTTTTTTTGAGTATTGTTAATCTTTCTCTATCCTGAAGACATGGGAAATCTTAAATCTTCCTTCAAAAGTCTTGGAAGTTTTGGTTTTTTGGGGAAAAAAAAAAGGTCAGGGCTTTAATCTAGCTTGAATTGTGTATTTGTGTGGTGTGAGGTAGAGGCTCGTTTAATTTTTTCCAGGTGGGTAGCCAGTTGTTCCAGGCCTGGTTTTCTCTGCTGCTTATTTTCTGTGTTTATAGCAAATGTGCACGCCTTTGTTCTCCAGAATGGAGAGTTTTCTTGCAAATGTAATTTTATGTATTTGTTTTACTTACCATCCTTTTTTTTTTTAAGATTTTATTTATTTATTTGACAGACAAAGATCACAAGTAAGCAGAGAGGCAGGCAGAGAGAGACGGGGGGAAGCAGGCTCCCCACTGAGCAGGGAGCCCGACACAGCACTGGATCCCAGGACCCTGGGATCATGACCTGAGCTGAAGGCAGCGGCTTGAACCGACCAAGCCACCCAGGCGCCCCTCCTCCATCGTTTTAAATGAAAAGTGTAGAATTTTCAACAAAAGTTGGGAGTTTGACAGGGTATACCCTTATATCCATCACCTGGACTGGAGTCACCATTTTGCTTCATCTGTTTCTTGCATAGCTGTAATGGTGTACCCACGTGTCATTAATTCACATCTCTGTAATTAATGCGAATTGCTAGCAGCTGAAGCAGACGTGTCCCAGCATGACAAGCCCTGTCCAGAGGAGAGATTTCCTATTTGTTTTTATGAAGTTTTGAAAAAAAAAAAATTATTTTCTGCTGGGAATTTCAAGCTCTTGGTTTTGTACGTTCACTTCAGATTCTGTTTAGAAATCAAAAGATTTTGCCTGGATGGTAAAGCTAAGAATTCCCCCAATGCAAAATTCAACCCCAGTTTCTGATGGAGTTGATGTAACTTTATATATTTATGTGATTTTAAACAATGAGTATAATTCAGTGGGTTTTGGCATCAGAAGGCACAGGTAGATCTTTCTGTGCTGTGGGAATGTGCTTAGGATCTTCTCCATCGTTGTTCTTTATAAAAATGTGGGAATTAGAGTTCACCCCGTTTGTTTAATGTGTCACGGCCTTCATGCGTATACATAAAAATAAGTGTATATAAACCTGTCTCCTCTACAGAAACTGTGGGCTGTTCTATTGTGTGGGCATGTGGGATTTGAAGGTCAAAAAGTATGTGTATTTAAATGTTAACAATATTAGCATCTGTCCCTCCCCAAATGTGCTCCTGGCTTAAAACTCCACAAGTGCACAGTAGAGTTGGGATATTAACACAAATAACCCCACCGACGCTTATGTTAGAGCAAAAAATTCAAGATTAGTATCTGCTTTTAACTTTTAAATCTTTTTTAAAAGATAGCCTTATAAAAGGAATGTCCGGGGAGCCTGCGTGGGTCCTTCGGTTGAGCATCCAACTCTTGATTTTTGGCTCAGGATGTGATCTCAGGGTCATGAAATCAAGGTCTGCATCAGGCTCCATGCTCCGGTGGGGCGGGTTTGGGGTGGTGGGGGAGTCTGCTGGAGATGCTCCCTCTCCCTCCGCCCCTACTCCCACGCTCACTCACTTGCTCTTTCTCTAAAATAAAAATAAGTAAATGTTAAAAAAACAGAATGTCTGTAGTAATACAACTTTTTAAATTTAAAATCGCTGGCTTGGTTTGTAGAGCACACAGCTCTTGATCTTGGGATTGTGGCTTTGAGCCCCATGCTGGGTGTAAAGATTACTTAAAAATAGAGTTGTAGGAGGGGCACCTGGGTGGCTCAGTGGGTTAAGCCGCTGCCTTCGGCTCAGGTCATGATCTCAGGGTCCTGGGATCGAGTCCCACATCGGGCTCTATGCTCGGCGGGGAGCCTGCTTCCCCCTACCTGCCCCCCGCTTGTCTCTCTGCCTACTTGTAATCTCTGTCTGTCAAATAAATAAAATCTTTAAAAAAAGGGGGGGGGAGGGCGCCTGGGTGGCTCAATGGGTTAAAGCCTCTGCCTTTGGCTCAGGTCATGATCCCGGTGTCCTGGGATCGAGCCCCACATCGGGCTCTCTGCTCAGCGGGAAGCCTGCTTCCTCCTCTCTGCCTACTTGTGATCTCTGTCAAATAAATTAAAAAAAAAAAAAATAGAATCTTAAAGGAGCATCTTGGTGGCTCAGTTGGCTAAGCGTCTGTCTGCCTTCGGCTCAGGTAGTGATCTCAGGGTCCTGGGATCGAGCCCCATGTCAGGTCTCCTGCTCAGCGGGGAGTCTGCTTTTCCCTCTTCCTCTGCCCTCGCCCTCACTCATTCGTGCTCTCTCTCTCTCTCTCTCTCTCAAAGAAATAAAATCTTTAAAAAATAATATGATACTATTTTGAGAGTTGTTCCCTAATACTTTTTTTCTTGAATTTTTGTCTTATTTCTGCTCCTGTCAGGGGTTTTAAGTAATTTTGCCAGAAAGTATGTCTTAGATTTTTTTTTTTTTAACCTTCCTATTTGGCTCTTCCAGCCATCCTCGAGCACTGCTTCCATTGGTGACCAGACAGTCCTCACAGTGTCTTCAGGGGACAGCCCCCCTTCCTCCCAGGGGCGGAGTGCCCGAGTGCTCTCTATCCTCCCTAATCCCTCTGGTATTAGACTAGACACGTTGGGTGGGTGGGTGGAGAGCAGGAGTCTGGTGCAATGTACCATTTTGACTTATTATTTCTTTTGGAGGGGGGAAGGGCAGAGGGAGAGGGAGAGAGAGAGAATCTTAATGAAGCAGGTTCCACACACCAGCACAGAGCCTGACGTGGGACTTGATCTCACGACCCTGAGATCCTGACCTGAGCCAAAATCCAGAGTCGGACACTTAACCGTCTGAGCCCCCCAGACCCCTCATGTACCATTTGACTTGGGAGCAGATGATGATTGTGAAAAACAGCTAAACAATTACAAATAATAAAAGCTAACATTTATTAAGCACTTACTGTATGTTTTCAGTGCTGGGATTTAATGTTTTACGTGAGTTTTCTTCATTTACTCTTTACACTATGTAGAATGTTCTCCCTCTACAGGTGAGTGAATTGAGGCACACAGAGGTTATCTGACCGGCCGAGAGAGCCGCTGGGAGGTGGCACAGAGCGGCTCAGATCAAGGCGACCTGAGTCAGTGTTAGAACTGAGCATTTCCCCTCTCGCTTCCCAACTGGCTTTGTGTGTATTTTGTTGGCCTTGACAAAATGGACCTCATGTATCTTATAAAGTAAAATGTATTTTCTGAAAATGAGTTCATACTCTAAAAATTGTTCAGCTTCATTTTTTGTCAATGTTTGTGAGATCTCATGTTTGTCAGAACTGCTGAGTGTTCTGTTGTGCGGTCCTCTGGCACTTTGGGGGTCAAAGAATGTGTGCCTTTGTGGGGATTAGCATGTGGCCTTCCCAGAATGCCCTTCCATTCTCATTGTCCATCTTCGTTAATCAGTTTACTTGAGAGTCGATAAGTAAGAAGAATTGCTGCGCTTGGTGAACACTTTCCTTCCAGAAGGTTCTGCCAGTTGCTTCCACACTACATCCCAGTAGCATGGCTGTTGACCTCGTGTTCTTGACCGCCAGACAGCAGCTTGACAAGACGGTCTTGCGTTCCCAGCTTTCCAGGCAAAGTGGGAAATAAAGGGGAAGTCCCAGGGCCAGACAGAGGCAGGCACCCAGCACGCGCCCAGGGACAGGGGCCTAACTGGAACCACCCTTTCTCCCCGCAGGAGTGCTACCTGGAGAGTGACCAGACGAGCCTCTACCACGCAGCCAAGGGGCTGATGACCATGCAGGCTCTGTACGGGACAATCCCCCAGATCTTTGGGAAAGGAGAGTGCGCCAGGGTAAGAAGCGGTGCGTGTTTCTACGGTGAAGGAAGGGTGCCCTGGTACCCAGAAAGGGAGAGATGGGAAGCTATTTACAAACAAGTACAGCCAATCCTATTTATTTCTGAACTCACCTAATTGCTGAAATGTACATGTAACCCCAAATTGATATTCGCAGTGTTTTGCGGCCACGTCAAGAGTGGCAAAAATTTGAGTGGCGCGCTGTGCGTGTTCCCAGCTGACGTCCTTGCAAAAGCAGTGCTTGCCCTCTTGTTCCGGCTCTCGGGCTATACACAAGTGTCCTTTTGGGCCCTTATGTAGTGTCACGCATTATTTAACACCATGTTTTTTTGCATTTTTGTGCTTTCTGTTGGTGATTTCCCTGTTTCACAGGGCCCCAAGGGTGGGTTGTGCGGCACTGCCCGTGTCCCCCCACTCAGGACGCTTGCAGTGCCGTGGTTGGGCCTTACCAAGAAGAGGATGCCGTGTTGGCTCAGCTTCCCGCAGGCCTGAGTGATGGTGCTGTTGGCTCAGAGTTCATTGTTGGTGACTCAACAATCTGTAGGAAATAGTGTCTTTAAATAGAGGCACACGGAAAACAAGCTTGCCCGTTGATGAGTCAGTAGAAATGTTGTGACCAGAGGCTCACCGGAGCCTAACCCCGTGTTTCCCCTTGGAGCAGAGGCTCGGTATGCGCCGAGTCAGCGCTCGTGGTGGCTTTACAGGGGTCTCGTGAATAACAAGTTCCCGCCTCGCCGAGTGGTGGCAGCCATCGGCGCGCGTGCACATATGGGAGTGGGTGGCCAGCCGCAGACACTTTTCTCTAACTGCTGATTTCTGATCAGTCTCCCCCTTCCACAGTTTCCTTCCTCTTACATTTTTTTGATTGTCTTTCTGGTTTTAGCTACATTTTAAAATCTGCTGCTTCCCAGAAAGGTCCCACCTGATCTAATGTTTTGTTTCCAGCAAGTGGCCAATATGATGATCAGGATGAAGAGAGAGTTTACAGGAAGCCAAAATTCAATATTTCCTGTTTTTGATAATCTCTTGTTGCTTGATCGAAATGTGGACTTACTGACGCCTCTCGCCACTCAGCTTACATATGAAGGACTCATTGATGAAATTTATGGCATTCAGAACAGTAAGTAAAGTGACATCTGTGTTTCCTGAAAGGTCAATGGATAAAAATATTCAAAAGGGCGTTTTTTGAGGGGAGGGGGTTTCATTTTTGGGGGGTTTTCTTTGAGATGCTTTCTTTGCACATAAATTAGAAGCTATTTGAGAATATACAATTCTGACTTCTGGCTTTTGGACACCAGATTAAACAAAAATCTGGCAAAAACTGGTGTCGGTCCCACGAAGGCTGGCCGGATGCTTAGCTTGCCAGACTCTGCTTGTCCCTGTGGGCAGTGACCCTCAGTTAGATACAGATGGCACTGCAGTTTGGAGAAGGCGGACCCTCAGGGCTGGCAGTTGTTGGGAAAGCTTGTTGGAGAGGCCGTATTTGCACTGCATTTGGTGAAGGGTGGGCGGAGAGGCCACAGCGAGGGGCAGGCTGAGTCAGGAACACAGGGATGCCGTGGAGGTCACAGTGCGACGTATCCTGGGAAGGGCTGACACTTGACATTGGGGACACCAGATGGAAGATTGGGGAGGCCTGCTAGTGTTTAGGTGGGACAGATCATTAGTCCAAGGTCAGAGACATGTTGGTTTGGCTTTGGCCCACACCATAGGCTTGTTTATTTCTGTAGCATTTTAAATTTTAGAAATGTTTAATAATAATTCTCATAATAATCCAGATATATTTCTTTTGCCATTAAAGTCTACTTTGTGGAAGAATAAAAACCTCAGTATTATATGCCATTTGTTTCCTGAAGCTGGCTTATTTGTCTCCTGAGTTGGAAAATCCTGTTTTGTGCCCGGGCACCTGATCTGTTCCTTCAGTAAATGCACACAGTGGGTAAATGCACTGTCGTTCCCAGGTTATGTGAAATTACCTCCGGAGAAATTTGCCCCGAAGAAACAGGGCGATGGTGGGAAGGAGCTCCCCACGGAAGCAAAGAAACTTCAGCTGAATTCCGCAGAGGAGCTCTATGCCGAGATCCGAGACAAAAACTTCAACGCGGTGGGCTCCGTGCTTAGCAAGAAGGCGAAGGTGATCTCCGCAGCGTTTGAGGTGAGGCTGTTTGGGTTTTGCTGCTGCCCTGGGTCGCAGGCTGGACTGCCCCCCCCCCCCCCAAGGGGAGGAAGAGCCTCAGGGAGCCCGTGCAGGTGCATGTTTCCCTCCTAAAGACCTGGGGCTCCTGGGGCTTCTTTTGGGACCTGTTCCCAGACCCGCGACAGAACGTGTTCCGTTTGCTCCTTCCTGGTGGGGCGGCCAGAGCACTGCTTGCACTTTACAGCCTCCTGTTTTCGATATTTTTTTACCTTTTCTTTTTCGTTATTTCCTACCTCCCTCATGAGGAGACCAGCTGTACTATAAATAAAAGATCCTCCAGAATAGAGCTTGTGGTCAGGGGGGACAGTGCTAGGTCCCCGTGGAGGTGGTGGGTGACAATGAGGGAGGCGGTTCATTATCACCTCCCGCCCCCCTCTCACCCGGCCGCTCATTTACTCTTGGGTAAGCTCACTTCCGAAACAGGGAAGTTCAGTAACACGGGAAACTCTACTTAGACTTCGGAAACGTAAACTGGGAGAATTTTTTAAAACTAATGTTTCACCAAGTCTGTATTTCTAGATTTCATCTTTCTGACGGATTATATTTATTCATTGATTTTCATATTTCTTTTTTTTTAAGATTTTTATTTATTTATTTGACAAAGAGAGAGAGGGAACACAAGCAGGGGGAGCGGGAGAGGGAGAAGCAGGCTCCCCACTGAGCAGAGAGCCCGATGTGGGACTCGATTCCAGGACCCTGGGATCATGACCTGAGCTGAAGGCAGCCGCTTAACAACTGAGCCACCCAGGCGCCCGATTTTCACATTTCTTAAGTTACATTTGGTTTACATGATTAAATTTTGCCAAAAAAAAAAAAAAAAATCCCATCACTAAGCGAGGTCTACTTTGTTCGTGGACAATATTCAGGATTGAGATTCAGCAGTAAGAATGCATCTTTTTTGTCTTTTTATAGAGGATACTTTTGCTGTTTACGTTTCCCTCTTAACATAATGTTTTTGTTTTTTATTCGGAAGTGTTTGTGGGTGACCTAATAGTGCCCCTACAAATACTCAGATGCCCCCGAATGCCAGTCATAATAGGAGCCCGGGCACAGGAGGAGAAAACCTCACACACTTACTCTCTGAAAACTACTAACACAGTAGTCAGGCACCATGAACTCATCTCTGTTTCTCTTGTAACTTCAGAGCTGGGTTTGGCCTGATTTATTTGCATTCTTTTTCTCACGTTGATATAAGTCATACATCCCATGAGCAAGACACAGAAGAGAGCACTTAAAAATAAAATACCTTGGGGGCACCTGGGTGGCTCAGTGGGTTAAAGCCTCTGCCTTCGGCTCAGGTCTTGATCTCAGGGTCCTGGGATCGAGTCCCGCATCGGGCTCTCTGCTCAGCGGGGAGCCTGTGTCCCCCTCTCTCTCTCTGCCTGCCTCTCTGCCTTCTTGTGATCTCTCTCTGTCAAATAAATAAATAAAATCTTTAAAAAATATATATATCTTCTGGGCACCTGGGTGACTCAGTCGGTTGAGCATCTGCCTTCAGCTCAGATCGTGGTCCTGGAGTCCCAGGATCAAGCCCCACTTCGGGCTCCCTGCTCAGTGGGGAGTCTGCTTCTCCCTCTCCCTCTGCCTCTTACTCCACTTGTGCGCGTGCACACTCTGTCTCAAAGAAATAAAATCTTGAAAAAAAAAGTCTTTAAAAAATTAATAAATAAAATCTCCCCCCTGCTTGATGGGTCTTCCATTTCTTCCATTTCAGGAGCGGCACAACGCTAAGACCGTTGGGGAGATCAAACAGTTTGTTTCCCAGCTGCCCCACATGCAAGCAGCAAGGGGCTCACTTGCAAACCACACCTCGATTGCTGAGTTAATCAAGGATGTTACCAGTGAGTGTCCTTGGAGGGATAATTTTCATTGGGGCTGATTTTCGTACGCACTGATGCCAGGGTCATAGGCGCCACGATACCTCCTTGGGAAAGGCAGCTCTCTGTGAACATTGTCATTCTCAGTGTTAAAAATTAAGTGTTCGCATGTCCATAGTTAAATGTGTTTCATTGATGGTTAGCTCATTTTCTTCCCATTATTAATATCATCCTAAAACAAAATATTTGGAAAAGCGTTAAGAGGAAAAAACTCTTCTGTAAGTTTGCCACCATAGTGAGGCTTCTTTTTGTCTAGTTATTTTCTCTCTTGTTAAGGGTTTTTTAACCAGACCAATGTGATATTTCTGGTTTTGTTTTTTGTTTCTCCCTTGAAAACTTCCTGCAGAATTGGTAGAGAGATCATACGTTGAGTATTTTGAAAGCGCTCGGAAGATGTATTTTAAACCAAAGACAAGTTTACTCACAAAACATGGGGACCATGTATTATGAAGTCTTCGGTCCTTTGTTTTCATGTTAATAGAAAGCAGTTAAAACTGGGTTGAATTTGATGATGGTTGTGAGTTGCTAGGGAGATGGGCTTTCCCTGGTACCGAGGCAAAATTCTTAGGATCTGTGTTGAGTCCTAAGGGCCCCAGAGGGGTCAGCTACATCTCGCTGCAATTTAGGAGCACAAGGTCGTAGGGTTTTCCGTGTTTAGAAGATTGTTTTCAGATGACAGTTTGAGCCTTTTGCTTGTTTGTTTTTTGCACGTCTTGTTTCTTAATTATCTTCTGGTCGGAAAGCGCACTGCTCAAATAAATCAACATTTACTTAATTTCTAAGTTGCATATTTGCTGATTACATTTCAGCTTCTGAAGACTTCTTTGATAAACTAACAGCGGAACAGGAGTTTATGTCCGGAGTAGACACTGATAAGGTATGTGAACAAAACAACTGAGAAATCATCGGTGATTTCTCAAACATACGATTATAGGTAGAAGAGCAACGGTGTTGATTCCCGTGCCTTGCCAAGGCATTTTTAAGAGCAAGTGCGGAATGTGAAAGTCTTAAGTTTCTTCATGTCACAGACAGCAAGGCGCTTCCCAGCCCCTGAAACCAGCCATCTTTAAGGCCTGTCGTAGTTAAATGAAGATATTTGCTTTCTGAGGAAACTGCTCATGTAATTCCTTTAAAGATCTAACTCTATTCATACATTTAAAATTCATTTAGTTTCTGGAAATTTCCTATTCTCTAGAAAATCTCCTCTGTTTTCCAAGAAAGTGCCTATTACTATTATGCACGGTCACACACGCCCCAGACATCCTCCCAGAAGGCTGGCTGCTGTGCCAAGATGGGCAGTTGCATTGCCGGAGTGTGTCCTCCACTTTGAAAAATAATCCTAAAGACCAAGTTTCTTAGGCCCCCAAACCGGATGCCGGGATACATACATGTGTGTTTTGTTTCCAGGTCAATAGCTACATTGAAGACTGTATTGCCCAAAAGCACCCACTTATCAAGGTGTTAAGACTGGTTTGTCTCCAGTCCGTGTGCAACAGTGGACTCAAACAAAAAGTTCTGGATTATTACAAAAGAGAAATTCTCCAGGTCAGTAGCTTTCAAATGACTTAATCTTTTCAAAAAAATACTGCTTAAAGCTCCTGTTTTGGTATACTGTTTCCACCGTCTTAAATTTTTTTTAACACGCAGAGCGGGGGTTGTCCTTGGTATTGGTCACTGTTTACTGTTTTTGCATCACAATAACAGCTAAGGTTTATTGAGCATTTACTATGTACCAGGCTCTAGTAAAAGAGCCTTATTGTATTCATTTGTTTAATCCTCACTACAGCCCTGTGAGTTAGATACTGTTATCGACCCTATTTTATGGATGAAAAAATACTGAGGCACAGGGTCGCTCTGTAGCTTGCCCAAGGTCACCCGGCTAGTGAGGGGCAGAGCCAGTGCCAAAGCCCAGGGAACTGGGGTCTGGCGCCCTTGCTCTTACCCAGATTGCATTTGATGGAGGAAAGGACATCTTTGCAAATTTTCTGATATGATCCCTTAGCAGACATACTTAAGCCCGTTTTACTTCATGATTAGGAAAAGGCCACCATTATTTTAAAAATTCTCCCCTGTTTGGATGTGTCTCCTGTAGTATTTATTTGCTATCACCAGGCACAGTTAAAGTCATTATGATTAAAACTAAGTGCTCAAATTTTTTTTTATATTGTTTTGTCTTTTAAAAAAAATTACACAGATGACGCATGCATTCTCATCCTATAAGATTCAAATAAGGCGAAGTGTCCAGGAGCAACACGTGGTCCTCCCCGCGCCCCACTCCCGCCCCCGTCGCCCTCCCCAGACAGGCCCCCGGGCCGCAGTTAGGTTATGTGCCTCCAGACTCCCTTGTTTGCATTTATGGGCAAAGAATATTCACTCTCACTGACTCTGGGGGGAGACTGGCTGGGTCCGTGTCCCGGCTCTGTTACTGAGTAGCTGTGTGACCTTGGGCAAGTTATGTAAACGTCTCTGTCAGATGGAGATGGTAGTACCACGCAGCCCGTCGGGTTCTAATAAAGACACAGAGTTGGTGCGTGTGACACCCTTACAGCAGACACTGCCCTGCACACGAAGTGTTATGTAAGCGTTGGCTTTTACTGTTACTATTTACTGTATCTTTAATTTTTTTTAAAGATTATTTATTTATGTATTTGACAAAGGGAGAGATCACAAGTGGCAGAGAGAGGGGGGGAAGCAGGCTCCCTGCTGAGCAGAGAGCCCGATGCAGGGCTCGATCCCAGGACCCTGAGACCATGACCTGAGCTTAAGGCAGAGACTTTATTTAACCCACTGAGCCACCCAGGCACCCCTTTACTCTATCTTTTTAAAAACAGAAAGAAAGTCCTCCTGTATATAGTATTCCTTTACTGTATTTTTTTGTCCTTGAGAATATATCCAGGGGCGCCTGGGTGGTACTGCCCGTTGAGCACCCGATTCTTGGTTTCAGCTGAAGCTGTGATCGCAGGGTCCTGAGATGGATGTGGGGCTCCATGCCCAGCGGGGCGTCTGCTTGACATTCTCTCTCCCTCTCCTGTGCCCGTCCCTCTGCTCATGCACACATGCACTCTCCCTATCTCTCTCAAGTAAGTAGTTTTTTAAAAAAAAGAGTGTATCCAGATCTTCCTCATCAGGATGTATCGATGTGCCTCATTCTTTTTTTAAATATCAAATTATATCACACTTAAAACATTTATTATTTATTCGATGCTCACTTGTTGGGTCCATAAATTCTGACTTTATTCTTTTTTAATAAATTCTGACCTTAAAGGAAAAACTTGAACTTGGTCTTTGAAGCAGGGAGCTGGTTAATTGTGACGAGCACGCGGGTCGCACACTCCACGCGGCTCCCGTGCCCGTAGACAGCCCATGGACTTGGGGTCCCAGCACGCTCCACGCGTCCCCCGTGCCCGTAGACAGCCCGTGGACTTGGGGGTCCCAGCGTACAAACGAAATCCGTTTGTTGGAAGTGCTCTTTTTAGAAAGTGGCAGAAACTCTTTTCCTGCTCTGACTTCTGTCCGAACTGCTCGCCTTGCAGACGTACGGCTATGAGCACATACTGACCTTGTACAACCTAGAGAAGGTTGGCCTGCTGAAACCACAGACAGGGGGCAGAAACAATTACCCAACCATCCGGAAAACGCTGCGCCTCTGGATGGATGACGTGAACGAGCAGGTGAGACACGCCGCTCCGCTTCAGCTCAGTTTACCTCCCGGTACCAGCCTGGGCCCGAGGGCAAGGAGAGGGAACTGCCGCAGAAATCTGTTCCAGGACCTGGAGAGAAGAGCTGTGTGGAGAGGCCATCTGACAAGACGAGGGATGAGAGCCCTCTGGCCGAGAGGCACAGCCCGCCCCCAGCAGTGTGGCAGAAGGAAGCCAGGGCCGTCAACCCGACCCCTCGTGCTGGCCACTCTCCAGGTTCCCTCTGGTGCCTCCCATTGGCCAACCCAAAGAGGGCGTGGGGGCACATTGGCATAGAGCCTACAGGTTTGCCTCCTGGACACAGAGCACCAAGGTGGGGGAGCGAGGAGGCAGAAGGATCTGGAAAATGTCCAGCACGTGTGGTAAAAATGTCGGCCGTACAGAAGTAAGGCAGACAGTGAAAAGTCAGGTTCCCTCCACATCTCACCCTGGTTTTCCCTCAGAAGGAACCTGTAATCAGTTTTTTATCTGTTCTTCCAGGAAGGTTCTGTGTCTCTACAGACCTTTTAACATAAATGATGCATATTTATACCATTGGCCTCCGAAGTAGAGTGCACGTTGTCTTACATTTATTGCTGATTCCAGTTTTTCTAAATTTCTTATTTTCTCTTTTGGTCTTTCATAGGAACTTAATCAGGCTGCCTCCTACAACAAAAGCTAATAATTAAAAGTGGCAAAATCGGATTATCTTCCCCCTCGGGGGCAGAATATACATACTCTTAATTTCTATATTGTACAGCGTAATAATAATATATGAGTTCCCCTCTCTTCACTGTTCTGACCTGCCTCTCCCTACCCACCCCAGCTACCACTTAACACCACATCTTGAAGATCCTTCTGTGATCTCATTCTTTTTTGTAAGTTTTTTTTTTAATTGCTGCATAGTGGTTTTGCAGCTAAATTTTAATTTATGATGTAACAGATTTCTCCTGATAGAAATTTAGGTACTTCCCAGTCTTTTGCTAGTACGCATGGAGTTGCGGTTAATACATCGGGCTTTGGTCTCTTCCTGTGGATGAGCCCTTCTGTCAGAGACAAGCCCGAAAGTAGAACGCCTGGCTTCCAGGGACATGCGCGTCGTCACTCGGCTAGAGAGTGCTGGCTTTCCTTTTAAGAATTTTCTTGCCAAAAGCAGATAACAGCATTTCATGGTCAGTGCCTCGAGATGTTTTGAGTTCAAAGCTAACCTCGGGACGTTGCGGAGTTCAGTTGTGTTTCTGCCTTCAAAGCCAAATCACTGAATTTTGGGTTACCCAAAAGGCCGCTACTCAGTGGCTCTGCGTCTCTGTAGCTACAGACATTCCCCCCTCTCGTGATTTCACAGAATCCCACGGACATATCGTATGTGTACAGTGGTTACGCCCCTCTCAGCGTGCGCCTGGCGCAGCTGCTCTCGCGGCCTGGCTGGCGCAGCATCGAGGAAGTCCTCCGCATACTCCCAGGGCCCCACTTCGAAGAACGGCAGCCCTTGCCCACGGGACTGCAGAAGAAACGTAAGTCTGTGGCCAGTCTCCGTAGAGAATTACGTGCTGCTGGTGTGGTTTTCGTGGATTGTGCAGTTGCTTTGTAAAGTACATTTGTAAGGTATTTGTAGGATTCAGGGTCGGGTAGCCTCTTTTGTTAGTTGCTAACAAAAGCTCTAGAACCCGGCATTCTCTCAGGAGAGCAGCTTTCAACTGCTGAGTTGACGATCTCAGCTCGAAAAAACATTGAGATCAAAATCGCATTCCTGAGTTTCAAAGGAGCTGTCTGTACATACCAAGACACAGTTAACTGCTTTTTCTTACATATGATGCTTTTTTTAAAATTAAAGATTTATTTTAGAGAGGGAGGGAGAGCAAGCATGGGAAGAGGGAGAGGGAGAAAGCAGATTCCCTGCTGGGCTCAGAACCCGACTCAGGGCCCAATCCCAGGACCCTGAGATCACGACCTGAGTGGAAGGCAGACACTTAACAGATTGGGCTGCCCAGGCGCCCCCAATAATGCAGGTTTTTTAGAAGATTTATTTATTTTTAGAGCAAGCACACATGAGAGAGCAAGTGGTAGGAGGGGCAGAGAGAGAGAACCTATAAGCAGAGTCCCTGCTGAGCACAGAGCCCAGCTCTGGGGCTTGATCCCATGAGGTCATGACCTGAGCCAAAACCAGGAGTTGGGTGCCCGACCGACTGAGTACCCAGGCACCCCCATGATGCAGTTTTTTAGTTTAGTTTTTTTGTTTGTTTGTTTAAGATTTTATTTATTTATTTGACAGAGACAGACACAGCGAGAGACCGAACACAAGCAGGGGGAGTGGGAGAGGGAGAAGCACACGTCCCACTGAGCAGGGAGCCCAACATGGGGCTCAGGCTCAGGACCCCAGGATCATGACCTGAGCCAAAGGCAGATGCTTAACCCACTGAGCTGCCCAGGCGCCCATGATGCAATTTTTTAAGACGTTGTAGGAGAAGAACCCATAATAAATAATTGTTTTTTCTGAAATGTTTCCCTTTCAGGTCAACCAGGGGAAAACCGAGTCACTCTGATATTTTTCCTCGGGGGAGTAACCTTTGCCGAAATCGCTGCGCTGCGATTCCTGTCCCAGCTGGAAGATGGAGGTACAGAATACGTCATTGCCACCACGAAGCTAATGAATGGGGCCAGCTGGATAGAGTCTCTAATGGAAAAACCCTTCTAGGGGGATCAGAGTCGACTTGAATGAACTACAAAATAAACTGCTCCTTTGGAGAAGCCGCCAAACGGAAGTGAAACCCCACTGAAAAATGACAGGAGAATACAGAATTTACTTCGGGGTCAGCTTCTTCAATTACACTGGTTTCTCCTTTCTGCTTCTCTTTTGTGTTTCTAATTTCTTGAAGAAAAAAGAGAAGAGAATCCACCTGGCTCCCAGAAACACCAGTTGTTAATGTTCTAAGCTCGGGGTCTTCCTTAGAGACCCTGCAAACGTATTAAGGACAGTGGGGACAGATAATCTCGTACAGCTGCGCAGATGAGGTCGTTCTTAACATAGGAAGGTGGAGACTGGGCTGAAGATGAAAAGTAGAACGTCTCATCCCTAATGGACAGGAATTTCTGAAAGGCACGTCAGGTCTGGGGCAGTAGCTAGGCGATGGAGCAGGAGCTGGCCCTGTCACTGAGTTGAGATCTCTTTGTCCTGCAGATTAGGCCACATTCTGTTTGGTGGTTGTGAGCCCCTGTCTTAGGTGATCCCTAAGGCAAGTGTTGATTCCTTCTGCTTCTCAGTCTTCTATAAAGCAAGAGGCGTGGAGATTTCTCCAAATCCAAGTTCGTCAGCTGTCTGACCAGCTAGGTTTCTGTGGGTCTCATACTTGTCAAGGGCTTTTTACGTCGAAGAACGTGAGGTTGGGGAGCCGCTGCCTGAGAATTTTCTTAGACGCTATTCAGACGCTTTCTGAGCATGCGTGTTGTTCCCGGTGTTGCCGTGGTAGATGCCTCCGCCCAGGCGTTGGTTTTCTTCCCCGTCCATCGTGGGCCCCAGCACCAGCTGGTCCCCCGTGAGCAGCAGTGACTCCTGCTTCTTCGGCGTTTGGCGACGCCACCTGCACGGTAGCTGTCGCACGTCCTTCTCTACACTCAGCCTCTTGCGTCTGTTTTGCTCAGAAACATACAGCTCTGCTGCAAGCCCTGGTCCAGTGACCTCTGCCTCCTCTGGTGCAGCTCGTCCATGACCTTGGCGTCCAGCAGTCGCAGCTGCTCCTCCTGCAAGGGATGGTTAGCCTGTGGGACAGAGGGACAGGGTGTTGGTCGAGAGGCTGGAAACCTGCGTGTGTTCCTGCCTCCCTCCTGCTCCGTCCCAGCATCTGGAAGTTAAATCCAAGAACGGGACCAAACGGATGGCTTCATAGCCCTTGCCCAATCTCCCCTTTGTGGGGGGATCAAGGTCAGCATCCTTCCTCCGGGGAGGTGTGGCTTCTGTTGTTTTTCAGTAACCACACATGTTTTCTGCTCATTTTGTTCTGTTAGTGAAATTCTGGTAGCACAATGCACGCTGTGAGTGAAAGAGAAATTCTACAAAAACATCTCTGTAAGAATGAGGAGCAGAAGAGGTCCTATTTAAAAGATCTCCTTCTCATGCATTCCACTTGGCCTTGACATTCAGTATTTGGAAAAGGGTCTTTAAAAAAAACAGGTCTGTTATAGAAAATCTGTTTTCAAATACTCATTATCCCAGGGAGATTCGTTTTATACCTTCCAAGCCCCAGCTGTTGTCAGCCTCAGCTGCTTAGAGAACGAAATCCACCTTGTCCCTCAATGTCTTTGGCTCACGGGATTCAGTTCAAGTCTGGTCAGATCTCCTTGGCCGGGGTTTTTGTTCTGTGAACAGACCCTCAGTTGTGTCTCATGTGTCGACATTCACTCGTGACTCTACTCGCTTGCTCAGAGGATAGTTAGGTCGGCTTTTAAAATGCATTCAGCAGACAACTTAAAAACATCAATTGCTTCATTTGTATGCAAATAGAAAGTGCTGGATAATTATATATTATACGCCTTTGTGTGAGTTCACTTAATCCTTGAAGCAGCCTCTGTCTCAAAGGAGTATGCCCTTACTGGGAAAGGGTATGTGAATGGTACATTTATTCCTAGAGAGGGCGGATTGTTTACATCATGTCTGGACTTTTGTCTAGCTAGGTAGACAGTTCTGCCTCCCCAGCAACTCCATAAAAAAGAAGTCTACATAGATAAAGAAGTCTGCATAGGCACTATTCTGTGTCTTACTATATACTTTTGAGTTTTAGCCAACAGAGAAGTATTTGAGTTGTGGTTCAACTGTAGAACAAAAGAATACAGGCATACTGAGAGATACTTGGCTTTGGTTCCAGAGCACCCCGATAAAGTGAGTGTCGCAATTAAGTGAGGTGAGTGGATGTTTTGGTTTCCCAGTGCATATAAAAATTATGTTTACACTATCCTGTAGCCTCTTAAGTGTGCAAAAGCATTGTGTCTAAAAAAAAACTATATTGCTTTATTAAAGAATTTGGCTACAAAATGCTCACCATCATCTGAGCTTTCAGTGAATTATAATCCCTGGTCACCATGACGAATATAATAATAATGGAAAAGCTTGAGATAGGAGAATTACCAAAATGTGACAAAGTAAGCAAATGCTGTTGGGAAGATGGCGCTCTTCTGACGGACTTGTTCAGCATAGGATTGCCAAACATCTTCAATTTTTAAAAACCACACTGTCTGCAAAGTGCAGTAACATGAGGTGTATCTCTAACGGTTAAAAGGAGGAATATGAAAAATAGCACATTTAATTCTAGAAGAGCACTGGGAAGGTTTGGCTGCTCTGGCTCTGCCGTCCCTAGAAATGGATTACAGTTAACCGTGACCTGCTGGTCTGCCTCTTGTTCTCACTTGTACATTAAAGATTGGCCTGTCACCAGGAGGAAGTGTCTGTATTCAGCAGAAATTCAAGAAGAAATAATTTTTTTAAAAAATTACCAAGTGAACGGAGTGTCTAAAACCGATAGGAAGAGGGACTGTGGTAAAATAAAGATGGCGGGTCGCACCAGGGCAGCATCCCACAGACTGATCTGTGGAGAGTCGGAATTCTGCTCTTCGGCCAGATGTATTACACGTAGTCAGAGGCTGAATAATCTGCCACAGAAAATAGAAGATGCCTTTTTGTCTGCCAGTGATCTAAGAAAAAGGCAATAATGGAAACTTTCTCAGTTGCTCTTATTTGGAAATGAATGTCTGTGAATTTTAAGCCATGTGAATGTACCATTCACATACCCTTAAGCTTCGGTTGCTGCGTTGGGGACCGGAGTCTGCAGAGCCTGGAACACCTAAGTGCTCCGAGACATCCATCTGAAGGATGTGGGAGTGAAAGCCGACCGAACTGCGCCTGCTTTAGTAGCCTCTCTTTTTCGTCTGTTGCTCTGGGGTGAGCTAAAGGTATAAATCTTAGCCATACTTTCTTTCCTTTGCCTAGACAGGACACACAAGCCCTTCAGATGACCAATTCTCTGGGGGAGCAATTACTACTCACTGGCTTCCTGAGCAGCTTGATAATGTTCCGCTCCTGTTTTCAGCAGGGCTGCGGCCGAGGCAATGATTTGATCATAACGGACCCTGATTAGATTAAGGAGCCATTTGCTTCTGGATGATGATGTTGATAAAAAAGGGTTGATGTCCACACTCCCTGCTATTTTAAAGGTCAAAAAAAAAACAAAAAAACAAAAACCCAGTCTTTAATCACAAACTTACAACAAAAAGCAAAATAATCTGAAGCAGCATAAAGTTTTGTGCTTTTTCTTCATTGTTACATCTGGGAAAGAGTCTGTTCTTTACTTGCCGAAACCCTAACTGGCTCTTTTTGCATCAATCCTGGGAGTTGAAATTGGTAGTGGGCTCAATGGGACGGTGTCTGTACAGTGCGTCTCTAAACTGCTAAACTCAGTCAGTTAGAATCAAGCACTCAGGAGCTCTTGGTTTTCCAAGCTCCTGTTTCTCACATACATGCATACATGCATACTCACACGTGTTTTTAAGATAACAGCCCTTGCTGTAGTTGGACAGTCATAAGTGAAAGTCATTTGTATAGTGGTTCTTCTAGTCTGAGACTCAAGAGTAGGATAGGGCTCCTCTTCAATATGAGCTTGTTAGAAAAGGATTTGGACTGTATCCCACCGGCAGCGTTGAGAAAAGCAAGACAAGAAGGGACATGAAAAAAATCCCCTAGTGTAAGCCCATCTGATCAGGAGTTTTGCAGGCATCCTTAGAGCCTGTGGGCTGTGGTGGTGAAAGCCGGGGGAGGCGGCGGGGTGGGGGGGAGGCAGGGTTGCCAGTGCCCCGCCTGGCCTGGGATGGGCTCTGCGCAGCTCCCTGATTGCTCAGGGACCACGTGGAGACTGTGATTGGTCTCTAGACCACACCTAGTTGGTGAGTGCAGCTGTTCCCTGAATATCCCACAGCTCTGCCTAGATCGCTGGAGTGCGCACACGCCTACCTTCAGACACCAGACCCGGAGAGGAGCCGTGGTGCTGCTGCAGCAGAGGAGTCGTGGAAACTTTGCTGAGTGAGTGAAATGGGGGGAGAAGGAAGCTAGTGGCTGGCCCTAAGGGAAGTCGCTGGGCAGGACAGCAATGGAGATGAAGAGCTGGTTTGTGATTGTTGCCATGTAATTCCATCTGTGGTGGAAGATAGCAGGACTGGAACAGGTGCCCAGGAGCACAGTTGGGAAGGAGATAAGCCCAGAATCAAATTGATGCCCACCCCTTGGCACTCCTGCAATAGTGGCTGCCCGTGAGGACAAGCATCCTGCCCACAAAGCAAACATTTTCAAACTCTGCATGCTGTCCAGCCTTGGGGTCCAGGGAACTGCAAAGGGCGTCACTGAGGACCTGCTGTCTTCTCCCCCCCCCAAATGGGTCACTCTCCTCTTCCCCTCCCAGGCAGCACTGACAGCTGGGGATGCATCTTGAGCGATGGGAAAAGCAAGCCTTACTCCACCAGGCCATTAGCAGCACTCACAGCATTAAAAATGCAGGAGGTGGATGGGAGGACAGAGGGCCCGTGATGAAGACTAATGCAGCAGCCGAGACTGGGAACAGACAGGCTTCTCTCTCCTCAGAACCCAGATCCAGATTAGGAGCCAAAGAATGAGGGGAGCTTCTGGCTTAAAAGATTTCTATAGGGTAAATGCTAAGAGGGCCTCTAGCTGGTTGTTAGGGAGAAAATCAGAACTTCGGGCTTCTTCAGCCTTAGGACAGCGTGTTTACCCTTTTGAAGGCCAGGACCTAGCCTAGCCTCCTGTGTCCACATCGCCTACGACACTGACTGGCTCAGCAGCGCTGGCTCGGTGGCTGGGGGGTGGAGGAGGTGACCCTGCGGGGGACCGTCCCCTTTGCGCGCTCAGGGACTCCCGAGTGCCCCTGCCCCCGCAGGTCCTCGGGCCTCCCGCGCACGGCGATGCCGGCCTCGTCCACCATCCACGTGCTGCAGCTGCTGCGAGAGCTGCTGGCCTTCGTGCTCCTCAGCTACACAGTGCTCATCGGGGCGCTGTTGCTGGCCGGCTGGACCACCTACTTCCTGGTGCTGAAGTGACAGCGCCCAGAGCCCCGCCCCCCGCCGTGCTCGCCTCGTGCCAGCCCCCACCCGCCCGCCCCACGGCGCGCTGCCCCGCCTCCCCGCCTCCCCGCGGGACGCGCTCTACTCGCTGACGGAAGAGCCGTGCGCCTCGCGCCCGGGCTAGGGCTGCCTCTCGAGGCACGGCCACGCCCGGGTTGGAGTCCAAGCTCCCCTCACGACGGCCGACTCTGCTCCGCCCGCTCCTAGCCCTCAGGCCCAGGGCCCGCCCCGTCCCGCGCGGAAGCCGGGTCGGTTGGGCGTTCGCCGCAGCCGTTACCGCCGTTACCCTAAGCCCCGCCCCCTCCCTACCTCCCGTCCAATCCCGACTGCTCCTTCGGGTTGGGGTGTGGTAATGGGGCCAGGCCCACTGAAGAAGAGGCCGCGCCCCGTCCTCCGCTCGGGAAGCGGCGTCACTTCCGGCGTGTACGTCTGGCGTCTGGCCGCCGCGGGATGGCGGCTCTGAGGAGTTGGCTGTCGCGGAGCGTTGCCTCCCTTTTCAGGTACCGCTGCGGTCGGGTATGAGGGCAGTACCCCAAAGGGGGAGGCGCCGCAGGTAGCGCTGTGGCCGGGAGGGCAGCGCCAGTCTAGCTGGCGCTCCTTTCGCTTCTCGGCCGAGCGGGCCGCTGCGTCCCGCCCCTCTCTGGCCCGAGGACGTCCCGACTCTGCCTCCGGCCTCCCGGGGCCAAAGCCGGGGTTTCTTTCCCACTGACGGCTTTTCCGTTATTCCCCTGGGTGAACGCCGGTGCGCCCCCTCCGCAGGCTCGGGTTGGCTTTCTGGGGAGCCTCAGCCTGTGCTCGAATTCCCGCTGGCCCGTCGCCGTCACTGGAGGGAGATCGGGAGCCGCCCGGGCGAGCGGCGGGTTACGAGAGCAAGTTTTCTCTGCGGGCGGGAGGGGAGCTGGTCAGTCCCCGTTCCAGCTGTGGCCTAGCGGGGACCCTCGGAGGTCCGGAGCTGCATGTGCCTGCGGCAGTGTTTTTTTTGTTTTTGTTTTTGTTTTTCTTTTGACCCGAGGTTTTAAAAAAGCTCTGAGACGGTCTTTTAAACTTCCGCACCTGTTGCCGGTTAAACTTCGAGATCACTGTGCCCGCATCCCCGCGCGGCCAGGTGCCCGGGAGTTGGGTAGCAGCTGCTCCTTCCAGCGAGTCGGGGCTTTCCAGACTCACAGCTCCCCACCGAGCCCTGTCGTCTGGAAGGCAGACCCAGCATCTTCGTGTGGGCGCCTGCTTGGCCGAGTGTGAGTTTCCAACCCCCTGCAGACGTACAGATTGGTAGTTCCTGCCTTCCTAAGTCCGACTTGTGTTTCTAGGTACAGACAGTGTGTTCCTGTCGTGACTAACTTCAAGAAGCGCTGCTTCTCAGAATTGATAAGACCATGGCACAAAACTGTGGCGGTTGGATTTGGCGTGACCCTGTGTGCGGTTCCCATTGCACAGGTAAAAATACTGTAGCGCCGCTGGGTGTCGCTTAGTGTGCTGGGCCTTCCTGAAGTCTCACCTGGGCAGTGAGCCATCAGGCAAGCTGTTCGTGTTGCCCAGTGTTCGCAACACTGGTTTACTTTCTCCTGCACCAGCATCATCGTCTCATAGCTGAACAGATCTGGTAATGTTTGCATTTTTAACTGTCCCATTTGGTCGGAACAGTATGTCAGGGTGGTCAAATTGTGTAAAGAGGGCGGAGAATAAGAAAGGGGATATTATAGTCTGTCAACAAAATAGTCTTTCATTCAACAAAAATTTATTGAGCAACTTTAATGTGCCATACGCTGCTCTCGTAAAACTTGCATTCTGGGGTGGGGGTGGGGGTGCCTGGGAGGCTCAGTCGGTTAAGAGTCTGACTCTCTTTTAATTTTTTTTTTTTAAGATTTTATTTGTTTTAGAATGTATGCGGGGTGGGGTGGGGTGAGTAACAGAGGGAGAGGGATAAGCAGAAGCAGACTTTGCACTGAGCGTAGCGCCCTATCCCAGGCTCCATCCCACAACCCAGAGATGATGATCTGAGCTGAAATCAAGAGTCTGCAGCTCAACCTGCTGAGCCACACAGGCGCCCCAAGCATCTGACTCTTGATTTAGGCGCAAGTCATGGTCTCAGGGCCATGAGATCGGGCCACATTAGCCCTGCATGGGGCTCCATCCTGGGCATGGAGGCTCTTTAAGATTCTCCTTCTGGGGGGCTCCTGGGTGGCTCAGCTGGTTAAGCAACTGCCTTCTGCTCGGGTCATGATCCTGGAGTCTGGGATCGAGCCCCACATGAGGCTCTCTGATCGCCAGAGAGTCTATTTCTCCCACTGTCCTCTCTCTCTCTCAAATAAATAAAATCTTACAAAAAAAAAAAAAAATAAAAAGATTCTCCCTCTGCCCCTGCGGCCCCCCCACGCTCTCTCTCAAAAAAACCCAAAAAAACAAACATTCTAGGGAAAAGAGAGGATGTGATAAGGTGATGTGAAAGTCGTGATCAGAATGGTCTGAAAGAATAAGCCGTGGTAATATCTTGGAGTAGAGTTTCCCTGGCAGAAGGAACTCTTGAGTGCAAAGGCCTAGAAAGCAGGTGTGTCTACCCAATATGTTTGATGACCAGCAAAAGTTACTGTGGCTGGAGTGGAATGAGAAAGCATAACACACAAAGCCAGAAAATTAGCTGAGGGTCAGACTGTTTTGTCCTTTTGAGCCATCGTAAGGCTTTTGATTTTATTCAGAAAAGGCAGCCACCGAGGATTTTAACACAAGGTTGTTAAAATCTCACATGAGTTTTGTTTTGTTTTTTAGAGATTTTTTTTATTTATTTGACAGAGATCACAAGTAGGCAGAGAGGCAGGCAGAGAGAGAGAGGGAGGAAGCAGGCTCCTGCTGAACAGGGAGCCCGACGCGGGGCTCGATCCCATGACTCTGAGATCATGACCTGAGCCGAAGGCAGAGGCCTAACCCACTGAGCCACCCAGGCGCCCCTCACATGAGTTTTTAAAGGTTGCTTTGTGAAACTAGGAAGACCAATGGAAGATTGTTGCCCTAGTCCAGGCTTGAGTAGGCAGGCACCAGTGTAGGTGGGGAGAAGTGGACCAAATGTGGTCAGCACAAGATGCTGTTGGATTGAATGTGGAGTATATTCCAGGATTTTTTTTAAATTATTTTTAAAATTTTTTTAAAAAGATCTTGTTTATTATTTGACAGACAGAGATCACAAGTAGGCAGAGAGGCAGGCAGAGAGAGGGGGAAGCAGGCTCCCTGCTGATCAGAGAGCCCGATGTGGGGCTCCATCCCAGGATCCTGAGATCAGGACCCGAGCCGAAGGCAGAGGCTTAACCTACTGAGCCACCCAGGCGCCCCATTCCAGGATTTTTTAAAAAGCCTAAGCAACTGGAAGAATGGAGTTAGCATTTGTTGGAGGGGAGGGTGGTACGTTTTGGGAGGATGAAATCAAGAGTTCAGTTTTGGAAATGACAGTCTAAAGCATGTAGTAGACATCTAGGTGGAGTTGGCAGGGAGGTGATATGAAAGTGATACCTTATTAAAAAGATCACTGATTATATGCTTTCTGAGAAAGAGCTAAATAGGAAACTAGCAAACCCCAGTTTGACAAAATAGTTCTAATACTTAAATGTGTGTTTATCACAAGATCCATTCCAGGGGCGCCTGGGTGGCTCAGTTAAGCGCCTGCCTTTGGCTCAGGTTCTGATCTCAGTGTCCTGGGATCAAGCCCAGAAGCGGGCTCAGTGGGGAGCCTGCTTCTCCTTCTTCCTCTGCTCCTCCCCTCCCCACTTGTGTTCTCTCTCTCAAATAAATAAATACAATTCTTAGAAGAAGAAAGAAAAAAGAAGATCAGCTCCATTGATCACAAGTCTTTGCAGCATCTTCTGAGGCTTTCTCATGAGCCCAATCTCTGCTTGTTCATGAATTGTTGATTCTAAAACCCTTACTTGAGCACCAGGCCATTTTCTGCCACAATTAGGATAGCATTTCTTCTTCCCTTAAAACGAATTTTCTGGGTTTGTCCTTTCTCAGTTCATACACTTTTCTTCAGCCCCAGTTACCTCAGTTCTGGGCCACCTGACAGGAGCCTCAGGTCATTTTCCTGCAGGAACAGTAGTTCCACTTCTGTTTTCGGAACCCTGTGCTGCAGAGCTCCGCCCCAGCCGGCTCTCCGCGTCCTCGACTCCTCGCGCTCTCCCCTCCCTCATGCCCTTTGTTGTGACCAGGTCAGATCCCCGGATGTTCCCTGAATGCAGTGGATGTATTCTTCTCCTCATTATTTCTTCTTCCCCAGGCTGCCTGGCAGTTCTCATCCTGGCTATCTTCAGGCCCAACTCCCACCTCTTTTTAATGCCTTTCAGAGTTTCTGACCAACAGTGATCTCCGTCTTTCTGACCACTCGTGCTGTAGTCTGATACTGGTTGATTGCACTCCCCTGAGTCAGCAGCGCATCACAGAAAGGGCACAAACATTGACGAAGGTGTGGTTTAAGGTCTAGATAATGTGACTTTTTGGGAGAGTTTCTGTAACAGAATATTCGGAGTTTCCATCTCCTCATCTATAAAAAAGTGGTAACACCTGGGCTGCTGGGTGCAAGGGAAGACTTGTGAGATGCGGTGTGGGCGGCGCGGCCGGTTAAGCATCTGACTCTTGGTTCAGGCTCGGGTTGTGATCTCAGGGTTGGGGGATCAAGCCCTCCGCTGAGATTAAAAGAAAATGTATTATTAAGATGTAAGTTAGAGTATATCAAAGTTAGCTTCCAGTGAGCAGAAATAATATTCTTTTCACTCTTTCTGTACCTTCAGTGCAAGATACGTAATGCTTACTTAATTGTAAAGGAAAATTCTGGATTTGTTCATGTGTCAAAGATTTCTTGACTGACAACTTTTTCTTTTTTCTTATTTTTTTATTTTTAATTTTTTATAAAAATATTTTTTTATCCCCAGGGGTACAGGTCTGTGAATCGCCAGGTTTACACACTTCACAGCGCTCACCAAAGCACATACCCTCCCCAGTGTCCATAACCCAACCCCCCTTCTCCCAACACCCCTTCCCCAGCAACCCTGTTTGTTTTGTGAGATTAAGAGTCATCTTTTTTTTTTTTTTTTTTAAGATTTTATTGGGGCACCTGGGTGGCTCAGTGGTTTAAGCCTCTGCCTTCAGCTCAGGTCATGATCTCAGGGTCCTGGGATCGAGTCCCGCGTCGGGCTCTCTGCTCAGCGGGGAGCCTGCTTCCCCCTCTCTCTCTGCCTGCCTCTCTGCCTACTTGTGATCTCTCTCTATCAAATAAATAAATTTAAAAATATATTTTTAAAAAAAGATTTTATTTATTTATTTGACAGAGATCACAAGTAGGCAGAGAAGCAGGCAGGTGGGGGGGCAGGCTCCCCGCTGAGCAGAGAGCCCGATGCGGGGCTCGATCCCAGCACCCTGAGATCATGACCTGAGCCGAAGGTAGAGGCTTTAACCCACTGAGTCACCCAGGCACCCCAAGTAGAGCATTCTTATAAACCTTTCATAATTCAGCATACAGTGAAGAGTATCTTTCCAAAAGCTCATGTTATGACACTTTGGTTTTTGCAAAGAACATTTAGTCCAGTGACAGCTTTTTTTCTTTGTAAACCTGAAAATCCTCTCTGGACTTTTGGTGTTTGAAGTCAGCTACGAATACAGTCAGATACCTTTAAAGCAAAGAAACTTCACGCAAACTTTCAGAAAGCAGGGAATACTTGAATTTAGTTAAGGTGGCCATACTTCCTTAACTCTTGAGATAGTTATATTGGCTTTTTTTTTTTTTTTAATAGCTGAGGTTAGAGTGAAGAGCCCCACCCCCTACCCAGGACTGTACTGTTCCTTCTGCTCAGAATCGCTCTCCCCCATCCACCCACTTACTTTCTTAGACTCAGCTTATCCCTCATCAACTCTGTAAAGCCTCTTTAAGCTATTTTCATGCAATACAGAAGTGACTTTTTCATGCATGCCCCTACTTGTAGCTTGTACAGACGTCTGGAGCGCCTGGGTGGTTCAGTCAGTTTAGTGTCTGCCTTCGGCTCAGGTCATGATCTCAGGGTCCAGGAATCAATCCCCATGGCCCGCTCCCTGCTCAGCAGGTGGTCTTCCTCTCCCTGGTGCTCTTTTTCTCTCAAATAAATACAATCTTTAAAAAAAGATACACAGGGGTGCCTGGGTGGCTCAGTGGGTTAAAGTCTCTGCCTTCGGCTCAGGTCATGATCCCAGAGTCCTGGGATCAAGCCCCACATCGGGCTTTCTGCTCAGCAGAGAATCTGCTTCCCTTCCTCTCTCCCTGCCTGCCTCCTTGCCTACTTGTGATCTCTGTCTGTCAAATAAATAAATAAAATTAAAAAAAAAAAAGATACACAAACTTCGGCCATAGCTCCCATGGTATTTGATTTGCATTAATTGTTCAAGTTCTCTCTCAGCCCCAGCGCCTCCCCTTGCCCATCTGAAATCTTTGAGGACAGAGAATATATCTTATGTGTCTTCATATCCCAAGCATCTAGCACTGTGGTAATGAATGAATCATAACTTCATCAGATTTGTTGGTTATAATTACTAGACTTTTATTTCATGTAGAGAAATGCTTGGCTTTTTGGAACATGGCATAAAGAATCCGAGTAGATGGGAGGCGCGCTCCTATATGATCTTTAAGAGCCAGAACAAAGCCTAAAAAGAAAACAAGCAGTTGCAGTGTGGCAAGTGTTTTTCACTTGTTTCTCGGTTTGAGCTTCAGGTTAGAAGTTGAGTGAAAATGTTTATATCTTTCAGAAATTGGAACCTCATTCTCTTAGTAATGACGCGTTAATGAGGAGGGCTGTGTCTTTGGTGACAGACAGCACCTCCACCTTTCTCTCGCAGACCACATACGCACTGATTGAAGCGATCACTGAATATACTAAGGTAAGTGTCTTCCTGTTGAGTCTTGAGCTAAACCAGGGGTTAGCCAACTATGGCTTGTAAACCAAATCTAGCGGGGTATCTGTTGCTGTGGCAACGCTGGAGTGTTGCCAGCCTCCTTTGTCTCTATGTTCTATATTTGTCTATATCTCTCTGTATTTTCTAAGACTGCTTCTGTAGGTTGAAGAGTTGTAACAGACTATAGGGCCCATAAAGCCTAAAACAAAACAAAAGTTGGTTGAGCCCTTGACCTAAAGCAGTGATTTTTAGATTTTTTTTTTCCAGGAACGCTTTTTAAAAGAAAAAGAAGAAAAATTGTTTTTTAAGATGTATTTATTTGACAGAGACACAGCGAGAGAGGGAACACAAGCAGTGGGAGAGGGAGAAGCAGGCCTCCTGCCGAGCAGGGAGCCCAATGCGGGGCTCAATCCCAGGACCCTGGGATCACGACCTGAGCTAAAGGAAGCCACCCAGCGAGTGAGCCGCCCAGGCTCCCTGAGAAAGAAAAATCTTTAAATACAGCAGCCCAGTTTATAAGACAAAACCAAGCTGATTAGGTGCAGTTACAAATAAAGGGGTCTAGAGAGTCTCCTACTCGCAGCACCAGGCGCTTCACTGTGGGGACAGTGTGAAAACCACTTACCCCCGTACAGAGGTATCTGGATAATCCAAACCCTTGTTTATTGGTCTATTGTACCTTCATTTTTCACAGTTTTCCCCTCTGCCTTCTGAGTTTTTCCTCTACATTGTAATCTCTCTGTCTGAATTCCTAACAAACTTTTAGAAACACAGAATTTGACAAGTGGAAGTGTGTATGTCCTGGGATAATGCCTCCACCTGCCACGGTAGTGCGGCTTCAGGGGCGTGGAAGGACAGAGTGGGTCGCTGTAACAGGACTCTCTCCCCTTGGGGTGTAATCCCACAGGTCCGAACATGCCTCACTTACTTTATTCTGTGTTTGTAGGCTGTTTATACCTTAATTTCTTTGTACCGACAATATACAAGTTTACTTGGGAAAATGAATTCACAGGAGGAAGATGAGGTGTGGCAGGTGATCATAGGAGCCAGAGTTGAGGTAAGCAGAACGTTAACGGACGTTTCTGTATTAGTGCCCCTGCCCCGTTGTGCTAACAGTGACTGTGCTCTAAGTCTGTCTGGAATAAGCCCGTGTTACGTGCTCATTAACCTCTTCGTGTTATCTCATGTGCCGTGTTTAATTTACAGATGACTTCAAAACAGCAAGAATACTTGAAGCTGGAAACCACTTGGCTGACTGCACTTGGTCTTTCAGAGATGGCGGCAGAAGCTGCGTACCAAACTGGTAGGTTCAGAGTGTACTGCCAAGGGGCCCTTTGAGTTTTCGTCTGGCTGTAAAATGAGGGATATAGATTCGTCTAAGGCCCACGTGGCTGTACCTTTGTGAGAAAGTTCCCCATTTCCACTAGCTAGGGAGTCCGTATCTAGAAAACGATGCAGGTATTGCCCATTAGAATAATGGCATCTAAATCATTTTTAAGCATTTTGTTCCTTTTATAACCCCGGTATTTATGGATAACTGGGCGTACTGTGGCACGTTGGAGACTGGAGACCACCCGTTGATGTGAACCTATATAAATGGGAGAAATGGAGACCTGGACTCCTAGTCAGTGACAAATCCAGGACGAGGAATAGCTACCATTTATTGAATACTGGTCTGTTCCATGCTTTGCAGTAAGTATTTTATAGGCATTGTAATGTAAGGAACTGAGGATTTGCATCCCCACGTCTGCACATGAAGAAAATGGGGACCCAAGGGTTACGAAATGCACTGAGATATGCTGGGTGCGTAAGGAAGCAGCCACACCGGCATTCAGCACGGTGCTAAAGCCTCTGCATCTCCGGGTCCCTGTATAGAAAATGCGGTTCCGCATTCACCAGGATGTTTTCTAGACCTCTCGATCCACCCAGTGGGCGTGAGCTAAAGGTTTTTAACTATATTTTGAAGAAAACTCTATTCTTACCTGAATTGGTCTCAAACTGGGTAGCTCACAGAAATTTCTGTTTTCTGACTTTCAGATAATAGACTAGGGTCTGTAGCACCAAATCTTAAAAAGGATATAATATGTATTTTTAAAACTAAAAACAAAAAAGAAGTCTTAGTTAACTAAAGGAATCTGCGATCCTAGAGGCACAGGTGGAATGAAGGGTGAAACTGACGTAGGAGCAGGGTTTCGAGATACAGTGAACAGGAACGTTTGCTGGGGCAGCCTGGCGTGAACATTGCCAGGCAGCCTTAGATTGAGCTGGAGAAAAGGGAAAATAAAAGTGTAACAATTATCTGGGAAAAAAACTTTCACAAAACTGATTATTAGGGTTCACACTTTAAATCATGACAAAAAAGGCTCAATGTAAAACATACAAAGAAAAATACTTCAACTATAAGAAAAGAGATTTACCTACGAAGGGAGTATATTCTGATATGGCTTCTGATCAACAACCCTGGATATAAGGCGATAAGTCAGTAACCTATAATTTTACATCCAGTCAAATCTTTCAGACCTAAAAATACTGTTTACCAACCGCGTATGCTTTCTGAAAAAAACCACTTTTTGAAGAAAAAAATTAGGAAAGAACTGAGATAGAAGAATGAAAAAAATTCAGCAAAACTTGTAAACTTGTCAAAACTTCCGAATGTTAAATCAGTTTAGGAAAGAAGTGAAAGCATGCTGATAGTTGTTTTGAAAAGAAAAGGTAGACATCATCAGCTCAACATTAGACCGTGCTAAACAAAGAAAACTTGGTAAATTCAATTAAGACAGGGAAGTTTTAAAACAAATAGAACAAGTTCCAACATAAGTCATCACAGTAACTGAATATGTTAAATTAAAAAAAAAAAAAAATCACCGACCGTGGTACCTCAGTGGCTCAGTTAGCGTCTTCCTTCAGCTCAGGTCATATCCCAGCTCCCTGGATGAAGGCCTACATGCCTCAGCAGGGAGCCTGCTTCTTCCTCTCCCTCTGCTTGTGCTGTCAAATAAATAAAAATCTTTTTTTTTTTTTTTAAAGATTTTTATTTATTTGACAGACAGAGATCACAAGTAGGCAGAGAGAGAGGAAGGGAAGCAGGCTCCGGGAGCCCAATGCGGGGCTTGATTCCAGGATCATGGCCCGAGCCAAAGGCAGAGGCTTTAACCCACTGAGCCACCCAGGTGCCCCAAATAAATAAAATCTTAAAAAAAAAAAAATCACAGCTAAAACAAAATGATGTAGGAAGATTGAAAATTACAAAAAGCTAAATCAAATCATTATTGACAGAAAGCTGCTCCAGAATGCTGGCAGAGAAGTGTCAGAGTAAGGATTCAAGACTAAAGGAACATTAAAACAGTTCAGAGGGTATCAGTCATTGGACAGTGTGCCTGATAAGGAATTCAAAGTCATGTTCATAAAGATACTGGACTTCGAGAAGAAAGTGGATGAACAGAGAATTTTAACAAAGAAAATGCTAAAAAGGGTGCCTGCATGGCACAGTAGGTTAAGCGTCTGGCAACACGGTTCCGGCTCAGGTGGTGATCTCCGGGTTGTGAGATCGAGCCCCATACGGGGTTCCATACTCAGCACAGAGTCTGCTTGAGATTTTCTCCCCCTCCTCCTGCTCGCTCGCTCTCTCTCAAAAAAACAAACCACCAGTCAGAGGTGAAGAATTTAACCGAAATAAAAAAACACACCAGAAGGAGTCAACAGCAGACTAGGGGATGCAGAAGAATGGGTCAGCGACGTGGAAGACACCGTGATGGAAAACAAGCTGAACAGCAAAAATTAAAAAATGAAAACTGGTTAAGGGAACTCGGTGACATCAAGTGTAATAGCATTTGCACTATAGGGATCCCAGAAGAAGAAGAGACAGAAGGGGGCAGAAAACGTTCCTAATCCGAAAAAGGAAACAGACCTCCAGGTCCAGGAAGCACAGAGAGCTCTTAATGAGGTGAACCTAAGGAGATCCGCACCAGGACACAATATTGCCAAAGTGATGATAAACCATTTTACAAACAGCAAAACCATTACAGGCAAGGGATACCCCAGAACGGGTATTTGATAGCTGGTTTTTCAGCACAAACTTTGCAGGCCAGAAGGAAGTGGCATAGTATGTGGAAAGTGCTAAAAGGAAAAAACCTACAACCAAGAATACCCAGAATACCCATTCAAAACATAAGGAAAGGTAGTTTCCCAAACAAAAGTTTGAAGGAGTTCGTCACCACTAGCCCAGCCATATAGGACGTGTTAAAGAAAATTCTGAAAGGAAGAAATTGCACAAATAAAAGCAAATATATTTGGTAAAAATATTATTCATTTAGAAAAACATGGTGGTTAAACCACAAAAGTAGTAAAAATCTATTATATCTATAAAAATTACTCGAGGGATATACAAAATGTAAAATAAGACATACATAAAACATGGGGGGCAGGGGAGTAAAAATGTAGTGCTTTTAGGATGTGTTTGAACTTAAGCTACTAACACCTTAATAAAGATGACAGTGCATGTAAGATGTTACATAGGAACCTAATGGTAGCCCAAAATCAAAAATCTATAATAGATAAACAAAGGAACAAAACCATCAAACTCAGAAAAGAAAGGAAGAGAAACAGAAACAGCCAGAAAACAATTACAAAATGGCAGTAAGTACATACTTAATACTACCTTTAGATGTAAAGGGACTAAGTGCTCCAATCGGAAGACATAGGGTGACTGGATTTAAAAAAAAAAAAAAGACCCATTTATAAGCTTCCTTCAAGAGACTCATTTCAGACTTAAAGACACATACAGACAAAGTGAAGGGATGGAAGAAATATATACACTATGTGGATGGGGGGGCAGGTAGGGCTGCTTCTACCAGATGAACAGACTAAAACAAAGTGTACAGTGGGACACCGGGGTGGCTCGGGCACTTGAGCATCTGCCTCTTGATTTTGGCCAAGATCGTGATCAAAGGGTCATGAGATTAAGCCCTGTGTGGGCTCCACACGAGGCCTGGAGCCTGCTTAAGATTCTCTCTTGGGCACGTGGGTGGGACAGTGTGTTGAGGATCTGACGGACTCTTGGTTTCAGCTCTGTTCACGAGATTGAACACAGCGTCAGGCTCCACACCCCGCTCAGAGTCTGCTCGAGATCTCACTGTCTCTCCCTCTGCACTTCCATCCCCCACAAGCACTGTGCCTCTAAAATAAACCTTTAAAGAAGAAAAATTTCTCTTTCCCTTTCCCCCTCACTTCCCATGTGTGTGTGCGTGTGTGCGTGTGTGTGTGTGTGTGTGCGCTCGACCTAACAACAACAACGACAGTAGCAGGAGACAGAGGAGGGCAGTACATAATGATAAAGGAATCCATCTGAGACTGAACCGTCGTAAATACACACCCAACATAGGAGCACCTGTATATAGCAAATACAGACAGAAAGGGAGAAGTTGACAGTAACACAGTGATAACAAGGGGCTTCACCCCGCTTGCATCAAAGGATGGACAATACAGACAGAAAGGAAGGAAACAGTGGCTTGGAATGCATTAGCCCAGATGGATCTAACATTCACACCCACAACATCCCAACCCAAAACAGAATATACATTCTTTTCAAGTGCACATGGAAAGTTCTTCAGGATAGCTCATATGTTAAGCCTTAAAACAAGTCTTAAGTTTAAAATTGAAATCCTCCCAAGTATCTTTTCCTTCCACTATGAATTGAGACAAGAAATCAATTTCAAGAAAAAAAAAAAAACTTGAAAAATACACAGACACATGTAAACGAGTGGGTCAACCAAGAAAACAAAGATCAAAAAATACGTGGAGAAAAATGGAAACATGATGGTCTGAAGTCTTTGAGACACAGCAAAAGCAGTTCTGCATTTGCAGTAACACAGGCCTACCTCAAGAAACAAGAAACAATTCAAAAAAATCTAACCTTACACCTAAAGGAACCAGAAAAAGAAGAACAAAGCCCAAAGCTAGTAGAGGGAACAAAATAATAAAGATTAAAAAAAAAAAAAAAGTCCTATTTATTTTTGCTTCAAAGATTTTATGTATTTGACAGGGCTAGAGAGGGAGTACAAGCACGGGGAGTGGGAGAGGGAGAAGCAGGCTTCCTGCTCAGCAGGGAGCCGGATGTGGGGCTTAATCCCAGGACCCCAGGATCATGACCTGAGCCAAAGGCAGATGCTTAATGACTGAGCCACCCAGGCGCCTAAATGGGAAATTTTAAAAAATAGATCAGTAAAGCCAGGGGCGCCTGGCTGGTATTGACTCTTGACCTTGGGTTTTTGGGTTTGAGCCCCAGATTGGGGTATAGAGATTACTCAAAGCATAAAAAAAGAAAAAGAAAATGAAGCCAAGAGTTCTTTGTTTCAAAAGATAGACAAAATGGATAAACCTTCACCAGACTCATTAAAAAAAAAAGTGTTGAGAATTGGAAATGGAAGAGAAATAATGAACACCACAGAGATACAAAGGTTTAAAAGAACATTATGAAAAACTATATGCCAACAAATTGGACAATCTAGAAGAAATACTAAATTCCTAGAAATAGAAAATCTGGGACGCCTGGGTGGCTCAGTTGTTGAGTATCTGCCTTTGGCTCAGGTCATGATCCCGGAGTCCTGGGATCAAGCCCCGCATCGGGCTCCCTGCTCAGTGGGAAGCCTGCTTCTCCCTCTCTCACTTCCTCTGCTTGTGTTCCCTCTTTTACTGTGTCTCTGTCAAATAAATAAATAATTTAAAAAAAAAAAAAAAAAACCTTCCAAAAAGTGAATTAGGAAGAAACAGAAAATTGGAACAGAAAAATTATTAGTAATGAGATGGAATTAAAAAAAAAAAAAAAAAACCTCCCAACATACAAAAGTCCAAGGCCAGATGGCTTCACCAAATTGAATTCCACCAAACATTTTAAAAAGAAATACCTATTCTTCTCAAACTACTCTGAAAAACAGAAGACAAAAGAAAATTTCCAAATTCACTCTACAAGGCTAGCATTATCCCAACACCAAAACCAAAGACACTGCAAAAAGAAGAAAACCAGGGATGCCTGGGTGGTGCAGTACCTTCACCTTCCTACTCTTGGTGTCCGTTCCAGTCCGGATGTCACGGTCAGGAGATCAAGCCCCTGCATCAGGCTCCGCACTCAGCTTTCTCCCTTTTCCTCCGTCCATCCCACTTCCACCCCACCCCACCCCACCACACACACACACCCACTCTCTCTCATAAATATTTAAAAGAAAACCAAAAACCAGTATCTCTGATGCACATAGATGCAAAAATCCTCAATAAGACATTAGCAAACTGGGGTGCCTGGACGGCTCAGTCCGTTAAGCCTCTGCCTTTGGCTCAGGTCATGATCCCGGGGTCCTGGGATCCAGCCCCGAGTCGTGCTTCCTGCGCAGTGGGAGGCTGCTTCTCCCTCTGCTGCTGTCCCTCCTGCTTGTGCTCATGCGAGCACACTTGTCAAGTAAAATCTTAAAAAAATATATTAGCAAACTGAGCTCAGTCATACATTAAAAAGATCATATAGCAATATCAAATGAAATGTATTCTAGGGATGAAAGGATGGTTCGAGATCTGCGAATCAGTGTGACACCTCACGGTAGTAAGAGGAAGGATAAAAACCATAGGTGCAACTCAAAGAATGCAAAAAAAAAATTTTTTTTTTGACAAAATAAAGCATCCAGTCATACTATCCTCTCAACAGAGTGTGTTTAGAGAGAACATCCCCCCCCCAACAAAATAAAGGCCATATATGAAAAACCCATAGCTAACATCATACTCAGTGGTTTACTAAAGGGAGCAGGGAGAAAAAGGATTAACAAGGGGCACCTGGGTGGCTTAGTTGGTTGAACTAATCTGACTAATCCGACACTTGATTTCAGCTTGAGGTATGGTCTCGAGGTTGTGGGATTGCAACCTCTGTTGGGCTCCTTGCTGGGCACGGAGTCGGCTTGGTATTTTCTCTCTCCTTTTCCCTCTGCCCCTCCCCCGCTTACACACACACACACACACACACACACAATAAATGAAAATCCTTTAAAAATCTTAACCATTTACAATTGCACCCAAAACAATAAAATACTTGGGGAAAAATTTATCCAAGGAGGTGACAGACACATACTGTCAAAACTATGAGACACTGAGGAAAGAAATTGAAGACAACAGAGATGTAAAGACACACCATGCTCTCGCGCGTTGGAAGAATTAATATTGTTAAGATAATGCTGCTCTCCCAAACAAGCTACAGAGCCCGTGCAGCCCCGCCACTGTACTAGTAGCATTTTTCACAGAACTGGAATAATCCTCAAGTTCGTATGGAACCATACAAGACTCTGACTAGCCAAAGTGATCTTGAGAAAGTAGAACAAAGCAGGAGGTATCAGTCCTGGATGTCAAAGCACACCGCACCTGCGGGAGGACAGTGTGGTACGGGCACAGACAGACTGATGGACGCCACAGGAGAGGGGGCGGGCCCGTGTGCTCAGCGGATCTGCGACCGAGGCGGCAAGACTGCGGGGAAAAGACGGTCTGTTTCCCAACAGATGGTGTTGGGAAGACTGGACAGCTACACTCAGGAGTGAAACCGGGTCACTTTGACATCGCGCCCACAAAAATAAACAGATTGAAGACCCGAGTGTGAGGCCGGAAACCATAAACCTGAAAGCAAGCGTAGGCAGTAATGCCAGCCATCACCCTCAACAGCACATGTATGGGGAACAAAAAAATAATAATTGGGACTACACCCGCCGAAATTAAAAGCTCTACCAGAGCAAAAGAAACTACCAGCAAAACAAAAAGGCAAGCTAATGAATGGGAGAAGATACTTTGTAAATTATATATCTGACAAGGGGTTAATATCCAAAATACATACAGAACTTACACAATGCAACACACACAAAAAAAGAAATCCAGTTTAAAAACAGGCAGAGAGGGATGCCTGGGTGGCTCAGTTGGTTAAGCCGATGCCTTCGGCTCAGGTCATGATCCTGGAGTTCCTGGATCGAGTCCCACATCGGGCTCCCTGCTCTGCGGGGAGTCTGCTTCTCCCTCTGACCTTCTCCCCTTTCCTGCTCACGCACACGCGCGTGCGCTCTCTCTCTCGCAAATAAAATCTTCAAAAAGAATAAAACAGGCAGAGGACCTGAAGAGATATTTTTCCAAAGAAACATAGATGGCCAACGGACACATGAAAAGATGCTCAACAACCCTAATAACCAGGGAAATGCAAATCAAAACCACAAGAGAACCCCGCACGCCTGTCGGAACGGCTCCCGTCAGAAAGGCGGGAAGTAACAAGTGCTGGCCAGATGGGAGGAAAGGGAGCCCTTGCGCACGGTTAGTCGGGATGTAAGTGGGTGCACCCACCGTGGGAAACAGTATGGACGTTCCTCAAAAAAATAAAAATAGAAATACAGTATGATCCACTAATTCCACTACTGGGTACTTACCCAAAGAAAACAAAGACACGTTCAAAAAGATACATGCCCCCCAGTGTTTACAGCATTATTTACAAGAGCCAAGATATGGAAGCAACCCGGAGATGAGTGGATAAGGAAGTTGCGAATGACGTATGCGTGTGAAATAAAACATGTAAGAAGATTTACAGACGTAGGGGCGTCTGGGTGGCTCAGTCGGTTAAGCATCCAACTCTGGATTTCTGGTCAGGTCATGATCTCAGGGTTGTGAGGGAGCCCCCATGGGGCTGTGTGCCCAGTGGGGAGTCTGCTTAGGATTTTCTCCTCTCAGCCCCTTCCCCCAACTTTTGCGCTTGCTCGTGCTCTCTGAATAAAAACTTATTTTAAAGATTTCATTTATTTGGCAGGCAGAGATCACAAGCAGGCAGAGAGGCAGGCAGAGGGAAGCAGGCTCCCTGCTGAGCAGAGAGCCCAATGCGGGGCTCAATCCCAGGACCCTGGGATCGTTACCTGAGCTGAAGACAGAGGTTTAACCCACTGAGCCACCCAGGCGCCCC
>NC_081564.1:6845824-6853395 GCF_022355385.1 Mustela nigripes
AAAAAAAAAAAAATCTTAACGGACACCAAACCCAGGCTATTTTGTGGAGAATCTTAGCAAATCTTCAAGAAACAGAATTCCTGTGTTACAGAAAGCATACCAGTGCATAGAGCATGATGGCCAGTCTCCTACCTGTTGTCACTGTACAAAGTCAGCATGGGCCTGACCCCCAACTGTACTAGGTAAGCACTGGAACAAAACTATGGTCCGCATCACTTATATGGACGTAAGGCCAAATGTCGCCAGCCATTCACCCTTAAAATACAAGATGCTTCAATACTGAAAAAACCTATCAACATAACTCACTACTTGAGATTATCTGCAGTAGAGGAGGAAGGCGGCCATGTCATGTCAGTACATGCCCTGAAGCCATCAGTGAAAGGTACCCATTTATGCCATAAACCTGAGTACAGTTACAAATAGAATTTTCCTAACATGATAAAGGTTAAGTAACTCTACTTAGTAAATATGAGAGGTATTCCCATCAAGGTCAGAAATAAGAGCGGTGCTTACAATTCTCCAGTGCCTTTAACACTGTACTGAGATTCTTAATACAGTAAGGTTGGAAAGAACCAGATCTTCTCTAGATCAGTTTATAGGCAGAGCTCTGTGATGTACTAGAAGCAGGTAGACAGGATGATAGAGCCCAAAAACATTTTTAAAGGAAAAAAAATGGCAAAAATATGTTCAACACGTAAAGACACAAAAGATAACAGTATTTCTCTGTGCGCTCCATACGTATAAAAGATGAGAAGCATGCCCTTTGAACTTCAGCAGAGGTTATCTCTGAAGATTGGGTAGGGTGATGAGAGGTCTTTGACAATTCCACGGAGCTGTTAAGTTGTCCAAAAGAAATGTGTTTCTTGTGTAAATTCCTAAGGCGTCTGGACTAAGCTGTGTGCTATAAAGAGATTGTGGGAATTGTAATTATTAATGTAGCGGCTGGTAGCTAGAGAAAAACGCAGACCTCGGTGTGGCGGTAGAAAGGTCTCTGCTGTGCGGAGAGGGAGGACGGGGGGGTGGGGGGGCAGGGCAAGTCTCTAAGAGGGAAGCGCTCGGATGCCAGCCACGGAGCCAGCCACGGAGCCCCAGGCTTTCCTCGCTCCCCCCCCCCCCCGTGCCTTCCGCCCTGTGCAACCATCCAGCCCAACCGTCCCCTCTCCTCTTTCGGCAGGAGCAGATCAGGCCTCGATCACCGCCAGGAATCACATCCAGCTGGTGAAGTCACAGGTGCAGGAAGTGCGCCAGCTTTCCCAGAAAGCCGAAACCAAGTTGGCAGAAGCACAGACAGAGGAGCTCCGGCAGAAAACCCGGGAGGACGGGGACGAGAGGGCCGAGCCGGAGCAGGAAGCCTACCTGCGCGAGGATTGAGCGCCCGAGCGGCTGCCCGCGTCTGCCGGTTCAGCCGGGGAGAGCAGGGGCGGCTGCCATCCGGCCTGGGGCGGCCCAGCCTTCTCTGGACGGAGGGGAAGCAGCGGGTCCCGCCCTGGCCCATCAGGCCGGAGGCCTTAGTGAGCTGGGAGCGCCTGGCCCCTGGCCTCCCCACGCGAGGAGCTGGTTCTCGGCCCCGGGGCACTCCCCCTGTTCCACGTGGACCCCACTCAGCACAGCTTCCCACCCCCCATCTTTCTACCTCCCCCCAGCGCCGCTCAGCAGCCTGGCCGGAAAGGGGGGTCCTGTTTCGTCGTGCCCACGAGTTCAGTAGCTGGTTAACGTCCCTTTCCCGTCTTACATTTTCAGATATGGTTTAGTCTTTGCTCCCCCCATAGAAATGTGTGTTGTTTTGGGGAAAGGGGAGCCTGTTCATAAGATTTCTTTTGACGTGTTTCTGATGCCTTCTGTGATCTGGCCCCGTTGCCCGTAAGGACAGCTGGAGCCCAGGCGCCAGGAGCCCATTACTGTTCCGGAGCTGAACGCGGAGTGTTTACCTGGAGCTCAACAGGACACACTCCAGCCCGCGCTGCTCGGTTCCTTCGAGCGTCTCTATTGTATCTGAAGGAGAATAATCGTTTTGTTTTGCACTTCAAAAAGAACCCGTTGGTGTGTACACTCCGGGCCCTGCGCAGCCTGCTTCCTTCACTTCCAGACTGGCAGAGCCACTCGGGGCTCCAGGAATCCCCCCACCCCGCCCCCAGCAGCCGGCACCCGAGGCCTGGCCGCACTCGCTGAGCCAAACTTGGTACAGGTGAAGCGAGGTTTCGGTGTTTTTAATCAGAGTGAGCAAGGTTGGGGGGGTACAAAAGCGAGGTTAGCATTTCCTATAGATTCTCAGGGTAAGGGGCACGGTTCTCAGTTTGTCGTCATGAGGGGAGAATCGGCGCGGGCTCTCCTCACTCAGCCCGCCCCCCGGAGCGGACGCTAGGGGGCCGCCGCACACCTGAGCCCCTCATCTGTCACCAGCGCCCACATGGTCCACATCTCCAGGGGGCTGAGGCGGTGCACCAGGAGGAGCCCTCGGTACAGGCAGGGGTCTAGGGGGTCCAGGGGCCGCCGTATTCCAAATGTCTTAAAGCCAGCGTGGTGCGTGGGGCTCACGCCCAGCTTCCTCAGGCACATACCCACGAACACGTCGTCGATGGGGAAGAGTTCGGCCTCTTCCACGGCCGCTTGGAGGCGCCGCACGGTGGCTCTAGACATGACATATCCCCCACCCCCGGCGTAGGGCGGGTAGTGGCGGGCCCGGTACATGGATGGGGGGATGAAGTACTTGACCTTGGTGTTCCTGTTGGGCAGGGCCTGGCGGATCACGTCTCCCACCAGGAGGTCCCGGGCTGGGTCCCAGCCATCCAGGAACTCCAGCACATTGGGGACATGGACGAAGACGTCGTCGTCTCCCTTTAGCATGAAGTGGGCGTGAGGACAGGCACCTGCCACCCAGCGCTGCAGGTGCAGCTCCTTGAGAGTCAGGTTGAAGAAGTCCTCCGCAAAGTCCCACTGCAGGATGTCGTCGAACTCCCGACTCTCATAGGCCAGCAGCTGGGCGGGGGGCGCAGGGCCCGCCACCCCCAGGAGGAACACCAGCTTCAGCCGCTGGCCCCGAGCCCGGTCCCCCACGCGGCCCCACGTGCTGCGGATGGCCGCGCGCCGCTCCACGTGGCCAGGCTGCGACTTGATGGCCAGGAGCAGGAAGGTGTCCTCGGCACAGCGCGAAGGCTCCAGCAAGATGGAGAAGTTGCGGCAGTGACGATAGGTCAGGAAGAGGCGGTGACGGCTAGGCAAGGACAGGGAGACGTTAGCCACCGTGTGGTTGGGGGGACACTGGCTGCGGCGGGGCCCTGCAGGAGCCCAGAAGGGCTGGCGGGCCGCGGAGCCCCCCACCGGCTTGGCCTCCTTCTTCAGGAAGAGCAGGCAGCCGAGCAGCAGCGCCGCCAGGCAGTACAGGACAGGCCAGCCCAGCCGGCGGGACATGGCAGGGCCTGCGGGGAGAGAGCGCGTGAGCGGCCGCAGCCCCCGCCCGGCCTCTGCCTCCCCGGCCCGCCACCCAGCAGCCAAGTTCCTGCTGGCCGTCTTCGATTTCCTCTTCCCAGCGAGTCCTTTGGCTCTTTCCAGAGTCCCTCTCCCAGGGGACAGGCCAAGCACACCCGCTCCGCCAGCCCTTGCCTTCTGTGGGCATCGGGGGGCTCTCGCGCACCTTCTCCCCAAAGGACTTTGCAGCTGCTTTGAAACCGAGGCACCCTGGGGCACCCGGTGGGTTCAGTCGGAAGAGCGCATAGGACTCGATCTTGGGGTGGTGAGTGCGGGCCCTACACTGGGTGTCAAGATCACTTATATTAACTTAAAAAAATAAAACACCAGAAACCTGAGGCACCATGAGCACTTTCCTCATTTCCCAGAAAACTCGAGTATCTTACAGTGAAAACGACACACAGCTAGTTCAGTTTCCAATCAGATTCATTCTAAGCACAAAACCCGACATTCAGGGCCCTCGACTCTAAAACCATCGCCCTGCCCCAAAAGTGTGCGGTCTGATCTGTTGGTGGCAGGCCCTGCGCGGGGTCTCCCGGAGAGGACAGCCCCGGGCGTGGCCCTTACAGAGTTTGCTCCTCCAGGGAAAGGCAACCACAGGACAAACCCTTCACATCCGCCTCAAGTTTCTTCCTGCAGCTTCTGGAAAGAAGTTTCTTCTTTCCCACCAGTTTCTTGGAGGAGTCACTTAAGAGAGGGTTTAAGAACCAACCCCTCGCACACAAGGGCATGAAAGCAAGTAGGAAAGCCGGAGGCCTGTGGGCTGCTCCCCTGTGGCCGGGCCCGAGTCACGCCTCTTGCAGCTCTGCTTCTCCCAGCAAGGACCCCGCAGTCCGGAGCGAAGGCCCAGAAGCGGAAGCTAGCGGGGGACACTGCCCAAGATCAAGGGCGGCAAAGCCAGGCCTCCAGCCCCTTCCCTTCACCGCCATGTGGTCCTTGTCCAACAGGCCTCTGCTTTCACCCAGTCCACCCGCAGTCGCCCCATCCCGGTCACCCTGCTGCCACCGGGACAAAAGCATCTCTTCCAGCTGCCAGGGACGTGGAGGAGAGAAACCCAAACAAAACCAATCCGAACTTCAGACGGTGCAGAGACATGAAAGCCGCGCGAGGGCCTTCCGCGACGGGAGGATTCCAGCCCGTGGTGGGTCCGAAAGCTCTGAACGAAGCGACCCAACCGCAGAGACCCGGGGAAACGGTGGCGGGCGGCGTTCAGCGAGGCTCCTGGAGGAGGGGGAGGGGAGCCGCCTCTGCGGGCAGGAGGCCGAAGCGCCGGGAGGGGAGGGACGGGGAGCACCGGCCTGGGAAGGCAGGCGTTAAAGGCCAGGGCGAGGGGCGCGGGGCAGCTCGGGTTTACTGTAACCCCAGCAGGGACCCGCTGGAGGATTTAGCACAGGCGGCGGCAGAAGTCACAGCGCTTGAAAGGTTCCTCCCGCTGTGGCTGAGATGAAGGATTACGGCAGGGAGAAGGGGGCGGAGACGGCGAGGAGACGCGCGCGGCCGCGGCCCCGGCCCCGGCCCCGGCCCCACGCCGCAGCTGGGACGCGCGCGGCGGCCGCGGAGCAGCGAGCGGGAGGACCTGCAGCTGTGGGCGGGGAGTCCCGGGCCCGCACCGCGGCGGAGGGGGGCGCAGGGCCGGCGGTTTGGCTCCGGAGCTCCCGCTGCGCGCCCCCGCGCCCCCCACCCCACGTGTGGCCCAGGGCCGTCCCCCCACCCCCGGCTCCCCGGCCCACACACTGCTGCGAGTCCCAGTTCGGTACCTGCCCAGCGCAGGTCCCCAGTACTGGGAGCCCCCAAGAGCCCGGTTCTTAACCGCGCCTGGGCTTCTGCGAGGGCACGACCCCCCTGCGAGAGCGGCGCCGAGTCCTGAGGGTCTGCTGGTGTCTCTGGGGCGACAGCCGTCTCGGCCCTGGGAGCTCCAGGTCCCGACACGCTTCAATAAGGGGAAGTGCCAAGGGCTAGTTCACTCCTCCCGACGGCCTCTAGCCGGCTGCTGGGGGGCCGAAGGCCGGCGGGGTCGGCGGAGCACGGAGCGGGGCCCCCGCGGCGGACACAAGCCGAGGGGCAGCAGGAGGCCGCCGGGCCCCGACGGCCTCCCGCGGGGAGACGAGGAGACGACCCCCGCCCGCGCCGCCAGACCCAGCGTCCTCGCGGGTGCGCGGGCGGTGCGGAGGCACGGGCCCCTCCCGCACGGGGAGACACGCCTGCCCCCCGCAGCCGCGACCCCAGGCGCCCCCGGGCCCGCTCAGCCCGCCCCCCGCGGACCTACCGGAGCCGGGACGCCGAGCCACGGACAGGCGAGGAGCTCGCGCCGCGGAGCCGGGACCCGAGCTCTAGCCTCGCCCGGCCCGCCCGGCCCGCCCGGCTGGGGCGGGGCTCCGGGAGGGGCGGGGCTCTGGGGCGCCGCGGGACCCCTCCCCCACGCGGCTTCGCGCCCACGCGGCGCACCTGCGGGCGGAGAGGCCGCGGGGCGCCCCCAGCCGGTGCCCCGCTCCCGGGCACACGCACGCGGAGCCGCGGTCGTCAGAACAGCCTTTAATCCCGCGCGCTACAGGGACATCTCCCGGAGCGCCTCCTCGGCCGAGCGGTACTGGTTCAGCTGCACCTGCACCTCCACCGTCAGGGGCTGCGGCTGGTAGTCGCCGTCGTCCATGTGAACCGCAGACTTACTCTTCTCTGAGAAATAAAAACACGCGTGTGAGTCCCGAGAGACGTGCCGGCTGCCCCTCGGCCGCCCTGGACCGGCAGAGCCGTCCTCCACGCCCAGCGGCAGCGCGGTTTGCGAGTCCGAGATCCCAGCCCCTTCCCCGCAGGGAGGAGCCGTGGGGCCACCTGTCATCAGGCCGTCATCTGCCGGGCGCAGCTGTGCGCGCTGCAGGGCGAGCCGCTGCGCGGGCCTGGGAGCGCCGTCCTCACCTGGAAGAACCCTAACCGCGGTTGTTACGACGTGACTATTTGGCAGCTATTTTCTAAACAGCGCATGAAGTCGGGCATTTCAGGGAAGACAACGGAACGCATTTTGATGAATTTATAACATTTGAGCTTTCCAGTAGAAATTAGAATTTTGAAATACTGTATCTACTACCATGAACGTTAACAGTTTCCCAGTCCTCAAAGACTCTTCTAATGATATAGGTGCGGAACATGATTTTTGGATGATGTATAATGAAATGTGTCAACAGTTGAAAGATCTGCATACTCAGTGAACCAGTATTCTACAAATAACCAATGTCTGATGTTACAGATTGTGCATGAGTAAAACAGCCCTTCAAAATGCAATGGAAAAAAAAAAGAGGCAATGCAGACCAATGAATGGATTTTAACATAACTGACTACCAAAAATGCATTCATATAGATTGTTTTCACTCTGCAACAGCCTTTAAAAAACTACTAGTTGTCAAATTTGACATACTATCAAAGAAAAATATCATTATTTGAAAGTCTATTAAAATATTCCCTTTTCCAATTACACATCCATGAGACTGGGTTTTCTCCATCCACTTCCAACACTGCAACACAAGAGATTAACGGCAGATGCAGCTATTTCAATGCAACTGTCAATTAAACCAGACAATAAAAGGATTTACAGAGGTGTAAAAAAAATTAAGACCATCTTAACCCGGTGGCTTGATCGTAAATCTGCGTGGGTCCTTCCTGAAGTCCATTGGTGTATGTTCTTTGTTCTTTTTCAAAGTTGTTTTGGCTATTCTAGGTCCTTTGAGTTTCCATATTCAGGGGAGAGGACACTTCACACAGAAATAGGAGCCTGATGGTGACGCAGTGTTGCACTGTCATCCCTTCCTTACTCCCACCCTTCGTCTCTCTGCTATCCTTACATTCTACTGGTGCTGTAGGCACTGCAGTGCATCTTTCCATGAAACAATGAACAATCATTTATTTTTTTATTTTATTTTTTTTTAAAGATTTTATTTATTTATCAGAGAGAGAGAGGGGGAAAGAGCGAGCACAGGCAGACAGAATGGCAGGCAGAGGCAGAGGGAGAAGCAGGCTCCCTGCTGAGCAAGGAGCCCGATGTGGGACTCGATCCCAGGACGCTGGGATCATGACCTGAGCCGAAGGCAGCCGCTTAACCACCTGAGCCACCCAGG
>NC_081564.1:6853495-6856003 GCF_022355385.1 Mustela nigripes
GATGTGGGACTCGATCCCAGGACGCTGGGATCATGACCTGAGCCGAAGGCAGCCGCTTAACCAACTGAGCCACCCATGCGTCCCTGAACAATCATTTAAACATAGTTAAATAATAAGAAAGGAGTCTCTATATTTAACCACAGTTAGCATTTCCAGGGCTCTTGAATTCTTTGTGCAGATTCGGATCCATCTAGTATTTTCTTCCATTTACAGGACTTCTTTGAACATTTCTTGTAATGGAAGTATGCTGGTGATACTTTCTTTCAGCATTTGTAGGTCTAGAAAAGTGTTCGGTCCACATTTGTTTATGGAAGATATTTTTGTTGGGTAAAGAATTTTAAGTTGAGGGGCGCCTGAGTGGCTCAGTGGGTTAAGCCTCTGCCTTCAGCTCAGGTCATGATCTCAGGGTCCTGGGATCGAGCCCCATGTCAGGCTCTCTACTCGGCAGAGAGTCTGCTTCCTCCTCTCTCTCTCTCTCTCTCTCTGCCTCTTTGCCTACTGTGACCTCTGTCAAATAAATAAATAAAATATTTTTTAAAAAAGAATTTTAAGTTGGCAGTTATTTTTCTTTGAGTGTTTAACAATTCTTTCACTGTCTTCTGTTTGGCATTTTCCCGATGATAAGACTGCTGTTGTCTTTATCTTTGTTCCTCTGTATCAATGATTTTAAGTAGTTTTATTACTATGTAGTTTGGCTTAGTTTTCTTCATGCTTCTTGAGTTTTGAGTTCACTGAACTTTTTGGATTGGTGTATTTATAATTTCCATCTAACTTGGAAATAGTTTAGCAATTACTTCTTCAGATATGCTTTCTACCTACCCCTCTCTCCTTTAGGGACTCCAACTAGAAGGACATCAGTTCCTTTGAATTTGTCTCAAAACACGGATGCTCTGTTAATTTTTTTCCAGCCATTTTTATGAGTTTAATTGCGGGTCGTTTCTACTGTTTCCAGTTTACTTATCCTTTTTTCTGAATTATCTAATATGCCATTAATCCCAATGAATGTATTTCTGATGGGACATGGTTGTTTTCATCCCTAAAAGTTTAGTTTATAGTCCATATTGTTACATACCACCATCTTCCCTTTAGCTTTTTAGATATATGGAACATAATTATAATAACTGCTTCAATGTCCTTGTCTCCTAATTCTAACACATAAGTCATTTCTGAGTCAGTTACGGTTGATAAATTCCCCTTATATATTAAAAAAATTTTTTTGCAAGTGTGGTAGTTTTTTTGCTGGATGGTAGATGTGAATTTTGCCTTGGGCACTTTTTTCTTTTTTAAGCTTTTACTTATTTTGGAAAGAGAGAGAGAGAGAGCATGTGAGTTGGGGGAGGGGCAGAGGGAAAGGGAGAAAGAGAATCTTAAGCAGACTTCACGCTGAGCACAGAGCACAGAGTGGGGCTCTATCTCATAGCCCTGAGGACCATGACCTGAGCTGAAATCAAGAGTCTGATGCCTAACAGACTGAGCTACCCAGGCGCCCCAACTTGGGGGGTAGTTTTGCATTCCTTTCAGTATCTTTGAGTTTTGTTTTAGGACATGGTTAAATGTGATCCTTCCAGGTCTTGTCCCCTCCTGCTCAAATTTTGTAGTGGTCCCCCGGGGGGCTGGGCTCAATCCTTTCCTCTTCTCTGTCAACGTAAGTACACATATTTTCATGGTTTTAAATACCACCTATGAGCTGATTCATTGAGTCAACCCATGTTGATAGCCTACTATGCTGGGGACTAGGGGTTCTAGGACTTTAAAGAATACAAAGACGGCCAATGTCTTGAAACAGGCCCCAGACGGCCAAGCCCGAAGGACCCCGGGGCCAGGCCCAACCCAGCCCCCTCCCACCTCGCCTGCCTCCTACCCCAGGTCCCTCTCTGGCCCCGATCCACAGCTGGCTGCTCCTGTCTCAGGGACACAGGAAAGATGGAGGGTTAGGTCCTTAGGGTGGGTCGGGCCCTCCTGCTGCCCAGGAGATATGATTCTCGGTCCTTCCATTTCTTTGGCCCCAAATCAGGCTGCTCCTTCCCCAGGTCCTGCTATGGTCTGAATGTTTGTGGCTCTGCAAAATTTACATGTTGAAATCCTGACCCCCAGAAGCGACGGTCTTAGGGGAGCCCTGGGAGATGACAAGGTCATGAGGGTAGAGCCTCGAGAATGGGATCAGGATCCTTACAGAAGGAGCTCCAGCGAGTCCCCGAACCCCTCCCACCATGTGAGGACGCATCGAGAAGGGGCTGCCACGAAGTGGGCCCTTACCTAGCGACGCTGGCACCTTGGTCTTGGACTTCCTTGGCTCCGGAGCTGCCAGAAATAAATGTCTGTTGTTTACAAGCCCCCCGGGCTGTGGCCTGTGATCACAGGGGACAGACTAAGGTCCTCAGGAAACATTCCCCGCTCTCCGCGGCCATCATTAGCTCTTACCTTTTTTAGCTTTCTTGTTCTTGTTCTTCTTTGCATCCTGAGAGAAAGAACGGGAGAGGCTTATTGGAGTTGGGGGATGCTGGGGAG
>NC_081564.1:6856103-6954512 GCF_022355385.1 Mustela nigripes
AGGGGACCTGACCTGCCCCCTGGCGGGGCTCCTCACACCTAAGAGGGCTGCTCGCAGCGAGCTGGGAGCTGGGCACAGCTGCAGGCCGGGGTGGAGCCCCCCCCCCCCCCCCCCCCCCTTCCTCCCCCCGCCCCCCCCCCCCGTGCCTCCCCGGGGCCTGCCCACACGGGGCCTTCCAGAGGAGGCTCAGAGGCCTGCATAGCCCTTCCGGGCCCAGCACTGTTTCGGTGGGGAGGGGTGTGGCAGGGCCCCCCCCCTACCCTGAGGGCGATCAGGTTGTCCGTTTCCAAGGTGCGGATCACCCCGAAGTTGCACACTTCGGACACCAGTGGCGCCCCCACCAGCAGGGGCTCCAAGGCCACCAAGCCGCTGCCCAGCACCCGCAGGATGGGCGGGTCCTGCCGGAGCTCCTTAGGAAGCTCCTTCTTCTTGGACGCCTTCTGCTCCTGGGGGCAGAGGCGGGGAGAGTGAATGGGGCCTGGCAGGGACCGGGCCCAGAGCGCCCCCGGCCACCGCAACGGCCCCGGCCCCGGGCACCGGGCAGCCCGGCCGCACCTTCGGCACCTTCGGCACCGGCTCTTTCTCCGCTTTCCCAGCCTGGTCCTTCCGGTCCTTTGCCTTCTTGTCTTTGTCCTTCTGCCCCTTCTTGTCCTTCTCCCCCTTTCCGCTCTTGGAAGACAACACAGCGTCGACAGCTGAAGGCACTGCAGGCCAGGCGAGAATCTAGGGGACAGCGAGGTGGCCACGAGTGAAGGAGGCCGGCGCAGGGCTGGCCGGGATCTTGCCGGAAAGGCACGGAGACCTCACCTACAAGGCAGCAGGAGCCCGGGACGCCCTGACAGATCGGAAGACGGGACAAGGGGACCGACGCACGGAGCGTGGGAACCCCGTCACCCACCTTCTCCTCCACGATGGTCACGGTGGTCCCTGCCAGCAGGAAGGCCTTGAGGGGCACCAAGTCCCGGAGCGTGTGATGCATCTCATAGTGGCAGGGGATGACGTCAGTCCAGGGCTCGCGGCCGGTGCTGAAGAGAACAGTCCTGGGGGCGGGGCGGAGGAGGGCGGGGCGCCGTCACCGGGAGGCCCGGAACACGGCATTACTGCCCGAGGCCATGTATAGGAAGGTCTAAGAGAGGCACAAGAGTTAGTGGTGTTTGTTGAGTTGACAGTGACCCTTGGAAGAAGGGAAGGGCATAAGGAACCTTCGGAGGTTCTGGTCTGTTGTTTCTTATCAAGGGCAGTGGTTCCCTGAGTCTCATCACTTGGCCGCAAGGTGGCTTCTTCTGTATATGTGGGTTACATTTGAATCATTTGTTGTTGTTTTTTAAATAACAGGTCTGTGTGTCCACAGCCACATGCGAAATAAGCACATTTCAAACTGAGACAGAATATGAGTACATTTTTTGAGAAAAAAAATTATAGGTGTATATAGGTTCATATATATGAGTGTGTAAGAAAAAAACAAGGAACTCTACGCACAAAACCATTCAGAGTAATTCCCTCTGGGGCGCCCGGCTGGCTCAGTCGGGAGAGAATGGGGGCTCTCGATCTTGGGGGTCCTAAGCTCAAGCCCCACCTGGGATGTAGAGCCTCCTTAATAAATAAATAAATAAATAAGAGCAATTCATTCTATGGCATGAGTTCAATGGATACAGGAGAAGAAACCTTTATTTTCTAACTGACTTTTTTTTTTTTTTTTAAGCAGAATCATTTGTGGTTCTTACTTTTTTGTTGCTATTTCCCAAAATTCAACCACCACCACCACCACAAGGCTGTCAGCTGGGGTTTACTGGGGAGCCTGGCTAGGGGCTGGCTGGGGGCTCCCCCTCTTCTGACAGCTCGGGGAGCCACCTCCGTCACTGTCACCCACAGGAACTCAGCCCCACAGCCCAAGGCAGCTCCCCCATACTCTCCATAAGCCTGTATCATGTACCTTCAGTGGAGGTTTTAAGTCATTAAAAAAATTAAAAAACTCTTTTAGCTTCAAGAGAAACTAACTAAGTTTCCAAACTAAGGCATGGGCTGCAAAATCTGTGGGGGCGAAGGCTCGGTTCATTAGAACTCAGCCACAGATTCTGTTTTCTGAGTTCTGGTCCTCAGAAGAAACAGATAGCAACCCAGCTGATAGCAGGAAGTTTGTTAAAAACGAAAACAAAAGCCCCAAACCAGGCTCGTGTTTTGCAATGACTTAAAACTCGGTTTAATGGAGCTTCCAGACTAAATGAGAAGTGATTTCAAGTTCTTGTGAAATTCTCCATCCCCAAAAAAGATTCTTTATCAAGTAAGACAAAACATGTGATACGCAACAAACAAACAAAAAGCACCCCCCAAAACACGTGATAGGCACGACGCCCACGTGGTGGGCTTTGGGGGTGGGTGCGTGGGAAAGAACCCGCGACTCAGATCCACACCACGGGTCAGAGGCCGGAGTAAATCCCGGATGAATGGAAACGCCGGACTGGGAAGGTCTTCAACTCGGAGGGCGGGGTCTTCAACTCGGGGACGGGCTGCCCCTCTCTGACCTGCGCGCGGACCGCAGCCAGCCCCGCATTCCGAGCACCTGGCGGTTGGGGGAAAGAAGGTGCAGCTGCGTCCGGGGAGCAGGAGGGCTCCCGGGGCCTGGAACACTGAACCCCGCCGCACCTGCTGTCCGGCCGGGAGGGGGTGCGGACCGAGCTCGAGGGACCCCCGCCCCCCCCCCCGTCCCCCGCTCCAGCTTGGCCTCCGTCCTTACCCCGGGGAGGGGCAGAGCCGGGGATCTATTCGCGGCCGCAGCTTGGCCAGCTCCTCCGCGGAGTCGGTCACCCTGGGCAGGTGCCCCGAGCCCTCCGATTCCTCCAGCTCTCCCGACTGGCTGGACAGCCCGGACTCCGGGGAGTCTTCGGCCTCCCGGAAGAGCTCTTCAGGGATGTCCTCATCCAGCTGTTCGGTGCTGGGCGAGGGCTTGACGATCTGCGGGAGAGACCCAGACCCCGGGGGACAATGTGCGAGGGCTTCTCGTCGCGCCTGTGCGGGAGCAGGTGTCTACGCCGCGGTGAACTTGAAGCCCTAACAAACGCGCGGGCTCGGGCAGGAAGTTTTTAAAAATGCCCATCTTGGGGGTGCCTGGGTGGCTCAGTGGGTTAAAGCTTCTGCTTTCAGCTCGGGTCCTGATCCTAGGGTCCTGGGATCGAGCCCCACATCGGGCTCTCTGCGCAGCAGGGAGCCTGCTTCTCTGTCTCTCTCTGCCTGCCTCTCTGCCTACCTGTGATCTGTCAAATAAATAAATAAATAAAATATATATTTTTTTAAATGCCCGTCTTGCCACTTCTGAGAGGTCTGTGTTGGGAGTAGGAGCAGTAAAATTTCTGCAGGAATTCGGGTGTGCCCCGCCTCTCCTGGTTGGAGGATACCCATGGGTCTGCTTTGGCGAGAAGGTGACTAGGGAGAGGCACGGGGTGGGGGACAGCCAGGCTGGTTGTAAATGTTGCCCCTTGAGAGGCCCTCTGCATGTATTTCCAGGGCAAAGGAAGGAGGTGAGCACAGGTAACTCGAGCTGCACGAAAGGGGCTGAATAGAGCCGCTTCCCTTCCGAGTAGAGTGTGAACCGGAAAGCTCGGAGTAAAGGGGTTTTCTGGGCCCCAAGAAGCGGTTCTGCCTCACAGGAGACCCCGTGAAGGCAAGGGCAGCGCATGTCCCCCGTTCCCCAGGGCAGCCCGCGGGCACGCACCTCAGCCAGCACGCCACCATGCGTGCTTCTTTCTCCTTCTTCATCTTCCACAAAGTCGTAGGTCACGTAATAGCTGTAGGAGATAAAAGGGCCTTGAGGCCCCGGTTCTGGGTCCAGGATAGAGGTGTCCAGAACGCCCTTGACATTTCCAATAGTCACCACAAGCTGGGCCTCACGGGCCAAGAGGTCTGCGAGGGGAAGGGGCAGAGGTGAGCGGGACGGCAGGGGAGGCCATGCCCAGCCAGGTCCCTGCATTCTCCCCTCCTCCCGCGTTGAGCCTCATGGTTTGCAGAGTTGGGTTCAAATCCCAGTTCTGCCGAATTCAAACAGGGACTTGAAGATACCCCTCTTAAGCCTTGTTTTCCGGATTCGTATAACGGGAATGATAGTAGCTGCTTTACAGGATGCTTACAGATAAAGACTCGATGTTACCTTAGCACAGCCTGGCACACAAGACCGGAAGCTATGATTACCAAACTCCATTGCCCTGACCTCGAGAAGGCCCTGATGCAGCTTGTGGTGTGGGCCACAAGGGGGTGATCTCAAGCCACCACAAAAGTACAGAAATGGATTGACAGAATGCTTCCGGTTGGCCTAGGATGGTTTCAGCCTCCTTCTCACTTGTCTCCAGATCCCAGTGACAGGGACCAAAAATCTGGGAGAGAACTCTGATCAGGAAGGTGAGCTACCCCTGACTAACTGGGGAGCTGCGGGGACAGGCCACCCAGTTCGATGGTGGACCTGCGAGCAGAGGCTTGTGGGGGGGGGGGGGAGGGTCCAGTGCCAGCCCCTCCCCAGTCTGCCCATCGGCCGCCTCACCCCCACTCCGGCTGAGCCCCCGGAACTGATACTTCTCACTGGGAGACACGGTGATGTCGTCCAGCACGCAGAGCCGGGGCAGGCTGTCGATGGTGAGGCCTCGGTAGTAGGGCACCAGGGCCAGCGGGTTCCCCTGGAGCACGAGCACCCGCAGGTGCGGGAGGGTGCGGAGGCTGGCAATCAGGCCCTGCAGGTCTGTCAGGTCGTTGAAGCTCAGGTCCAGGGAGACGAGGTTGGGCCTAGAAGGGGAGCGGGACCCTCCGGGAGTCCTGAGGCCGGGTGGGTGCAGCGATGGGCACAGGCAGCTGTGGTCCCGTGCCGGGCCTCCCCTGCTTAACAGGCCCCAGCACCTCGTGTCCAGCACAGACCGCAGGCCCACGCTGAGGGCAGGAGGGGAGCCTCGGAGGGCGGGAGAAGAACCTCTTGGTTCTACTGCCTCTCCCCCACCCCTCTCAGTGACCCTGCCATCCTCACTGTGACAGAGATGGCCCTGGTCACATCCTGCTTGCCATCACTTCCATTTACAGAGATCTCTTTTTCTCAGTGGCACTCTTGGTACCACCCATAGATCTTGATGCAACACCATGCATCCAGAATGTTCTCAACAAAGACTGACACTGGCAAGGAAGACAGAAGGAAGCCACGTGGGGAGAAGCCATGGGCAGAGGTAAGAGAGGCCAGTAAATATGGGGACCTGGGAAGAGGGTGCGTGAAACTCGACGGGTCCAGATGCAGGAGGATACCTTCCAAAGCCCGACTGACTCATCGAGGGGAAACCTTGTGATTCAGGACTTGGGGGCACGTGAGAGAAGAATGCCAATGAGGACAAAGAAGGCGCCCTCCACCCCAGTCTGGCAGAAAGGGCCAGGAAGGGGGGCACGGGTGCTCTTCCCACACACAAACGAGAAAGCAAACAGGTGCCAGGTCTGAGAACAGCAGTAAGAAGGCAGGACATTTCAGCAGCACATCACAGCCTCTGGTCTCCAGCAGACTGAACTCGGGCCCCTCCCGTAGCCTTCCGCCCTGCTTTCCTGGCCTGGACAGCCCAGCGATGCAAGGCTGGGTGGTCAGTCAACAGGAAATACCCAAGAAGAACATCTCTTAGGGGCCAGCACATGAACCTTACCCGATGTCAGCCTTCAAGAAGACAGGGAAGACATCAGCAAAACAGATCCATGAACAGGGTACCCTCCTTTGAATTTCAAGGCAGTGAAAGACAGAGGTTTCACTTCCGTGTTTTTACGAAATTCACACTTGGTATGAAGCAGGAGGTATGTTTTCCAAATAAAAAAATCCGAACACAGGGTACTCTGGCCATGGTGTGAGTCTACAGACTTTGGGTAGTTACAGCTGGTGTGGGGGAGGTCCTGGCCTCTAGTGGGTGGAGGTCAGGGGTGCCACTCAACTTCCTACAGCGTACAGACAGCCCCACAACCGACCGTTGACCACTCCGACATCAGCAGTGCCCGAGCTGAGCAGCCCTGCCCTAAAGGCATCAAAACGAAAGGTCTGACCCACTCCCGCCACCCGTTGCTCCCCTTCCCTGGGCTTCGGTGGGAATTTTTGCTTATTCAGTCAGAGACACGAATCCTAGGTCTGGGGCTGGTGGCCAACCAGCAGTTATAGAAAAGAATAAGGCAAAAAGGGAAAAAAGAAAGAAAAAAAGAGCAAAGCTAAGTTCTCCAAGACGAGACCCAAACCTAAGGCTTAAACCCCTTCTCTCTCTCTCTGTCCGGGGCTCTGGAGTTACCAGTAGTCTGCGGTGACATAGAGACTTTCCAAGGGGCCCAGAAGCTTGTTCTGACCCAACCCCAAGTGCTGGAGGTGTGGGGGCGGGCGAGTGCACAGACACTCCACGCTGCTGATCTTGTTGCCGTAGAGCTCCAGCACCTGGGGGGAGCAGAAGAGACAGTGCCCGTGACCTCCAGTCTGTCCTTCTCCAGCCTTCCTCCCTCCCTCTCCGAGAAACAGCGGGGTGGGACCAGGAAGTACTCAGACCCTGCCGCCCTGTGCCCGCCTAGGCTCCCTTTAAAATATGGGGGGAAAAATAAATAAAATAAAATAAAATATGGGGGGAAAAATGGGTGACTGGGTGGCTCAGCCGGTTAAGTGTCTGCCTTCAGCCCAGGTCGTGATCCCAGGGTCCCAGGATCGAGCCCCCATGGGGCTCCCTGCTCGGCGGGAAGCCTGCTTCTCCCTCTTCCTCTTCCCTCTCATTCTCTCTTGCTCACTTGGGGAACAAGTATTTCTGCAATGAGTTTTGGAAAGTTTCTTTTCCTTTTGCGAAGGAAATGTTAAAATTTGGCATGGGAGGTGATGGTGGAGTGGATGGGGACAGGCGCAGCATGTTGGCAAGTGCTCATCCCACGGCAGCCTGTATCTGGGAGAGCCAGAGGGTCCCGGGCTGGAGTAAGGACTCAGGTGGAGGATGACAGCACATTCTTGGATTTCTGCTCCGAAGCCTCATCTGGTTTCTCCCTAAGCCTGGCACTGAGCCACATTTCTGAGTTCCTTCTGCCACAAAATCTACAAAGTTCCATATTTAATTTAAAATTGAGACCACAGGGGCTCCTGGTGGCTCAGTGGGTTAAGCCTCTGCCTTCGGCTCAGGTCATGATCTCAGGGTCCTGGGATTGAGCCCCTCATCAGGCTGTTTCCCCCTCTTTCTCTGCCTGCTGCTCTGCCTACTTGTGATCTCTCTGTGTCAAATGAATAAATAAAAATCTTTAAAAAATGATTTTTTTTATTGTGGCAACATACATACAATTTGCCATGTTCCCTATTTCGGTGGTGCTAAGCGGCACCACTTGTGCAGCCATCACCGCTCCTAGTTCTCACCACCCCAGATGGCTCTGTCTCCATCACAGTGGGTCCCCCGTCCTATACCACAATGACTCCCCATCACTCTCACCCCTGCCCTAGTAACCTCTGCTCTACTTTCGGTGCCTGTGGATTTGCCTCTTTTAGGTATTTCATGCAAGTGGAACCCCCTAATATGTGACCTTCGGGGTCTGGTCTCCTTCATTCGGCATAATGTTTTCAAGTTTCCCCCGTGCTGTGGCATGCATCATTCCTTTTTATGACTGAGCAACACCCCACGGTCTGGAGAGACCACATTTCGTTTAGCCACTCATCTGTGGATGGATGTTTGGGTTGGCCCTGCTTTTGGCTGCAAGAATCCCAGTCCCTGCCTTCAATTCTGTGGGGCATATGCCTAGAGATGGCATTGTTGGGTCACATAGAAATTCTACTTTTTTGAGGAATCTGGCTTCCCTCTCCAAAGCCTGGGGCTGGCCCTTGGCATACAGCCACACTGGCTGAAACTTCAGGCGGCAGAACAAGGCAGGGGCAGGGTCTCTGGGCTGAGCCGGCACAAAGACGCCACAGGGAGTCTGGGCTCCTTTACCCTGAGTGTTGGGGGCAGGTTGATGGCGTCTATCTCCTTGATCTGATTGGCACTCAGTACCAACTCTTCAAGATTCAGAAATTTCAGGAGACCTTTATCCACCAGGCTCACCTGGAAGGGAAGATCAGGAAGCTGAGAGCTCTCCTGGGTGAGGCAGTTGCGGAGCAGAAATAGGGTCCATGGGGGACAGCAACAGGTGGCCACTTCCCCTCCTGAGTCACCTCACGCCTGCCCTAACCGACCTCCCTAGCGGCTCTCCGGCACATCCCACCAGGATCCCTGTGCCTCAACCCCAGCCCACCCTGCCCCCTAGGGGTGTTGTCCAACTGTCAGCTCAGTGTCCTGTTAGACTCTGAGCTCCCAAGGGCCGGGATGCCATGTTCTTTGCTGTCTCCTGCTGGGCGGCAGTGAACCCTGAGGCCGTAAGAAACCGCTAGCTGATGCGCAGCAGAGTCAGACCGGAAGTTCAGAGCTCCATCTGTGAATCTTCAGTTGTCTGTGGCCTCAAAGACATTAGGGTCCTTCCTGATGACCATGCCAGTTTGCCCAGGATTGAGGGGTTCCCAGGACACAAAACTTTCAGAGCTGACACCCGCAAGGTCCCGGGCAAATTGGTAGGAGCGGCTCCCACTCCCCATGCCCAGTCCTGTGTAAATTCACAGTTTCTCTTGGGGAGAAGCAGTTTGCAGTTTTGGGGTCTGTTATTTGCTAGAAGCGAAGAAAGCTTTTTCGTAACAGAAAGTAACATACAGTACTATGCCCACCCTCCCTAACCCCGAGCCCCCAAAGTTTAAGTAAAACCAATACAGATACTTTAAAGGTCTGTCCTAGGACCCAGGGGGCCTACCGCAGGGTGCAGCAGAAGTCAGCTATGCAAGACACACCTGGACGACCCCCCCCCACCCCCGGGGGACAGGGAACGAGGAAAGACACACAACAAATGAGCCGCTGGGTCTCCCTGCTGCAGGGGCTGGTGAAATTAACTTGGGGGGCACGACGACCTTCCCACCCCGCCTCCCACTGAACACTGAGGTCCCACCCTAAGGACTCTGCAGTTCTGTAGGGGGATGGCCTCCCCACCAGCAGCTCCCAGCTCTTACCTGCTTGTCCACCACCCGAAGGGACCTGAAGTAGGAGTAGAAGAAGGTGTCTTTGAGCACCAGGGGATTCTGGATGGCCAGTTCCTTCAGAAAATGGTCCTCTGCGCTGGAGCCCTCCGGCAGAGCCCAGGGTGAGTTGGGGCTTCGGACCAGGCCCAGGAGCGCCTCCACCGTCTCCTCCCCAGGGTTCCCGGCCTCCTCCTCTCTGGGGACCAGCTCCTTCCATGCTCGCCACGTTCGAGGAAGAAAGCGTGACTTATTCTACAGTGGTGCAGGTGGAGAATTTCGCTGCTCAGTAACTCAGCCCTCTCCAGGACTCGAGACGCCCCAAATAGAGCAGATTGTAACATTCAGGACAATCAGGGACAAAGAGCTTAGACATTTAGACAGTGAGTACTCAATAGTTTTGACTGATTATTAGCCCCAGATAGAACTATAGACCGAGAACTACATTCCTGCCTTTAGGAGTTTACTCAAGCTGGGAACCTTGAAGAAACAGGGGAAAGCACCCAAACATTTCAGAAAGATTTATGTACTAGAAGCTACAAGGTGCAAAAGGTCATCTGGGGGATGTATTAACCAAGGAAAGGTTTGTGAGGAAGAAGTGGCAAGGCTGGAAAGGTGAATTCTGTATTTACATATCACAGTGGCCCAGAGTTGACTGTCTCCCAGCCCTTCCTCCGGGAGACCCTTGAGAGACATCAGTGAAACCCAAAAGCACCTCAAGGACGCCAGGCACACACAGTAGGTGTGCAACAAAGTTTGTTGATGAAACAAACAAGTGAATTAGTTCCTTGATTAGTGTCTCCGTTTTCTCCTCTATGAGAAGAGGAACACTGACCTCCCCTTAGTGCTTTACCAATGTGGGGGGTGCCAGCTTTCCAGCAAGTGTGAGGGGAACGTTCCAGACTCTCAGGATATTCCTGTGCACCTCTGAGGGGGCGGTGGGCTGTCCCTGTCATGCCCCCCCAGCCCCAGCAAGAGCACGGAGCTTATTGGGGGGGGGGGGGCAGCGTAGGCAGACACACCTGCTCTAGTTCTCCTGAGCCAGACTTGCTCCCCAGGGAGAAGCCTCAGAAGGGAAGTGTTTCTGGCCTTAGAGACAAGGGACAGGAAAGGAGGGAGGAAGCTGCTTCTTCCAGACCCACCAGCCTCTGCAGGCCTCAGGACAGAGCCGGCTCAGAAACCACCATCCCCTCCACAAGCCCCCACCCCCACGCCGCCCATGCCCCTGCCCCTGCCCCGCACTCCGCGGTGTGGGGCCTCTCCCTAGGTGTTCCGGAGCACTTGAAGGTTGAGCAGCTCTTTCCCCGGGGAAAAGCTTTTCACCCCAAAAGGAGCCTGGTGTCTCTAACAGGTTGAGAAACCCTACCCCAGGTCAGCCTGATGTGCTCAGGAGAGAGGGTCCTGCCCTCCTCTCTGGTCAGGCGGGGTGGGGGGCGCTCTGGGGGAGCCATCCCGTCTGCCCCGGCAGTGTCCCAGCTCCCACCCCAGGTCACGCCGCTCCCTAAATGCCCAGATCCAAACCTCCTCCTCAGGCCTCTCCAGATCAGCCGTATCCTGCAGCTGGCGGCCCCTAGGGCCCACCCTCCCGCCCCTGGTCCGTCCTGTCCGTCCCCCAGACCCCGCAAGTCCCTCGTCCGGCCGCCCCCGCCGGCGCCCGCACCCAGCTGCCAGTGCCGCACGGGAACTCGCGCAGACACAAGCGCCTCAGGTGCTCCCGGACCGCCGCGCTCAGGGTCCCGCCGGGCTTCTGCATGGCCGCGCGGCGCCCCCGCCAGCCGGTTGCTGAGCAACCGCCGGGACACAAACGCGCGCGGGCGCGCCCCACTCGGGCGCGTGCTCGTCCCAACGGGGCCGCGCGGCCCGCAGACGCTCCTGAAACCCACGACTGGCGACTGGTGGGTGTCTGCGGGCTTTTCCGAGACCCTGACTCAGGCGGGGACGACCTGGGTTCTCTCTTCTGACCCGTCCGCAGCATTGTACAGCTCGCAGCTGTACAATGGGAAAACAGTCCACTTCCCACCGCAACCAGGGGACTGTAACCTGTAAGGGCTGTAGCTCCTAGCAGGTGCCGAGCGCTTCCCGTATGAAAAAAGTGCTGTCGTCCTCATCTGACAGATCTAGAAAAGAGAAATGAGCCGAAGGTCAAACAATCTCAAGATTCTAACCAGTGGATTGCAATGTGGATCCCTTTAAGCCCCGAGTCACAGGTTTTAATCACTGCCTGCATATATAATCATTCTAGTACCAAGATCCCCTTCTAGACTGAGGAGTCTCATTCATCTCTCCATTTTCAGAGCATCTACCATCTAGCCTTCTGCTGGCCACACAGTAAGGGCTCCTGGGCACAGCTTTGACAAATAAATGGGATAAGATTATTATGGTTCCTATAATTTGGAAATGCAGTATCTTTATTGAGATACAATTTATGAACCCCCAAACTTACCCGTTTAAAATGGGCAATTTTGTGATTTTTAGTATATTCACAATGCAACTATATTCATAGTGCAACTAGCACCGTTATCTGATTTTCAACTTTTTCCTCACCCCAAAGGAAACGCCATTCGCACTAGTGTTTCATATTAAATGGAATCATACAATAGTTGTCCTTTTGCGTCTGGCATCACGTTTTCAACCATGTTATACCGTGTATCAGTACTTCATTCCTCCTTTGGCCGAGACCATAGTATAGTACAGTATGGGCAGACCACGTGTTATCCATTCACCTGCTGGCTGAAGGACATTGGGTCTGTTTTTACTTCTTGGCTCTTATGAATAATGCTGCATTCAAACTTCCTGTATATATCATTGTGTCAACAGATGTTTTCATTCCTCTTTAACAGATACCTAGGAATTATATTGCTGGGTCACGTGGTCACTCCATATTTAACACTTTGAGGAACTCCCAAACCCTTTGACACAGAAGCTGCACCATCTTGCATTCCCATCAGTTCTATATGAAGATTCCAACTTTTTATATCTTCACCGACACCTATTATTTTACTGTTCATTTTTTAAGTGATAGCCATCTTACTTGGTGTGATGTATCTTATTGTGGTTTCTATTTGCTTTTCCCTAATGCCTGACTCGTAATAATATGGAGCATCTCTTCATGTACTTTTTGGCCATTTGTATATCTTTGGAGAAATGTCTATTCAAATCTTTTGGTCATATAAACATTTTTTTTGTCTTTTAATTGTTGAGTTGTATATATATATATATATATCCTGGATATTAGTTCCCGCTTTTACATATAATTTCCAAATATTTTCTTCTGTTCTGTGGTTGCCTTTTCAATTTCTTTTTTTTTTTTAAGATTTTATTTATTTATTCAACAGACAGAGATTACAAGTAGGCAGAGAGGCAGGCAGAGAGAGAGAGGGGGGAAGCAGGCTCTCTGCTGGGCAGAAAGCCCGATGTGGGGCTCGATCCCAAGGCCCTGAGATCATGACCTGAGCTGAAGACAGAGGCTTAACCCGCTGAGCCATTCAGGCGCCCTGTCTGTTCAATTTCTTGATAGTGTCCTTTTACTCACAAAAGTTTTTAATTTCAATGAAGTGTAATCTATTTTTTCTTATATTGCTTGTGCTTTTGGTGTCATTTTAAAGAAACAATTGCCTAATTCTAATAAAACTAAGCTTGAGCAGTCTTTCTATATTTCATCATATTTGTGATTTGCAAATCTATTTCTCCCAGCCTACGTTTGTCTTTTCATCCTCTAAACAGTCCTTTAGAAGACCAAACATTTTTAACTTTGAGGAAGTCCAATTTATTGATGTGATCCTTCTGAAAACACCCACTATGGTGGACATCTATCATCCTTTTTGACTGCCTTCTGTCAGAACACCTTTATTATTTTTACAAAAATTCTCCAAAACTGGACTATAAGACAAAAAAAAAAAAAAAAAAAAAAGAGTCACATGTCCTTAAAGAATAAGATACATATGGAGCACCTAGGTGGCTCAGTGGGTTAAAGCCTCTGCCTTCGGCTCAGGTCATGATCCCAGGGTGCTGGGATCGAGCCCTGCATCGGGCTTTCTGCTCAGCGGGGAGCCTGCTTCCTCCTCTCTCTCTCTCTGCCTGCTCCTCTGCCTACTTGTGATCTCTGTCAAATAAATAAAATTTAAAAAAAAGAATAAGATACATATTCATGAGTAATATAAACAAATCAAAGAGATGAATCTGGGATGACTCCTGGGATTTTGATAAAACAACCGGGTGGCTGCTGTGCGGTGAGGGAAAATAAATCTGGGGAGGGGAAATCAAGAGTCCTGTCTGGACTGAGTTAAGTTCCAGATGCCCACTGGCATCTCCATGTCAAGTCAACAGTTGGATAGGGGTCAGGAGCCCAGGGAAAAGGTCTGCCCTGAGTGGTCTGCAGATCCTAATGCCCAAAAGAAGGAATGGCTGGGAACCCCCCTCCACCACAAGGGCCCCTCCAACCACTGCTGTCTCTTTCCTTTTCTTTCTTTTTTTAAAATTTTTTATTTATTTGACAGACAGAGATCACAAGTAGGCAGAGAGGCAGGCAGAGATACAGAGGGGCGGAAGCAGGCCCCCTGCTGAGCAGAGGTTTTTTTTTTTTTTTCCCCATGCGGGGGCTCGATCCTAGGACCCTGGGATCATGACCTGAGCTGAAGGCAGAGGCTCAACCCACTGGGCCACCCAGGCGCCCCTCTTCCCTCTTCTTATTCAAGGCTTCTTGACAGAGCAGTCTGCGTGCACTTTCCCCCTTCCCAAACGGCCATAGAATAGCTCCTACTCCCAACTACTTACTCAAACTCCTCCAGCAAAGTTCCCAGTGACCTCATGTTGCCAAACCTAGTCCCTCTCTTCAGCCTACATCTTATTTAACCTCTCCATGGCTCGTGATGGTGCTGATTGCATTCGCCTTCTTGAAAACCACTTTTCATCTTGCTCCATGACAGGTTTTTCTAGTACATTTCTCTCCCTCTCACAAGTGCCTTCTCAGCATTTTAGACTGTCATCGTCCTCTCCCTATTCTGTGGCCAGAGGTGTACCACTGGCCTCCACACTTACCTCACATGTCTCTCACTGCTTATCTCTGGTAGGCTTACAGTTTTCTCAACCACAATGTGCAGACGGCACCTGAAGATGGCACAGTACGCAGATAGGGCAGCCATGTCTCTAGTTCCTTCAAGCTGCAGATCCAAATGCCTAGTGGTTCACTGTACATCTTCCCCTGAGAGTTCCCTGACGCTTCTAACTCACTGTGTCAAAACTGAATTCCTCATTCACCTGAGCCCTGTGGTCCTCTCTGCAGCACCTCTGGTCAGTCTAGTTGCCCAAACCACAAACCCAGAAGCAGTCCTCAGCTCTTCCCTCTCCACCAGCCCCATATATGGTCAACTACCATCTCCTGTGAATTTTGCCTCGTACAGATTTCCCCAGTCCCTTCACATCCATTCATCTCCAGCATCATTATTACCCTGGTTCAGATGCTTGGGTTTTGGACAGGTCAAGGGTGGGGCATTCAGGTGGAGGTGTTCAGAGCCGTTGACCTTGTCCCTATGCCCTTGATTCCTAGCCAATGGCTGACCTGACATTTAGATCTGGAGTTTGAGAGAGACATTCAAGTGTGAGAACCATGGATCAAGGGTGGGGCCCTTGGAGACACACCTACTAAAGGACCAGGCAGGAAGATGATTTGGCCCGAGGAGGCACTGTCAGAGGGCCACAATGTGTCAGGAGAATATTGTCATGGAATAAGAGAAAAAAGAGGTTTTTAAGAAGGAGGAAGTGGCTGGCATTACTGAGAGTCATGGAGGGGTCAAGTAAAAGGAAGGCTGAGGAGAACCCAGTAATGCTGGCAACACGAAGCCACTGGAGATTATATCGGTTCTCAGTTGCTGCCATAACAAATACCATAGACTCAGCAGTTTAAACCTACAAAGCTACCGTCCCACAGCTTCCTTGTGTTAGAGAGAAATTTTTTTTTTAAGATTTTATTTATTTGACAGAGAGAGAGAGAGATCACAAGTAGGCAGAGAGGCGGGCAGAGAAAGAGGGGAGGAAGCAGGCTCCCCGTGGAGCAGAGAGCCTGAAGCGAGTCTCAATTCCAGGACCCTGGGATCATGACCTGAGACGAAGGCAGAGGCTTTAACCCCCCGAGCCACCCCGCCCCCCCCCCCCCCCCCATGTGTTAGAGGTCCAGTGTGGAGTAACCGGATTCTCCTCACAAGGTATCACCAGCCTAAAGTCAGAGCTGTAGCTGGGGCTCTGGTTCTCAGCTGGGGCCCGTTGTCCTCCTCCAACTCATGGTTCTTGACCAAATTCATCTTCTCATGCTTTCCACCTGGCGCCTCCCTCTGTAAGCCAGCAATGCCAACTGCGTCTTTCTCCTGCTTTAAGTCTCTCTGCTTTCCTCTTTGTATCTAAGGGTTTGTGTAACTACACTGGATCCACCTGGCAAACAACCTATCTTCAGATCAGCTGCTTAATAACCTTAATTACATCAGCAAAGTCCCTATAATGTCACAAAATTAGGGAAGTTAACATCAGAGGGTGAAAGTCACGTGGGCAAAATTCTGCCTACAGTGGACTTGGCTAGAAGATTTTGAATAAGTTGTTAGGGTAGAACCATATTGTGGTAGTTTGGGAAGTGAAGGAAAGGGTGTGTAGACCCTTCTGTCAAGAAGCTTGGAGAAGAAGATGGAAGAGACAACAGGGGCTGGAAGGGGGCTTGAGTTTAAGGGTGGGAGGGGGGTTCCCAGCTCTCTCTTCCATTGTGAATCTTGAATTCTCTGGATGGCCCTGGCCTGACCTTGTCCCTATGCTCTTGATTCCCAGTCAGCGGCTAACTTGACGTTGAGTAGATGCCCAGAGGGCATCCTGACCTTAACTCATTCCAGACAGGACTCTCAGCTTCCCTTCTCTAGACTTATTTTCCCTCTCTGCATATCAACCACCCAGTGGCTTCATCAAAACCCCAGGAGTCATCCGATTCCTCCCTTGGATTGACCTCCCACGTAAGTCCATCAGACAGTTCTGTGGACTCCACCCCCATCTACTCTACACTGGTCCAAGCCACCATCATCTCAACTTGGACAGCCACACAGCCTCCCAATAGCTCCTCTGCTTCCATCCTGGGTTCACACAATCCATTCTCCACTTAGCAGCTGCTCTAATTCTCACTTCTGAAAGCCCACCAGATTCTACATTCCCCTCCCTAGAGCCATTTGGCGGTGCCTTGTCACACTTGGGGTAAAAATCCAAGTTCTTTAACACGGCCTCAGAAGGTCCTCTGTGACCTGGCCTCTGCCCACCTCCCTACCGCCCTCCACAGCCCTCACTTTGCCCCAGCGGCCATTCTTGGCCACACCAAGCTCACTTTTGCACTAGAGTCCCGCACTCTAGGAGCACACTTTCCCCAGAGCTTCCCACAGTACACACCTCCCCAGAGACACTATTCCTTATCACCTGACTTAAAGTATCTCACCCACTGGTCTCGATCCCATCACCTTGCTTTATTTTCATAGTTCTTACCACTACCTTACACCTCCTTGTTATTCCTGTAGCTTACTGTCTGCCCACTGTCTGCTAGGACGCCAGCTTTACTGGGGCACAGACCTTGTTTAACTTCTTTGCCACCATCCCCAAGACCCTAGAGGAGTTCCTGGTCAACAGTGGCACTCAAAATAGGAATAAGTGCCTTCAGCAAATCACCCCGGAGCACGGATTCTGGCTGCTGCCAAGGCACAGCTGAGAATCCAACAATGTTCAAGGCCAAACAGTGGAGGCAAGGCCTTGACTTACCTCATTCATAGTGGTCATGGGGCCATCCCCGCACACTGGCAGGGGCATGCTTCAGAAATTTACAAAGGTAATAATCCATTTTTGAAAACCTCACACCAGCCTGACACCTACACAGCCTCACTGTGACCTCCCCAGAAATTCCCTATGGGGCACTCACCCTCAACTCCTGTAAATCACCTGTTCCTGGGCAGTTACGTCTATCAAATCTGGGCTTCAGAATTTCTTCTAGTCAAATCAATAAGCTTTTTCCCAGAAGAAATGGCAAAGATGCGTGTGCCTTCCTGTGTGTGTGTGTACTGAGTCAGGCATCTGCCCACCTTGAGGGTAACCTCAGCGCTTCCTTCTAGCACTGATTTCACCCAACCTTGGGCCGCAGAATTTTGAGTGTTTTCTGGAGAAAAACTGAGCAATGATTTTTGCCATGGGCGGGACGTTGATTGTGCTTCCCCCACTGTGAGCGGCCCTTTATATATCTCCTGAGGACCATGGCGAGCACATCTGACTGGAGGCTGCTGCCGAGGCAGGCTGCGCGTGCTCTCTCTCGCCATGCTCTCCCACACAGGTATTGCCGGGTCCTGCTGCCCCATCTGTGGGCACGGCTTTGTCTCCTCAGAAAGAGGGGAAGACTCTGGAGAGGCTCAGCCAGCGGTGGTGGCAGCTGGGGCGGGCAGGCCGTGTCAGATCCTGTGTCTCACGGCATCATTCTCTTTCTCCAGGACCAGCCAGGTTCACCCTGTTCCTGCTCTGCTGCATGGAAACTTCGCTGACCTCCCATGCAGCGCCCGCCCAACAGCTACAACCACGCGATGTTCGGAAAATCATCTTGGAATTACAGCACTTGTCAAAGGGACTTTTGGAAGACTATGTGAGTGTCCTACAGAATTCTTCTCTGGGCCATTTCTTTAAAATGCCTTCCGTTGCCCCCAGAAGAACCCTCCTCTTTTCAGCCCCGAAGCTAGGGATGGGAACAACAAGCCAGGCTATGATGGACTTTCTATGAAAATCGGAGGCAGAGATTAGCCCAGACAGCCTGAAATTCAAGCACTTCTCATGTACTGTAGGTTCTGTTCATCCCCAGCATATTTGGTTCATGGCAGGATGAATGTGGATTTTCCTGCCTGGAGCGCATCTTTAGAGATGGGCCATCTTGCTTGACCATTTAGGAACCCGCTAGGGAGCCTTGAAGATCTAGGGAAGCTATAAATGTGAACTCAGTGAATTCAGGACGTTAAGCTCCTCACCTGGGTAGCAGAGAGTCTCTCTTACCGCAGAGAAGGGCAGTTAACGAATTAGCATCTGTTTGTGTACTACTTTGTTGTTTAATTAAGACCCAGCCTGCTTTTGCCAGAGGCTCTTCTGAGCCCAACCCCACTGGCGGGAAAGTCTGAGGCTGAATCAACGTGAAAGCTCTCCTTTTCTCAGAGCCGTGATCAAGATAGAACCTCGTGGGCAGCTTTGATTAAACAAACAAATAAAAACCAAAACCTGGAAACGACTCATCAAATTGGCCTGGCTCTTCCCTTCCACCCTGACCTGTAAACCTTAGCCTTGGTTGTTACAGACGCCTAGCTACCCGCCAAGGTGACTAGGCAGTTCAGGCTGGGGAGGTGTTCTCAGCATTTCAGGTGAATCCAAAAGCTCTTAGTCCTTAGGAAGAGGGACAGGAGAGAGCCTGGTCTGGAGTCCATGGTATGCTTGGAAAAACCCTCCCTGGCATCTTGGAGGCCTTTCCAGACATGCATATACCCCCTCAATGAGCTGGGATACATGGGCTCTAACACAGAGTCACAAAGAGCAAGAAGCAGGAGGGAAACCCAGATGCTCTCCTCTTCCCCAGCTCTCCGAGCCCTGGAGCAGCTGAGAGAAGATTCTAGGGGTTTGTGAAGGCCTTGGGCAGAGGGGCAGGGGAGGCAGGATGGGGCGGCGGTTATCGGCATCGTCTTTGGGATTGCTGCTGACGTGGGTTAGAATTCCAGGCCTGCCACTTGACTGGGCCAGCTCTGCTAATGAATGGAGCTTTCGTTTCTTCTGGGAAGGGAAATAGTGATGATTACAGCCTCACAGGTTCGTGGAACCTATTACGAGAGATGGCAGGGGGATGCACTCCCCCACCCCAGGCCATCCCAGAGGGAGCATTCAGACGCTAGCGTGGGGGCTTCCAGCTATCACTGCAAACCTAATGCTCACCCAGTTCTCCACCTCATTCCACAGCTGAAGAGAGAGACTGGGGTGCCGGAATCCAACCATTTCCTGCTGCCGTGTCTCACCTCTGATTCCCAGCCACCACGGATCAACAGCTCAGCCATCTTGCCTTATTTCAGGGCGATCAAACCATTATCAGACAAGAACATGATCGATAAAATCACAGAACAGCTCGACAAACTCAAATTTCAACACGAGCCAGAAACAGAAGTTTCTGTGCCTGCAGATACCTTTGAAAGTAAAAGCTTCATCTTGACGATTTTACAACAGTTCTCGGCGTGCCTGGAACGTGTGTTTAAATCACTGAACCCCGGACCCCAGTAGGTCATGCAAGGCCATTGGGTTGAACCTATTCCTTTTGGAACAGCAGACATGTATGAAGCCTTGAGACAATACGACTGACAGCCAAGTATGACAGCTCTGCTTTGAGTTGTCAAGTAAATTATTCTAATAAATAATCTCAAAGAATCCCCAGGTGGGCTAGTATTGGGAGGACTGAAGTAGAAATGTGTGAATTAACTTGAAAAGACTTCAGGTTAGGTCACTGTTATCGCTCTTAGTATTTATAGAATGCCTTTCTTCTGCAGACTTAAATCTAATCCTCATTATGCTTCTGTGACGGCAGGAGGGGGCACCTATGTTAATTTATTGGTTTTATTGTATTCAGAGTTGTTAATGTTCCTTGAAGGAACCCTCGGGAATTATTTAATAAATTATATTGAATTTTTCTCATAACCTGTTTTGGATTTTGTGAGGGGGTTAACATGAGCGGCTGGGAATCCAAGCTGGGTGGTGTTAGGGCTGGGGGAGCATGGGACACGCTGTGAAAATGGAGACCATTGTTCTCACTGGTACTTCTCCCCACTGAAAAGGGTCAGTAGTAAAAAATAGTTAATTCCAGCAGCAACAACCACTTATCGAGCATTTTCTTTATGCTAGGTCACGTAAGTACCATTACTGTCCTATTTTTATAGGTGAGGACAACTGAGGCGAGGAGTCCTTTAGCCACTTGCCCAAGGCCACACAGGTGTTCAGGGCTGGGACCCAGACTCAAGCTTGCCCTTCACCACTCTGCCCGATATTTGTCCCTCTTTGGACTGCATCTTAGAAGCACGTCATGGCATGCCTAGTACCCAACAATCCCTCAAGGGTCCTCTGCATGTTTCCATGCTGGATTTCCAGGGCCTCTGTTCCTGCAAAGTGCTGTTCCACAACTGCATCCATGACTTTTTCAGAGCCAAGCCCAAAGATTTCACCATTTGAATAAATATTGAGTCCAAAGTTGTGAATGGGTCTTTGAGAGCCTCAGGATTAATGGTTCTCAAAATGTGGTCTCTGGACCAGTGGCATCGGCATCATCTGGCAATGTGTTACAAGGGCACAGTCACGGGTCCCCACCTCACACCTGCTGGATCAGACACTTTGGAGGTGCAGCCAGTGATAGGGCTTTTAACCAAAGCTCCAGGTGATTGCTAAGCACGCTGAAGTCTGAGAAACCCTGATCCTGAGTTGACCAATACCTTCATCTTCATCTTATTTGGAGGGGGGAGACTGAGGTCCAAAGAGACAGTACGATTTTCCCAAGTTCTCATATCAGGGGGGATGAGGTTAGGACTCTGAGACATGCAACTCAGCCCTGGAATTCTCATTCTCAGTCTTGTGGGGTTTTCTCTCCTTCAGTCCCACACAGGGCTCCTAAGTGTCCATATATTGTAGCCTTCGAAAACAGTGTTTTGGTCAATCTTTCCAAAAACATCCACCGTGGTGGTCACTTATCACCTGTCCTTTTTGACTGTCCTGTATCAGAACACATTCACTGTTATTAGAAAAATTATCCCAAAACTGGGAAATAAGGCAAAAAGATGACCATGTGTCCTTCTAAAGAGTAAAACTAATATCCACTATTCTGTAGTGATATAAATAAAGGGAGGAAAAAGGACAAATGTTCCTTACAGAATTCCAGTTAATTAACATAGAAGGGATGAGGGAAAGAGAAAATCACCTTTAGAACATGTGAGCCCTGGGGCACCTGGTTGGCTCAGTCAGTAGAGCATGCAGCCTGATGTTGGGGTTGTAAGTTTGAGCCCCATGCTGGATGTAAAAATTACTTAAAGGTAAAATCTGGAAGGAAGGAAGGAAGGAAGGAAAGAAGGAAGGAAGAAAACAACGTCTCAGTCCTAATTGCTATAGGCAATTTCCACAGATGAAGGTTAAATTTTTTTTTAAAGATTTTATTTATTTATTTGACAGACAGAGATCACAAGTAGTCAGAGGCAGGCAGAGAGAGAGGGGGAAGCAGGCTCCCCGCTGAGCAGAGAGCCCAAAGCAGGGCTCAATCCCAGGACCCTGAGATCATGACCTGAGCCGAAGGCAGCGGCTTAACCCACTGAGCCACCCAGACGCCCCATGAAGGCTAAATTTAATGAGTGAGAGATACCTGGGTGGCTCAGTCGGTTAAGCGGCTGTCTTTGACTCTCTTTGACTCCCAGTGTCCTGCGATCGAGCCTGGCGACAGGCTCTCTGCTCAGCGGGGAGTCTGCTTCTCCCTCTCCCTCTGTAATTGTGCTCACTCACTCTCTCTCTCTCCAATAAATAAATAAAATCTTTAAAAAATAAAATAAAATAAAATAAATGGGTGAACTGAAAAGAAACAGGAAATTTGCATAACATCAAAGGATCTTCCCACAAATATTTACTAGTCATTTGGCAGTTTTAACTTATGTCTACAAATTCTTTGATATTCCCTCTCCAAAAGGTGGAGGGGAACTCCCTTCCCCATGACAGCAGACTGGATCTGTGACTTGCTTCCAAAACACAGAGCACAGGAGAGCAGACAGCAGCGCACAGAGGTGACAGTGGCCCCGATGGGAAGGGCGGCTCCTCACCTCTGTGGGGCTCTTCCCCCAAATCTACGACTGGCCCCTTTGTGAGAAAGCACCAGGCAAATCCAAATCAAGAGATATTCTACCAAATTCCTGACCACAACTCTTCAAAAGTGTCACAATCAGGAAAACCAAGGGAGGACACAAGGGTCTCCACCTGGGGACCAGGGAGACACAGGGGTTGAGTGTAATCTTGGAGGGGATCCTAATAAAGGACATTAGTGGAAAAAAATGGGTGAAAATCCAAATTAGGCCTGTACTTGTGTTAATTTCATAGTTTTGATAAATGTACCACGGTTGTGTAAGATATTCCCATTTAGGAGAAGCTGGGAGAAGGGTATATGAGAGCTCTGTATTATCTATAACTTTTCTGCATAACTAAATCTATTCTAAAATAAAAGATTTTTTTAAAAATCCAGGGGTGCCTGGGTGGCTCAGTGGGTTAAGCCTCTGCCTTCGGCTCAGATCATGATCTCAGGGTCCTGGGATCGAGTCCCGCATTGGGCTCTCTGCTCAGTGAAGAGCCTGCTTCCTCCTCTCTCTCTGCCTGCCTCTCTGCCTACATGTGATCTCTCTGTCAAATAAATAAATAAAATCTTTTTTTAAAAATCCAGTTCTGGGACGCCTGGGTGGCTCAGTTGGTTAAGCAGCTGCCTTCGGCTCAGGTCATGATCCCAGTGTCCTGGGATCGAGTCCCACATCGGGCTCCTTGCTCTGCAGGGAGCCTGCTTCTCCCTCTGACTCTGCCTTCCACTCTGTCTGCCTGTGCTCATTCCCACTCGCTCTCTCTGACAAATAAATAAATAAAATCTTAAAAAAAAAAAAATCCAGTTCCTTGGTCCCACTAGCCACATATTAAGTGCTCAAGAGCCCCATGTGGTTAGTGGCTCCTATTTTGGGCCACACAGACCTAGAACACCTCCAAGCATCACAGAAAGTTCTATTGGACAGCAGTGCTTCAGGGGATGGGACTTTGGCATGATTTCGTTAGGACTGAGGTCCCAGAGCCTCTGAGTTTGTAGGAATTGTAGAAAATCTGTAGGATATATAGAAATCTGTAGAAAATTGATAAGGTACAAATCATTCCTAGCTAGTAGAGAAGTAAGCCCAGGGGTGATGGTTTTACTGACCATGAGGCCAGTCGAACATCTACCTTATCTTTTTGTTCCAGCGCTGATTTCCCTCACTGAGGATGGAGGGACAGATGAGAGAGAGACACGACCTTCTTGAATTGTCCTTTGAGCCAGTTGTGCTGGGCTGACTTATTCCTTCACCGATGAGGTAAATAAAGCTTTGGCACCTAAGTTACCTGGATTTCAGCTAACAAGAATTTCTTTCAGTGATAATCTGCCAAAACCTAGGAAGGGGCAAAAAGACAAGCAGATCTTGGCATTTTGTCACAAGTTTAATATCTCCTCCACCAAATCATTTCCTCAATATGTTTTATAGTCAAAACACCCCAAAATAATGTCTTAAAAAATATCCCGGGGAGCCTGGGTGGCTCAGTTGGTGAAAGTCTGCCTTTGGCTCAGGTCAGGATGGCGGAGTCCTGGGATCCAGGCCCAGGTCAGGCTCCCTGCTCAGCGGGGAGTCTGCTTCTCCCTGGGCCACTCCCCCACCCCGGCTTGCGCGCTCTCTCTCTCTAATAAATAAAATCTTAAGAAAAAAAAAATCCAGTGCCACTGACTCATAGAGGAAAGGAAAGCAAATGGTCAAGAGTCACAGAGAAAAAAAAAAAACAACTAACATGATATGATTAAACATGACTTCCTCGTTTTGGGGGAATTCTCTGAGGCTGAACAAAGGCTTAAACGTGCGCAATTATAAAGGAAGAACAGGCAATATAAAGCTCTAAGAAAAGCGCTTTTACGCAAGGTCATCTTCTTGTTCTGGAGAATTAAGAGGTGAGAGGAAAAATAAAAAGGAAATAGAAGGGGCGATCAGATAGCGAGCGAGAGGAGGAGGAGAGAGAAGACGGCGCAGTGGTTAAATGTACAGTAGGAAATCGAGTCGCTGCTAGATGTGAAACTAGGCTGAACCTCACTAGTAACCAAGAAAGGCAAATAAACAGGAGGTCAAATCTGCAGAGGTTTTACACACGATAAGGCTTGCCTGCGAGGCGGCGAGGAGGAAGGCGTCCTCAGCCTTTCAGAAGTGGCACCGCTCTCCTGAGAGGATTCCCTCCCTCACCAGAGAGCCTCTCCGGGCTCTTCTATCCCGCCGTACTTCCCTAAGGAGCCGACCACAGACGGGGCGGGACAAACACGCGTGCGCACGCGCAAACACGCACGCGCGTGCCCACACACATGCACATATACAGGTGGGCACGGACGCGCCCGCACACACGCGCACACGCATGCGCGCGGGGTCCAATAGCATCAGTGATCATATCAGAAACGGGCGGGGAAATCTGGGTCAGTGCGGATCCCCCGAGGAGCAGACATGGTGCTGGGACTCCCCACACAAAGGCTCCACAGCGGCCAAGCCGGTGGGCGCCGGAGAGAGGGAGGAAGAGGGGCTGGCGGCAGCCTCTCAGAACCAAGTGCTTCTCTAAGACACATGGGCGAGGCTGTCGGGAAATCTGCAGGGTCACTTGGCAGAGGAGACCCTCAGAGGGGGCCCTCGGGAAGGAGCCCGCCTCAGCATCGCTGCCATGGTCACTGGCTGGGAGAGGCCGCGGGGAGGCAGGACCCCTGCCTGATGGGCGGATGGATTTCGGGGTCTATTACTGGGCAAGTCTCCTAGATGGCCTATATGGACAGGGAGCAGGCCTGGGAAAAGGTATCCTTAGGGACCGGGGTCATTTTCTATTTTTATGTACTTTACCAACTATTCTGAAACCGGTATGTATTATTTTAGGAACCAGTAAGATAAACACAATTTCAAATGTTGAAATAGCAATGTGAGAAAAACGGGATGAGAACAGAGTGTTTGAAGGCCACCCCAAGGCTGTTCACTGTGACAGTGGGTTGACTTCTGACCCCTGATCTCTGAAATTAGCTTAACATCCACTGCTGACTGCTCTCGGTCTGCTCCTCAGACTCCCAGCTGAAAGGCACGGCCAGAGCAGCCCAACCAGGCACTGTTATTCCTTGTCCTGAACAACCGACTTCAGTGTAAACCCATGCGGTACTCCTACCTCCAGCCCTTCTGTGAGCTATCCCAAACTATAATACTTCGCAATGAGAAGATCTCTTCAGAATGACAATCCCGAGGCTCTTTCAGATCTCGGCTTTCTTAATTTACTTACTCAAGGACCTCAGAAACCTTCTGCCTCCAACAGCCACTGGTGCCATGAGCAGATGGTCTTGGGCTCCAGGTTCTGGTCCTCTACTTACTGTATGTGATGGGACCTTAGACGGATTATGTCATCCCTCTAAAGTATGCAGTTTGGTAGTGCGTGTGTATATACATCTTCACGGAATTATGCAACTATCCCTGTAACCTAATTCCAGAACATTCTCATCACCCCTAAAAGAAGTCCTGTACCCATTAGCAGTCATTCCCCATTCTTCCAGCCCCTGCAAACCACTAAGCGACTTTTCTTTTTTACAGTTTATCTATTCGTTATTTTTAGTAATATTCACACCCAGCGTGGGGCTCTCACAACCCTGAGATCAAGAGTCACATGTTCCACCGACTGAGCCAGCCAGGGGCCCCTCTACTAATCTACTTCCGGTCTCTAAGGATTTGCCTGTTCTGGGAACTTCATATAAATGGAATTGTATAATATGTGGCCTTTTTTTATTTGGCTTCTTCTACTTAGGCATAACGTTTTCAATTCACCCTTGTAGCAGGTGAGAGTACTTCATTCCTTTTTATGGTGGAGTAACATTCCATTGTATGGGTATGCCACATTTTATTTGTTCATCCGTTCAAGAACACTTTGGTTGTTTTGATATTTGGCTATTATGAATAATGCTGCTATGAATATTTAAATCAGCTTGTTCATTTCTGCAGAAGGGGTAATTATAATCTTGACCAGGATTGCCTTGAGTCTGTAGATCACTTTGGGGAGTGCTACCCTCTGACAATGCTGTCTTCCAGTCCGTGAACACAGAATGACTTTCCATTTATTTAGGTCTTTAATTTCCTTCAACATTTTTAAATTGAGGTGAAAATCGTGCAACATAAAATGAACCATCTTGAAGTGTACAATTTCACTGGCATTTAGTACGTTCACAGTGTCATGTAACCACCACCCATATTAAGTTCCAAAACATCACCATCACTCCAAAAAGGAAGTGCCATACCGGTGAAGCCGTCACTGCTGCTCTTCCCCTGCCCTCACTGGCCCTGGCAACACCAGTCTGCTTTCTGTCCCCATGGATTTACTATTCTGGGTATTCCATATATGGAATCATACACTGTGTAGCCTTTTTGCCCATGGGCTCCTTCCATGTAGCATGGCATTTTTGAGGTCCGTCCACGTCATAGCATGGGTCAGTGCTTCCCTCCTTTTTATGGCTAACATGTCTCAACTCTGTCCTATAGTTTTCAGTGTAACAGTCTTGCACTTCCTTGATTAAATTTATTCCTAAGTATTTTATTCTTTTTGATGCTACTGTACATGGAGTCGTTTTCTTAATTTCACTTTTGGGGTGTTTATTGCTCGTGTCCAGAAATGCAGCTTATTTTTGTATACTGATCTTTCCTCCTGCCTGGGACCTTGCTGAACTCATTTATTGGCTCTCCCAGGTTCCCGTGGGCCCGTGTGTCCTTCGGGGTGTTCTACATATAGGATGGCACTTGCACATGGAGATAGTTTTACTCCTTTTTCTTTTTCCCCAGTTGGAATGTGTTGTATTTCTATGCATTGCCTAACTGCTGACAAGGCCCACCAGGATCGTGTTGAGTCTTGTGTGCATCTCAGATGGAAAGCTTTCAGCCTTCCACCATTCCATGTGTTAGCTGTGGGGTCTTCGCAGGTGCCTTTTTTCAGGTTGCGGCTGTTCCCTTCTCCCATTTGTGGAGTGTTCTTATCATGAAAGGGAAGCCTTGGTTTTCTCCTGTGGAAAGGGAAGAGAGCAATCTAGGGACCACATAGGGCCTCTTGAGGATACAAATTGGGATAATGTGAAAATCTCTGGCTGGGGGTGGGCGCCTGCTGCTGCTGTCAGACACACCCAGGCCTAGAGCACCGATCTGCACTTGGTGAGAAGCCGCTGGGCAAGCTGTGTGCTTCTCTACACCTCAACTTCCTTATCTCTAAAGTGGGGATGATAACAGTACCCATTTCATACAGTGTTGCGTCGCCCTGGCAGGCAGTGGTAGATATGACTTAAACCATGAGCTGACTCGGTGCCCGAGACACAGAAACTGCGTGTGATGGTAGATGGCTGATAAAATGAGATGTGGTCCCTGTCCTTAGGCGGGGTGTGTGTGTGTGTGTGTGTGTGTGTGTGTGTGTGTGTAGTACTGACAGTTACATTACCAAGAGAAGGTGGTGTGTGGCAGAGGTGACACGTGGAACACTGGTGTTAGTTCAAAGACCAAAGTGGGGTGGGCCAGGGAAGGCCACAGAGAGGGACAGAGCACAAGGGGTTCCAGGGGCAGGGACTGTTGGCCAGGCACAGAGGGAGGCGGCTCAGGGCATAGCTGAATAACCACAGGGCAGGCATCTAGCCTGGGACCTGGGCTGTGAAACGGACGGGGATGTGACGTGGAGCGAGTGGGCCACTGAAGGCCACACTAAGGACTAGGGACTTGATTCTAGAATAGGAAGTTCTGAAGTACTGGGAGGAGGGCAGGTTTTTGAAAAAGGGATGAGTGTTAGGAAGCTGAATGCTATTTCCTGACTGTAGACCGGAGTGAGCTAGGAAGGTTCTGTTGGGATATTTCTTAGCTCTGACCCATACCGCCTATTCCGCGGCAAGGAATGGGACCCTAGTTGGTGACGTTTCGCAGAAAGAATTCACAACACGAGATTCAGTGAATGAAAGGGAGCAGGCAGGATGCGGTGCGGCAGGGAGAATCCGAATGACCCCAGAGTACTAAAAAGGAGGATGGGCTTCATGGTAGCACAGTTAAAATCCAGGAGAGTTGGGAGAGGGTGCAGTGTTGGGAATGGGGGAAGAATGTGGGGAAGAGAGACGAAGATTAGCAAAAGTAGCTCACGTTACAGGGGCTTACTGTACACCCGGCTGGCTTAATCCTCCAGCAACCCAGTGGGGTGGGTGTGAATTTTATCCACGTTTTCTAGATGAGGACTTTCAGGCCCAGAAAGGCTGTCATTCGCCCAAGGCAGGTAGGGGCCGGATGGTGAGGAGTTCGGACTTTATTTGAAATGCAGCAGGAAACCACTGGAAGTCTGAGCGGGGGGAAGGACACGGTGTGTCCTAAGTGTCTTTAATAAGGTCACTCTAAATCTGTGAAGGACTGGCGATGAGCATCAGGAAGTGGCACGTGTAGGAGGTTATGGTGGTCCCTCCGGGTCGTGGCAGTGGCAGCGGGGAGAAGAGTGGACCTGTGGCTACCTGGAGGGGTCACTGACAGGATTCAGCCACAGATCAGAGGTCGGATATGACGGGACGGAAGAACCCGGGCGGGGAAGTGGGGAAGAGAGATGAGGGAGGGGTATCAGAAGTCTCGGCTGGCCCCGGTGGTGGGGGGCTGGCAATAGCACGTAGCCAGATGCAGAATACTGGGGGCTGAACAGGCCCCAGGCAGGGGAAATTGAAAGTTAAAGAAATGGTGGTTAGAAGCAGAGAGACCTGAGGACGAGCAACGGGTGCCTAGAGTGAGTCAATAGGAAAAGGAGAAAACGGCGAGGCAGGAGAGATAAGGAGAAAAAGCCCCAGCGGGGAAGGTTGGGGGGGCGGCGGGGAGGCTCCCTCAATGGAGGTGTCAGCCTGGGCAGAGCTTGCCTCCGGTGGAGCCTGTTCTTTTTCCCTGAGGGCTCTGCCCCTTTGCCCAGTGACCTCTGCTTGTCCCGCTGGCTCCTAGCTCAGGCACCACCTACCTCGGGGACATTTCCTAGCCCCTCCCAGGATGGGTTCCTGGCGTGCCTTCATGACCTCATGGCACCCCGTGCTTACCCCCATCACTCAGTATCAAGACGGTGACACTGTCTCCAATAAAGTCATTGGGTGTTCCCGGATGATCCTGTCTCCAATAAAGTCATTGCGGTGTTCCCCGAGCTGGGTTCGAATTGAGCCTTCCACACACACTTGTTGATCAAAGACTGGGACAAAGAAGGCACAGCTGGGCAACCCCCCAGCGGGTGCTGGCTAAGAGGCACGGAACCGGAGCTGCTTGAACGTATCCCCGTCGAGGTCATTCAGTGACACCGATGGGTGGGCTGGGGACGCAGGAGACACCCAGGCTGGGATCGGGGCTGCCAGACAGGTGAGGGGGCAGGTGGGAAGGACTCGACCTCCTGCTCACGGAGGCCCCACTCTCACCGCTGGTCTGTCATGGAGCCCAGCCAGCACAGCCTGGTCTCGTCCCCCAGGAAAGAAAATCAGTCAGACGAGATCAAGAGATTAGATTGTTTGCTGCACCAAACCCATTAAGGCAGGAAAGTAGACTCTTATCTTAGAAAGCTTTTGCCTCTTTAAACAATAAGGGTTTTCTAGCTAATGATTCAGTGAAACAGAAAATCTGATCAATAAGAACTCTCCAGTCCTCAGATTTCTTATTAACTGTGACTTTGTAGCTTTTGACAAAGCCTTTAGGAACCTTTAAATGACCACAACGCAGGCATATATGAGCTTCTGTAAATGGTACTAAGAAGTGCATTTACTATTAACAAATGAAACCCACATGGTGTCTGGGACTTGCTTCAAAACAATGGGGGTAGGGGTGCCTGGGTGGCTCGGTGGGTTAGAGCCTCTGCCCTCGGCTCAGGTCATGATCCCAGGGTGCTGGGATCGGGCCCCGCATCGGGCTCTCTGCTCAGCAGGGAGCCTGCTTCCCTTCCTCTCTCTCTGCCTGCCTCTCTGCCGACTTGTGATCTCTGTCAAATAAATAAATAAAATATTAAAAAAACACACACAATGGGGGCGGGGGTGAGGTACATGGGAAACAAAACTGGCCCCGAGTTGGCAGCTGTTAACGTGGACGATGAGTAAGAGGGCACTCCTTGTATTAGCCCCTCTACTCCTGTAGGCGGGAGATTTTCCGAAATAAAAACGTAAAAGGCACGCTTACTGAAATTTAGGACATGTGCACTCACATCGTCCTACACGAGGCTAAATTCAGATCTTGACATATGAAAAGAAAGTAAACGGGTCCTGGAGAATAATCACATCCACATCCAAGAGGAAAGGCTTTTAAATGCCAGTTAGAGCTTGTTCTTATACCTGCTATCTCAATTGCTGGAGTTGATGTTTTATATTAAAAATGGACTCTCAGGGGTCAACCTCTTGACCTTGGTCAACATCTACACCAGCTTGACCTCTGCACCGGCTAGTTGCCCCCTTCCCTTCTCCCGAATTCTCACAGGCTCTGGGCTGGGCGTGGCAGTGAACATAGGCACCACATCCTTGTCCCGACGGGCCTCGGTACCTGCTGGGGAAGACAAATGACAATGATAAACACGACCGGCGTCCTGAGCAACACAGGGGTGCTCTGAGGCCTGACTCCACGTGCACGTGTGCGCCTGTACATCGGGGAAGCAGGGCCGTGAGGGCTGGTTTCTGAAGAACGAAGGTCCACAGATTGGGACTGGAAGAAAGAATGGGAGTGAGCCGGGGGATGGCGAGAGGCTTGGACAGAGGAAAGAGGCCTTGGAAAACCCAAAGACTGGAACGGCACCCAAAACATGGTAGTTCAGAGAACAGAAAAGAGCAAAAATGAGGTTGGGAAGGCAAGTAGGGGCCAGATGGGCAAAGAGATGGCGGGGGGGCGGCGGTGGGAAGGGTGGGAGAAAGCCACTAGGGCTCGGCCCTCGTCTGGAAGGCCGTGGATGGACTGAGCACGGGAGTGACACCACTGGACCTGGGCTTTTCCAAGCTCCCAGTGACTGTGACAGAGCCTACAAGACAGAGTGAGGGGGACACTGTTAACATGACCTGGTTTAGAAATAATGGAGACTCAGCTTTGGTGACAGCAGTGGTGATGGAGAGAAGTGGATCACATAACCACATCTGGAAGAGAGCGAGAAGACAAACTTGAGCAGACGCGGTGTGCGGAGCGGGGGGGAGGGGAGGAGGACAGGGCAAGGATAATCCTCCCATTATGGTGGGTGGGGACTCCATGCACAAGGTCAAAAACAAAAACAAAAACAAAAACCCCCAATCCTTTAGCCTTTTCTGAGGCGTGCGGCCTTGACACTTTGGAACGACTTTGACTTCTTCCTCTATGAAAAGGGAAGAGCCACACTGCCAGGTTGGGAACTACCCAGGGGCTCCCTGAGGAGCCCGGAGCCTGATGCCTGGGGACAGTCTCCAGCACATTTGTCTCGCTCCCTCTGCTCTGTCTCCCCACTCCCGGCCTATCCAAACTCAACCCTCTTCTCCGAATTATGAATTATGTCCCGAGCATCTTTGAAGATTCCATACATAACATGGAGCTGGGTTCGAAAACTTAAAAAAGAGCAAAGCCGACATCTGTTGCTCAGTGGAAATCAAGTCTCTCCCAGGGGAGTCCGTGAATCACTCGCTTCTTTGTAGGGCCTCCTGTTCTTACGGCCCCAAATCTTGCTTTGTGTCATGGAGACGTTTTTCTTTGGGGGAGGCATCGGGTTTGATCAGACAAGAGCCCGTGTACCAACCCACGGGATTTCAGTCAGAGATCTGGATCTGGGCAGCTGTTTGGGGAGACAAGCTGGCAGCGGCCAGGCCGCCTGCAGGAGGTAGTGTGACTCAGCTCACTGGGTCACCTCTCAAGCCCCAGGAGCTGCGGTGGGGGAGACGGGGGGTAGTGGGTGCAGGAAGATGATATGGAAGAGAGAAGCTTCTAAATTAAACAGAGATCATCAGAATCTTCTCAGCACAACAAAGAGCATCTTTGTCGGTCAACTTCCCTTCCTTTTCCTACAGCTCTGGGTCCAGGGTTAGCAGGGAGACCACGGCCTCCAGGGGCCATCACCTTGACTTAGCCCTGGGGCCGGTGTTAGCCATGCTGACGAGAACCGAAGCTTTCTAAGCACAGTGCTTCATGGGTTACTGAGCTCTCTGACAGGATTTTATGGGAACCTCATAGCCACCCTGTTCACGTGTGCAGGGCAGGTGCTGGCTGCCTGGGTTCCGATGGGGTCGTGGGCAGTTTGTACAAGCACCACTGAACTGCAGCCATCCGGGAAAGGCCTGGCGCACCAGGCCCTGGTGAATTCACAGCGAGCATCAGTAATGTGGGGCTTTTGTCATGGGTTCTTCCAGCAGCCTCTCTTCAGGACCCCCTGCTCACCTGGGGCCTCTCTCCTCACCGACCTGCTCCCCCCCACTCCACCACCTTCAAGGTTAGACCGAATAAGCCAGTCTGAGCGTCACCGTGTTCGGATCTCCCAGTATCCTCATTTCCACAGCCCGACAGGGAGCATTTAAGAAAAACCATCACAGGCATTTCAAAAAAATACAGCTTTTTATTGTTTTGGATGCAAATATAGTTTTAAAACTGCATTGTAGTGTTGAATACAGCTGGTGGAAACGTGCTTCTCGACCGCGGAGCATGGAGGATGGTGTCTGGATGGCGTAGCCTGAGGGAGCCTCCGAGGGACTAGGCTCTCCTCGATTGTGCTGTTCGGACCACGAGGGGAGACCGTCTCCTAGCGGAGCCCTGACACAATCACCGAAGCTCACAACAGAAAATAGGAACCATTTACACAATGAACTGGAAGCAGGAAAAGAAGAGAACGTGGTGGCTCAGCCGTGATGTTCCAAAATAAGTAGATGAACAAAGTCTCCTTTCCTGGGCCTCCTGAGAAGACTCTGCAGAGAAACAGCAGGGCGCTGTGGCGTTGTCGGGGAGAGAGGCTGCCTTCAAGCTGCCCCGTGAGAAACACGATCTGGGAACTGTGTCTCCCCGGGCTGAGCCCATCAGACTCTTCAACTGCAGGACAAACTCTACAGAAATGGATCTGCTTCTCCCAAACCCTCCACAGTCTCAAGCCTTGGGAGGGGCACACCTCTGTTCAGAAACCCAGAAGAGAATTCTTCAAATTAGTGATGCCCAGGGTTGACTGTGAAACCAAAAGTTTGACTGGGAAACGGAGGTGAATTCTGCTACATAATTGGAAAGGAATTTCGCAAAAATAAAATTCCATTAAGTGCACACACACAGGTGGGCTTGCGCAAGCACGTGCACGTGCGTACACACACACACACACACACACACCCAACACTCAACATGAAAATTCCCTTTTCTTTCTCAAAGGCTGATTTTCACAAACCCCAACAAGGAAACAGCCCCCTGCCTGATGAGCCAAGCAAAGCAAAGCCAACTCCTCAGAAGGGAATGAAAATGGGACAGTTGTTGGAGGTACACAGTAGGCCGGAAGTCTTCTCCCTGCTCCTGCAGCCTCTCGGATCCAGGAGGGTCAAGGCCACGGAGACTACTGAATGTTACAAACAGGTGTTGAGCTTCCAAGCTAACCCTCTTCTCCCCCTGTCCACGTTCAGACGTGGTGAGGACCCATTCGCGGTATCGGGGCACTGAGGCATCGACCCCAGCCCGTGGCTGCCGTGTCGCTCACACCAGGGTATCCCAGCTCTTTCTCCCCCAGTGAGATCACAACCGAGGGAACACTTGGCAAAGCTGAGTTCCCATGAGCGGTGGGTGGGTTATCACTGCCAAAGTGCATAATCGGAGACAGGTGGTCTCCAGGGAAAGGCAACTTTACACCAGAGAGAGGAGAGAGAGCGGGCCAGCCTGTCCACGGCATGGGGGGTCCTGGGCATGGGGCAGAGGGCCCTGAGGACAGCCCGGAACCACGCCGACCGACCGGTGCTTCAGCTAGACTGACAGCTTGTAATCCTAGAACAACGAACCTGCTCCTCCTCCCTCTCTGGTCACTTGTGACCACACCCCCTCACCTGGGGCGACACAAAGGGGGTTGGCACCACCCTGGGGGGCCATGCTTGCTCAGAGTCCAAGTTTCTATTTCTATAGCCAGAGCAGGAAAACCTTCAGGCCCAACCATCAGGTCACAAGGGCAGGAAGCAGATGAAGCTGGGAGCCCAAGGACACATGGACAACCACGGACCACTCCTCCTCCTGCAGAGGCTCCAGGAACAGGGCGGTGCTGGGGGCTCCCTGCCCTCCAGCCCTTCCTCCTGACAAGAGCCAGTGATGCCCATTGGCACCTCATTAACTCTAACTTCTGATGCTGGAACTGCTGCTCTCATGTGAGAAAATCTGGTTAGACAGCAGCCAGGATGCATGGGCTGGGGCCCTCCTGGGGGAGGGGGTGACTGCTGCTGTGCAACTCGCCAGAGATGGGAGGGACGGGCCCACCAACTTTCAGAAAGCCCCATGGTGGCACCTGCCCTGTCCCTCTGTTTCCCACTCATCGTGAAAGAGCAGGCAGCAGTGTGACGGGAGTTGATGGCACAGAAAGATTTCATAGAAATGCTTTTCAAAGATTTATGTGCCAGGCAAGCTTTTTTTTTTTTTTTCCTTTTCAAATTGATCCTTTTTATTCTCCAAAGTGTCAGCATTTAAAAATTTCTTATGGGAGCAGAGGCAGGGGCAGGGGTGAAAACGAGTGTAAACAAAGCACAGCCCTGTGGTCGGCAGGTCCCGGAGGCCTCCGGCAGGGTGGTCTCGCTGTCCCTGCGCCCCCGCTGGGCCCCTCTGTCTGGCCAGATTCATCAAGCAAGATTCCAAAATAAATGATTCTGGGACATGAAACGATCACATCTGTGGGAAGAGATACAGCTTTGCAGCCCTATAGCCAGGGTAACCGTGAGCACCAAGAGAAATGGATTTAAGTAAATGTCTCAAAACAAAAACACGCATCTAGTTAACAGTCTGCCAGGACACACACACGAACACACACACACCCTTCAAAGTCTCACGTGACCTAACAGCCTTAAATATTTAACAAAACAGAATCATGAACATTAACTCAGCAAAAGGAAGAGGAGAGGTAGGCCGAAGAAGCCAAGAGGCCAATTTTATATACCCATAGACTTAAAAAAAAAAAAAAAAAGACTCCCAGGGTGGGGAGAAGGTTACTAATTTAGGAGAGGTCCTGGTGGGCCAAGCTTTACGGCCATCCGCACGGTTTACAAAGGCACAGGTACTGGGGAAGGATGGCACTCATGACCCCCCACAAGCCCTTACAGCTAGGGACATCTCGTGTTTTGCCTTCTGACCCTAGTGAGTTCTTACCATGGTGGTCTTCCCCTTTTGAAGGGCGACTTCATGTTTATCCTGGGGTGAAGGAGAAGTTCTCTTACCACTTCCCAGTGGACAGTAAGGATCAGCCCAGCCTCGTCTTGTGCTCGCCCCTCAGGGGAGTGAACTGGGAGGCTTGTAAACACGGCTTCTGGAGAGGCTGAGGGGTGCCGCCAAGCTGCTCTTGTGCGGAGCTGAAGCACAGATGGGAGTGGGTGACGTGTCGGTGGCCTGCAGCGAGACGGTGGCACAGCTGGCGGGCGGTAGGGGGAAGACACCCCTTCCATCCTCCATCAACTGAGGCAGGGAGGGATGGCTGCCCCCGAGCACCTTCAGCGGGCCTCCAGGAACCCGCAGGAGCCTCCCAGTAGATCCAAGCTGCAGGAGGTGGCCCTTGGTAGCCCCCACGGAGCCGACCCCAGGGTTTCCGGCCTGCCTGGCACTGCCCAGGCTCCATCTCTGGCAGGGAGGACAGAGGTTGAATGGAAAGCCCGCAGACCCTCTGAACTTCACAGCAGGACGTTTAAAAGCACATTCTTTCGACGAGGAGGTACCCCTGGCTGGGCTTCCTGAGAGTTAGAGAGCGCGCCTGCCGTCCATCTGCACCCCCTCTTGCAGACACGGCAAGAGGTTGGGCCTGGACACTCCAAGTGCAAGTCCCACGTTCAGAAGCAGCCTGTTGCCCTCAGCTATCCTTCTGCCTTGTTCAAACAGGAGTGTAATTCTTCGCCGTCTGATACGGGAGAGGCTAGACAGCCCTGAGGCCAGCTGCCTCAGAGCGCTGCCCAGCAACATTCTGTTTCTTCCTCCAAACACAACATGGGACAGACTTTGGGTGTGGTGACATCTTTGGTCCGAGAACTGTTATGGTCTGGGACTCCTGGCTGAACAATCCAGACAAGATGACAGCCCGCTGGCGGCACCGTGAAGTCTGGCCTCTCGGATGCTACACCCTGAGGGCTGTGTGCGTCCCGTCCCCCAAACGCTGCTGGCTCGTCCGAGGCTGCGGCTTGGAGGAAGGTGGAGAACAAGGGCCACGTGGTGAGGTGGTGCCCAGGGAGGCCCCGCCGGAGTCCCCGCCACGGTTCTCAAAACACTGCTGTGTGGCTGCCGCCTGCAGCGCCACCCGAGGGGTTCCAGGACGGAGCCGCGGCTTTGCACTGCTGTGCTCTCCTCGCCGTGTGTGCACCCACGTCCACTGCTTCCTTCCACGGGGCCTGGGGTTCCCTGGCGGCCCACACGGTGGGAGCAGCCTCCGTGCGCGAGCCTGAGCTGCTGTCCAAACCTACTTACAAAGCCAGAGTCTGAGAGAAGAGGAAGGGGCCTTCTACCTGCCCCCCCAGGAGAGTCAGAGCAGCTCAGGGAATCACTCAGAGCCATCCAAGGGCCCAGGGCTGACAGGAGCCAGCATCCTACGTCTGAGCACAGAGCCAAAGAGGAACCCTTGTGCTTCCTAGCTCCCGGGAGCAGGCCGTGACTGTCTGTCCCATCTACTCCCTGCTTAGGCCACCAGTAGGACAGGACACTGTCTGGGTTGCCTGAGCGCAGGGGAGGTCACGATGAGGTCGCTGAGTAAGAGTTCACAGCAAGGGGTTCCCAAAGACGAGCTATTGCTGTCGGCAGGACCCGAACCTGCTTCAGACCTGAGCGCAGCGTTCTGAGGGGCCCAGTGGGCCGGTGGAGCTGGAGGGGGGCCCTGAGCTCGGCGTCAGGAGAGGCCTGGGGGTGCAGCGTCCTCTCCGTGGGCAGGGAAGAGCCTCCGTGGCATCTTGTGCGGCCGCGTGCCCGCGAGGCACTGCTAAGACTCCCCCGGTGTCTTGCCGATTCTGGTGACAGCCTGTGCCGCCTGCTCCGGCAGCTGGGATGGGTCCGTCAGGACGGAGGTGGTGGTGCTCAGGTGCCGGAGGGTGCCCAGCACCGCTGCAAAGAAGGGGAAGATTAGGCCAGGGCCACCGGCACCCGCAGTCGCTTTAAGTCCCGTAGTGGACAGCACGCGTGGTCTCCCGCACAAACGCGTGTGGTCACTCTCATGCCACCGGAGGAGGAGGCACACTGAGCACCGCTGAGGGACCAAGGCCAGCAAAGCCTCTCGGCTCCAGGATAACAGTGAGCCCTGTCTCCTCTCCCGCAGACGAGCAGGGAATCCCAAGCTCCTCCTGTCTGTCCACCTCCATCCCCTCAGAATACGCGCGCAGCCTTGTCCGTGGTAAGAATTAAATCAGAAAACATACGTGAAAGCACCGGGGCCGGGGCCTGGTGAACAGCCAGGGCTCAGTAAGCATAAGGGACCCTGAGCACCCAGACGCACAGGGATGACAGGAAGCAAAGGAGTGGCATGGGGGGCCAGGCCCCTGTCCCGCAGCTGGCATCTCTGGCCGGGGCCTCCCACACAGCGTCACCTTGTGCCGATGCGGCTGCCCGTGGGCCGCCTAGATCTGCACTATCCTCACAGGCCCTCCTCCCCCCTGGACTATCCTCGAGGGTCCCGGCGAGCCCCGGACTCACTCGGCCTGAGGACGGGCAGGGAGCAGTGCTGGTCCAGCCAGGACAGCGCCGTCCGGTGCAGCTCCTCCAGGCTGCTGGTGGACACCATCCCCTTGAAGGACTCAAACAGCGGCTTGATGATGATACTGAACTGTACAGCATGTGGGTTAAAGAAAAGGTAAGCGAGGAGGAGGGCCAGCGAACATGTAACCAGGGGTGGGAGAATCAAGTCCAGCTACTGGCTGGCCCGTGACCAGCTTCCCCTGGGAGCGGCAAGTAACTGCTGACACTGGGTGAGGGAGTGTGATCCGGGGAGATGCACCCTCACATTCCCCTGAGATCTTTCCATCTAACTCAGCACCAGCTTAATGACCACAAGAGGCAGGGACAGAGATGTTTCCTCAGTGTGGGACACGTCCTAGCACTCCGGCATGAAAGCCAGCAGTCTGTGGATGATGGCAAGAATAGCAGAGGCGCAGGGCGCCTGGGTGGCTCCGTGGGTTAAGCCTCTCCTTCGGCTCAAGTCATAATCTCAGGGTCCTGGGATTGAGTCCCGCATCGGGCTCTCTGCTCAGCGGGGAGCCGGCTCCCCCCCCACCCTCTGCCTGCCTCTCTGCCTACTTGTGATCTCTGTCTGTCAAATAAATGAATGAGATCTTAAAAGAAAAAAAGAAAAAGAACAGCAGAGGCGCACCGCAGACCGCAGGGTGGACCGTGTTTCTCATGACGAACACACGTGCTGGCTCTCAGTCACGTTCTGTGTGGGTCTCCCAAACCATCCTGGGCAATCAACTCTGCAAAGGCATGCGGTCCATTTTCTCCCTGATCTGAACCACACTGGTGCCCCTGGTCCCCCAAGCTGAGGCTGACGATGAGGAACATGCCATTTTACCAAAGAGGCCCTGGCGCACCCCAGCTGCCACCTCACTCCACCAACGATAAGGGCCAGAGCCAGGCTGAGTAAGCCGGGCAGAGCAGAGGAAACAGAGCTCGTGTGCGCTGTCGGCTCTGCTCCCAAACGGCCGTCTCCTCAGTCTGTCAGCAACAAGGTGAAGACACACAGCCAACCCACCATGCGTGCACATGAGGCACAGAGGTGACTGGAAGGGCACTGACAGGGTAGGAGCTGCCCCCCAGAGGGGCCCTGCTGACATCTGGAAGGCTGAGCACAGATAGGTCTTGGTCCCAGGGACGGACCCCCGCACGCTGGTGAATGTACCTCACAACAGCATCTAAGACCATGTGGCCCAAGCGAGACAACAGCCTGCAGGGAGCTGGTTTCAAATCCTGACTCTGCCACTTAGTCATTTATGAGCCCTAGTTTCCCGTCTATGCCATTGGCAGTACTCGAGCCCGTTGTTGTTGCAAGGACCGAGACGGCCGCCAGGATGTGCGATTAGATCCCACCTCTTCCCTATGGGATGGCCTCAGCTGGTGGCTCTGGCACCTTGCAATAAAGCATCTTTATTTTCCAAGCAGGCAGAGAGCAGAGCTGGGCTGTTCAACCTCCCCAGCAAGCTCCAAGCCTGGACAGTCACCAATGACAGCCCCACTTCATAGCGTGTGCCAGGCCAGGCCCCTGTACAGCGCCTGTTGGGTGAACTCGCGAAAACCATTTATATAGAATTTCTCGAAAGGAACGGTGGGTAGGGGCTGCTGTTTCAGTGCACAGAGTAGGGGTGGGAGAAGCAAAGAAAACACAAAGATACAATCCAGAACTTCCAATTCTGCAGGGTCCGGCTCTTCACATACTCATCAAACATGTCTTTCATGTGATCGAACTGGTGCCGGGTGACGGGGACTCCTGTGGCAGGGAGCAGCTGCTGGCAGGAGCTGGAACAACAGGAGGGATCAGAGGACGCTCAGAGCGGCTGGCAGTGAAGCTGGACCCTGGCGCTCCAAGTGGCAGGGCCAGCCGCTGCTGGCCACTGTGGGCCCAGGAGGAACGGCCCCAGGAGGAGGAGGACAAGAGCCCAAAGCATGACAACAGAGAGGCAGCTATGGGTGACAAGGCCACAAATGACCCTCCTGTCTCTGAGACATGCACGCGAGAGGATGAGGTACCAGCCCGGGCCCCACGCCCCCAGGCTCACATGATGGTGGCATTGAGCTCCTCGATCTCCTCCCGCAGCCGCCGGGCTTCCTCCTGCATCTGGCTCCGCTCCTGCTGTAGCTTGGTGATGTACTCCACGGTCTTCTGCAGCGTGATGGCGTGGCTGGTCTGGGAGAGGGGTGGCGGGGTCACAGCACAGCAGCCACCCTGCCTGTCCAGCCGGTGCCGAGGCCAATACAGGGGCTCCCCGCCCACCTGACACCACTCACCAGCTTGGAATTATTAGAGATCAAACTGTTGAGGGTGTCAAAGCCCATCTTGATGTTGAAGCGTCTTTTTTGCTCAGCTGAAATATGCTTCATCTGCCGGTTCTGTTGGAGAATCAGGCAGTGGCTGTGACACACGGTGCCCTGCAGGGCCGCTGCCCCTCCCTCCCACCTGCGACTCGGGGGCAACAGTGAGCAGGACAGGGTGCTAGAAAACCCCGCCTGCAGAACGGAGGCCTGGGCAGGGGCCATGACTGCTGCTGAGGAGCACTCCGCAGCCCCCCTCAGCCCACTCCTCGCTGACCCAGTTCTTACAGCCACCACCTCCCGCAAGCTACAGGGTTCGGGGCTGGTCCAGGGCTCAGGGCTGTCTAGCAGGTGGGGCAACGGGAGGAGCCGCCGACCTATCTCCAGATTAAGTAGCAAACATCCAGGTTCCTGATGGTACCTTAGCCTACTAGAACATCGGCCAGGTCTGTGCTGCTCCTTTCCTGTGAGTCCCTCGTAAGGGACACAGCAGCCCCAGCGGTCCCTTGATATTCTCCTTGCCCGTACCCCCATCCCTCCAAGGAAATCAAGACCCAAGAGAGACCTGTAATACCTTTAAAACAGCCACATTTTTGGGGTCTGCAGATTTCCCTGAGCAGTTGTTCTGGGGAGACTGGGGACTGGGGCTCTGCTCTGAAGCACATGGAGAGGCCTGCCCTGAGTTTGGGCCATCTCGACCTGAGAAGAACAGAGACTCCTCTTAGGACACGGCTGGCCACAGCAGTTGAAACAGTGCTCACCAAGGAAGGGAATCCCCGCAAGTCCCAAACCCGGAAACCCATCTGAAACCTCCCCCAGTGAACCCAGAGCAAAAACTGGAGAAATCCTTGCCAACCTCCCAAGATTAGGTGTGGACAAGGCCTGATGAAGGCTGGCTGGACGTGGGGTGGCAATACGGCCTGAGCTTGGCCAGCAATAGCTCTTGGGGCATGGAGAGTTCCGAGAGGAGGCCTGACTGCTAATCCAACCTATTAACAAGCCACCTGGAGGCCACTTGCAGTTTCCGCAGCCTCTGTGAGACTCTTACCCTGCGTGTCCAGTATACAAAACTGTTCATTCTTGTTCTTTCAACTCTACATATACATTTTCTTGTATTTTCAATCTTGTCCACTCCCATGCCAGCTGTGCCCCGGTCACTGGCAACTCTCAGGAGGCCCCTGGAGTCGCCTAGGGCTGCCCCGCCCGCTTGCCCAGAGAGCCTCCGCACCTCCCTGCCTTGCTGCTCAGTTTCCCATCGTGGCTCCAGTGCCCCGTGTTCTGCGTCCAGGCAGTCAGGGTAATGCTAGGCTGCCTGAGCCCTGACCCCACCGTACAGGCCTGACCTGTAACCAACCAGTTTTCGTCTTTAGCTGTCCAGGCTGGAGGCCGTTATTCATCCAGCCTCCCTGGACAAGTCCCTCTACGGTCTCATCTCTGTGGGCGGAGACCAGCCCTGCTCATCTCCCAGACTGTTCAGCATGGAGCTCCAGCAGTGGCCATGCCCAGCTTTTACTTGAGACAAGGCACCTTTGGTCTCCCTCCCTAGTGGGCAACTGAGAGGAGGAAGCCTAGGTTCTGGTTCTACCCCACCACCAGGGGCACAGCCTTGGGCGACTCCTTTATCCCGGGCTCCATGGCTCTTCACTGGGCACAATCAGTTCTCCCCCGAGCCTCCTGCTGATGGAAGACCCACGGTGTGGAAATGGGCTCAACAGATGTGAGGGGCTTGAAAACTAAGGGATGACCACATTGATGTGGAGACAAGCTTGGGTGGTTCCCATTTTCTGGAAAGCGTTGACAGTCTCAATCCATTTCTCAATCAGAACTGGCAGCTCTGAGCCAGGCCTTTCTGAAGGGGGTCAGAGTGGTGTTCCCCAAGTGCATCGGTCACCTGCCCTGCACACGCTTGCCCCTTTCCTGCTCCTGGGGTGAGCTGCCACTGGCTGAGCACTCCTCAGCGTGGGCCACCTCACTGCACAGTCCCGCCCCAACCCTGGGGAACCCCATGGGTGGTCTCCCTGACCCAGGTGCGGGCGTGCTCATTTCATTCACAAAGTCCCAACCGTTCAGACCGGAGCGCACACTCACTGGAACCCGTGGCCGGGACCTGCTCGCCCTTCACCAGGGCGTCTTGTACTGTGCTTGGAGAGAAGAGCCGAGAGACAGGTGCCGGCTGGCTGCTCGTGGTGTGGCCAAGGTCTGTCACCAGGATGCCACTGTGGAACTCCGTGACTCCAGGAGCCTGAGGTGACACAGGAGAGGGAGGTCACCTCCAACCACAGTCATGTCAGGTAAGAACCACCCAAAAGCAGGGCCATGTTGAGGTGATAAGGATAGGAAGGGTCTGCCTAGGGCCTCCTCACCCGGGCAATAGCAGCAGGCGTGAGGACCACATTGGACTGGGACACGGTAGAAGCCAAAATCCCTTCTCTCTTCAGAGGGCCTGATGTCATAATCACCGCTTGTGGTTGTCCTGAAAAGGCAGCTGCCAGAACAAGAAGTGACAGTGAGGCCCGGAGTCGTGGGGGTCTGCTGAGCCCAGGCCTGTGGGGCCCCCAGGAGCAACACAGACCCCTCCCCTGCTGCTCAGATGTCACGTCTCTCACCACAGGCCTCAGAGAGACAAAACCACTGGTTTTGTATCTGACATCTGTTTTGCAACTTCTCCTCCAAGAGGACAGATAACAGGCCCAGGAAAGAGACCACCTGGACGGTGCTTTTTCAAACTCGGTTGAGACTAACTTGGAAAGAACACCACAGAGTAGACAACAGACGAGATCACACACGTAGTAGACTGGAACACTTTCGTTTCACAAGTGTGTGTGTGTCACAAGTTTGCAAGCCTTGGAGACAAGGACATAGCCCCGGGGAGGGGAGATCAGACGTTGGCTTCCTTCCACCTGACTCACCTGGGGCGATGCAAGCATTCTTCAGTACCACGGACACAGACTCTGGTTTGGGAGCAGGCACTATTTTGGGGGGCTGCTTGGGCCTTCCCCCAGTCAGAGAGACAGGTTTGGGGTGCACAAATGTTAAACAGGGTTGGGGAGGCCCAGTGGTTGGACGCCGGGTGACCGGAGGAAGCGCCAGGCCACAGGGGGACACCGAGGGCGTGGGTTGGTGGGTTGTGATGACAAGGCCCTGACTCTGGCTGAAGGTGGTGGCAGATGCATCATGCGTGAGGGTGGCAGAGGCCGTGTGTGTGATGACGGAGGGCGACTTGCTGGCGCCCGCAAACTTCGGCTGCAGGAAGGTAGGTGGAGCCGAGCGGCTCAAGGCAGGGGCAGGGGGCGGAGCTAAAGGCAGGGCAGGAGAAGCAGGCGCTGGGGCAGGGCCGGGAGATAGCAAGGGCATGGTGAACACGGGCAGGAAAGGCTGAGGGACATTCAGTGGCGGTGCAGGGGGACCGAAGTCTGTGGGCTGGATAAAGGGGTCTCCAGGCCGGGGAGCTCGTTCACAGCCCTCCCCATCCGTGGCATCCAGGGCGGTGGCTGTAGGAGGTGCTATGAGGCCATCAGGGAGGCTCACGGCGGGGAGAGCTGTGGTTGACAGGACGCTCTCCTAGGAAAGGAGGACAAACGCTGCATCACACAAGTCGCTGTCACTTCCTGGTACAACACACCACAAAGTCCAACAACGGATGCTGGGCACCTGAGCAGAACTTTCCGACAGAGGGACAGGGCGATGGCTCCTGTTCCCATTTCTGCCAGTCTGGGGGGGAACGGAGCTGTGTCTCTCCAGGCGTCCACAGGGGTCTTGTTTCCATTAAGGACTAAATGATAATGCGGAGCTCAGACAAAGTGTCTGTCTGCGCACAGTTGGCTCTGGGCCTGGGAATATCTTGTTTCTAGAGTCCAGCAGGGGTCCCCCCAAAGTCCTGGCCATCTTCTGTTACAGAGCACAGGCAGCCTGGAGCACAGCTGCTCATGGGGTTCCCTCAGGACAGTTTCACGTATCAACTTCTAGAGGTCACCTCTTCCTAAAAGGGAAACGCTATAAGGAATCAATTGTCAAGATCTCAGTCTCTATAGAAGAAATTCTTCCCAGAGCCAGATGGAAGAAGATGGGGCCAGGTTTCTGTGTCTAACCGGATACGGGTACCAGCCTGAGAGCCCCTGCAGGCAAAGAGCCGTGCCTCAATGGGCTCTGCAGCCCCAGCAGCTGATAACCAGCCTGTGTTAATTGTTAAGTAGAAAGTAAAAGAGGAACCTCTTTTTACGGAGCTTCTGTTTATTAGCAATCCATGTTTTCCTTTGCTAATTCTTTCTTAACTGGTTAAACAGAGCTCACTGCACACCGGTTATGTGGAGCCTCAGGCAGGAGCCAATGTTTACAGATAGCTCCTACCTTTCGGAGATCTATGGCTGCTTTCAAGGAGGGCTAGAGTAACTTTTTCACACATCGTGTGTGTTTGTTCAGCACTAGAGCTAGTGAGCGGTAGCACTCTGCTTATGGCTGCGCAGTTACTCATTAGCCTCGCCCTGGCCACCTCGCCCCAGCTCCCTCTACCTGAGCAGGTGGACTGTTGGGATCTGGTGCAGGTGCTGAGACAGGAGCAGGCAGCATGGAACCAAAAATGGAGCGGCTGGAAGAGAAGAGGTCTGAAAGACAACATCAGGTGCTTTTAAGCTCTATGTGCCCATCATATCCTTGAATTAAGATCCAAATAAATCGGGCACTGAACCCTATCTACCCAGAGGAATGCCATGGCCAGAGGGCATTCCCCCGCTGAGGTAACTCTGCAGAAAGAGGCCCTCTGATTGGACCTGCTCATGCTGGCAACTAGTGTGGGGTCTGAAATACTCCCAGGCCGGGTGTTTGGCAGCTCTTATGAACCCAGTTCTAACTGCAGGACACTGCTGGGAGACGGCTGTGTTGCCAGCGCCCTCTGCTGCCTCTAGGGAGAACTGCTTACAGTCCTGGGCAAACCTGAGAATCTGAGTCCGCAGGAGAATGGTGATTCTTTTTAAGGGAGAACCCTGCTGCAGAAAAGCTTCCCAGACCTTGCAACTCCTACTAATATAAATATAAATATATATATTTCTGAAAAATTCTAAGTCTTCCCTCTTGCTCATTCTAACAGTTCCCTCTGTGAAAAGGAAACACCAGTGTGCTTTATCCTGGGCAAAGGGAGATCCAGGTGGCCATGCTCTCTTCCTGCCCCATGTCCTTACCCTGGAAGGGTTCGAAAGTGTCCATGAAATCCAGGTTGGGCTGCAGGGGAATCAGCCCCGGCTGGATCATGTCTGCATTTCCCAGATGTGCTGTAAGAATCAGAAAGGAGACAAAGGAATCATTCTGCCTTCTCAGACAATGTTGTGAAAACACATAAAAGGCCTGACTGGATCCTCCTGGCCCTGTTCAGATTCTTCCAAGGAGATATGCAGGCAGATGGCAGGAATTTCTACCTTCTTGTGGGTTTGTGGCTATTCTCCACCCTCAGATGGCAGGAAAGAAAGAAAGAAAGAAAGAATTTCTGTAAGAAAGATAAAGTGTCAGGGAACAGATACTGCTGGGATGCAGAGATCCCCAGTTCTAACTGGTAGGCTGTGGGCTCTTCCCTGAGGGGTTAACTGGATGCCTGACTTCGACCAGGCAAAAGGTCGTGCCCAGCAATGCTTCTGATTTTCTTCCCCCTCAGTCAAAGGCCCTGTCAGTTGGCCTAAGCACAAAACCTCTGCTGAGGGGACAGTGTCAGAAATGTGAAATTGATTCAGACTAAATCCCAGGCTTCTTGCAGGGGTACCATCGACCTGACAGCTGCCCAGGAAGGCCTATTTGCAGTCTTCACCCACTCAGTGCATGTGGCCCTCAGATGCCAGCAAAGTTGGCCAATCCTGCCCCGGGGGGCCAGGTTCCGGAAGCGATGCCAGAGAAGTAAGCCAGCTGTGAGTTCAGGGTCAAGGATCTAGAGATGGCTTACCTATTTCCCGGGGGTTGGGCCACGCCACCGGTTGGTGTGAGGAAAGTGTTGAGAAGAGGGTGTCACTGAATTCCAACATGAGCATGTCTGTGTCCAGCAGTGGGTCCTCCTCCATGGGGACTGGGGTCTTCCATCCATCCCCACGTTTGTGCCAATAAAGCATGTCATCATCCTACCGCCAACAGGGACAGGGGGAGGGAGGAAAAATCAGAGGGACACTAGTGACCTCAGAATTCCCAATCACATCATGTTACCCTATCGGAGAGAGCTGCAAGGGCTGCTGTAAAACATGAGGGGAGCGTGCAGAGCAGGAAGAAGTGGCCTGTTTCCTTAGCCTGCATGCCTTCCGTGCGAGAAGGGAGGTGGCCCCTCCTGGAGCTGCAGGGACAGTCTTTGTCCCCACAACCTCCTACTGCAGGCTCACTGTCGGGCCACCCACATCATTCCCGTTTCTTGTCAAAGGAGGGCTCTCGTGAGGGTCCTCATGGCCCCTAAGCTTACTCACCTGGGCCAGGCTGGAAAGGTCCTCATCCTTGTGCTGCTGTAGCTGTGGAGAAAAGGGGAGACAAGGTGGTCACCAGGGTCCTGGGAGGGGATGAGGCCCTCAGCCTCTCCTCAAGGAAGCATCTAGGGCTCATCTCCCTGAGAGGCACATGAGAGATCCTGCTCTCTGCCATTTCCAGGCCCCTGCTGGGCACAGAAGAGATACTCAACCAGTGTTTGTGGGGTAACTAACAGCCAGAGAAACTGAGACCACAGATAACTTGGCCAAAGCAGGCCCATCACTTGGGCTGGGCTAGAATGCTGGTTTCCCAGGGCCAGTGACGGAGTCACAGCCTTGGGGGCCAGTGTCAGAACATAGACTTAGATTCTCTCCCCCCTATGGGGCTTCCTGAACATGCTGTTCTGGGAGTCTAAGCCAGATACCCTTTTCTTGAAGTAGGTTCTCCACTTGTGATATTCCCGGATCACTATCTCAATGCGGCTTTTCCAGTACTTCCCTTCTGTGGTGATGGCCTGTGAAGAGATGTGGGTCGGAATCAAAAGAGGGCAATCTAGGTTGATTGGCAGAACTTGACCTGAAAATAAAGGCTGGCAGTCAGCCCTGGGCAATCCAACTCAGAGAACCCTCCCACATGCACATAATTTCATTCACAAAGTGTGTCCCACCCCAAAGACGGGCTTTTATTTCATGACCTCAGATAATGAAGTGCGGCTTTGGGAGTACAGCTCCTAAGCGTCTGGACTGGCGCGTGGGTCAGAGAGTGCTTGGGCCGGGAAGAGGGAAAGGGCGCTCCACCCAGGCACTGAAAAAGCCCTACAAAGAGCCACGGGTCGCACTACCTGCCCTTATCCAGGAGACTCTGCCACATTTTCAAAGGGTGAAAACAAATGGCGAATCACAGAAGTTTTAGATGGAAAGTGGCTTCTAAGAGCAGCTACTTCAAACTTTCCATCACACAGGGGAGCCCCTTCCACGATATGCCTGAAGAGCTCGGGTGTCAAAGAAGCTACGACCTCCTCAGAGAGCCCGCCTCACTTTCAGGCTCCTTTTTGTTTATGGCTGGAGTATATTAAAGCAAGTCCCACACATCATAAGGCCCCTATAATTTCACCTAACAATACTTCATTATGTGTCCGACAGTAAAGAATCTTCACAGTGAACAATACAATATCATCACCAGACCCAACAAAATGATATTCCTTAATATTGTCCAATACCAGATCACATCCCACCACCAAAAGGGTCTTTCACTGGGTCTTTTACTTTCTAGTGGTTCCCCCTTTTATCCTAACAGTAAGACAGGCCAGGATAACATTAAAACAACACAGGAGGGTATAAAGGATGTCTGCCTCACTCTAATCACCCTCCCCAGAAGCAGCACCCAATAAAGGATTTCGGTGTATCCTTCTAGACTTTTCCTACACACACAATCACGCAGATACACGCTTTTTAAAAAAATTAACATAAAGTTACTAAAATACTGTTGTACAACTTTTTTTTTTCATTTACTATTTCTTCAGCATCTTTCCATCTCCACATAGAAAGATCTTGAGGTCATTCTTTAACTGTTAAGATAACTGCCTTGTAAGGAGCCCAGATCTCTCCCTTGACTTCGAGGGAGAGTAAGTCCCAGCGGGAGAACCCCTGAGTGCTCTGGGTCAGCCCAGCCTGAGAAGAGGGGAGCCTCTGTGGGTTGTCACAACATCAACATGGTTGCGGGGCGGCGCCGCCAGACCTTCTCCCCACACCACCCCGACTGCTGCAGAATCCAACCCCTGCTCCGGGCCCTGGGCGAGTCGCTTCCTCCTGATGAGGGCAGATCCTTTCCAGCTACTGATGGCCACGAGCCAAGTACCTCTGGCCTGCGATGCTCATCTACTTCAACAGAGCCATCTAGTGGAGTGACAAAGTGGCACACGGGATTCTTGCGCTTCTCCAAATCTAGGCAGAAAAAGGACGAAACATCATCACTATGACCAAGAACCCTGAAGGAGCCCTTGCCTCCTCTGTCCACATCCCCCTTAGAGTGGGACCCTCCAAAGTGTTCTTTCCTTCTCCTTCTCTTGAAAATGAGATTTCGGAGTATAAAGGAAAAGAATCTGTCAGTAACTCATGGGTAAGAACCCAAGGGTTCAGTACCCATGGGTCAGTAACCCAAGCATGCCCCAACCCAAAGATCATTGGATCTACTGGCATGAAGCCAGGTGGAGAATAAACATGGCCTGGGTCTGTATCTTCTTCCACCTGCTGCAAACAGGAACTACTCCCGGACTCATCAAATGTCACCTCTGCTACAACATCCTTGACTCCCCTGGAGAGAACTAAGCCCTCCCGCCTCTGCCTTTACAACCTGGACCCAAGCGTCTAACCTAATAGTGAGCACATTATGCTGTGAGCACTGGGCTAACACAGCTGTCTCCTGCAGATTATGGGCAGCAACACGACACAGACCACGTGACGGGCCCCCTGGGCCTGACACCTGAGAAGTATCTAGTTCATTAGGATTTGGCTTGGTTTTCCAAGAGAGGCTTCCCTTTGAGGCATCATGTTTGAAAAGTGGGCTCTGGGCACCACTGTGAACCTGGAGGTCCCACCCACCGCAAGGCCTCGGGGGCCGCCGCAGGCCCCTCCTGCCAAAAGCCCGGGTAGCACTCACATTGCATATACCACGCCCGCCAGATGGCATTATTGAGGCGGATCTTGTCTCTCCACTGGAGCTTCAGGCCCTTGAAATTCTTCCATTTGGGGGATACCAGCTTCCCACTGAAAGGTAAGACAAAGAAGGGAAACTTAGTGGTTCCTCTGAACATGAAATGAAATGGAGAAGTGCCACCCACTCACTCCACGCCTCAACATTCTGGATTAATCCATCACAAGAGACAGGCTAGGCTTGACAGAAGATACCAGTCACTTTGGGATTTCTTCAGTGATCAGCAGTAGGGAAAGGGGAGGTGGGAGTGGGGGTGGTGACGGTGTCAGTGCACAGAGAGGAAAGGACTGGCCACGCATTGGTAGGTGCTGGAATGGGGCGATGGCACACGGGCTCACTGTCTTAGTCTGCCGATGTTCACCTGTCTTTTAAATTTTCCATAATTAAAAGTTAGAAAATCTTTTGATTTTTCAATGTATCAGATCTTCATGTTGTACACCTTACCTCAGCTTATGCAATGCTGTAGGTCAATTACAACCCAATAAAGCAGGGGGTGGGAGGAAGAGAGAAAGAGATCCGCCAGCAAATAAGTAAAAGCCAAGCTCCTTTACCCTGGCCCACGTCCTCTGTCACCAGTCCCCAAAAGGCATTTACAATGCAGGCACACAAACCATCCCATTGGCCTTTGAGCCTGTGGGACCCTCTCCTGCCTCCAGTCCTGTGCACCCATGGTCCTCACTCCTCACGGGCCTCCTTCTGCCCCCCCTCCAACAGCATCTCCTCCGTGCTGGCACTGGCCTCCTCCAGGCTGCTGATGGACTCCTTCAGGGTTCCCAGAGGACCACTCAAATTCAAAGGTGGCACTCAGCCGCCCCCCACAGGGCAGTACCCACACCCACAGCTGCATGTAGTGCCCGGCAGCTCACCGAGGGGAGGACCTGTTAGGTGTCATCCCCCAAGTGCCTAGCACAGACCCCGGCACATAGCAGGATCTGGGAATAATTCTTCTCTGGATGAGCTATGGAGCCCTTGAACCCCAGCCACCCGCAGGCGAGTCACTCCCCAGTGGCAGGGGCTTCTCAGACAGTCTAGTTTGCCACGTGCTGTGTCAGAAGCCAACCTTTGGGCAGGGCAGCTGACACTGGGCTCCTTTTTCCAGAAGGCTTGAGATGGACAAGGCAAGATCTTCAGTCTGTACCCTAGTGGGTTCTGGTGGTTCCACCTGGCTGTGAGCCACAGCCCTGCCTCTTCTGCAAACCCACTCAGAAAGACCTCGCGAGGAACAGCAACTGGTCTCCAAAGACAGCCCCCAAGCCATAAGCCCTGTATGAACCCGAGAACTAGGCTTAAAAGCAAAGCCCCTGGCTGGGCACCTGGCAAAGACCTCGTGCCTCTTGCACCTATCCCAGCGAGCCGGGGTTTGGCTCACACGGGGCAGAAGGCTGGGAGTCCCAGAGAGAAACCGTCTCGGGATGTCCTCACAGAGTCTGAGGGACAGACCGAGCAACAGTCTCAGCTCAAAGGGTTGGACATTTCCAACCCGTCAGACACCTTCTTTGCCACTTCTGCTCAGTCCGAAGGTACTCCTAAGCCATCTCCAAGTGGTCTGTTCGCCCTCAGCCTCAGCAGCCAGTGGCTAGGCCTCAAGCCTCTGCTGCATCGCGTGTGCACCAGGCAGCTTTGCGGTCAGGTAACTTGTCTGACACCCAGTTCCTGGGTAAACTCAGGATAATGCCATTTCCTCCTGAGCGTTTTGATAAGGATCGTGTACATATACATATACACTTAGACACATATAACTGGCAAACCTTACCGCAAAATACATTATACATAGCCATCTCAACTATTTGGACTTAAGTTACTACTGAAAGGCCTGAGTTTTAACATCATCTGACTTGAAAAGTTCTTTGTGTTTGCCTCCACTGTCATGTGGCTCTTTCTCCTCCAGGGGAGGAAAAAAGTGACACCCACAGGCCCACCCTTGATACTAGTGAACAAAGACCAGGACAGAGGGCAGCCTTGTCTCAGAGCTTGGAAGGCAGAGACCCTCACTCATGCATTCGACAAAGGACAAGCGCTACAAATGGAGGAAAGGAACAGATGGGGCACGTGAGGCCCCGCCCCTGTGCTGAGGGTCCATAAAGAAGAGCAGAGGGCTGTGGGAGCACAGAGTTGCATAACCAACCCAGCCTGAATAGTCAGGGGAGGCTTTCTGGAGGAGGTGACATCTCAGCTACCACCTAGAAGATAAGGAGACAGGCTTAACCTCAGCCAGGGAATGGCCCCTGCTGCTCTTCTGCAAGCCTGTGGTAGCCCTGGGGTGAGCAACCACACACCCAGTCTAGAGCTCCTGTGGTGGCGGGGGAGGCTGTGGGGGGTGCGGCGCACGTGTGGGACACTTGACACCAGGCTGGAGAGCAGAGCACACGGCAGAGTAGATTAGGTTCCACAACTTGGCAAAACCAACCCTCTCTCCCCTCTTCTGTAAGACCTTCCAGCAACTTGGTATCTAGCTAGGCAGGTGGTTCCCAGAAACAAAACAAAATGGAAAACTGTGTCTCTGTTTTTTAATTTCCTTAAAGAGAGAAAAGACACTTTTTCCGTAATTGACAGCTTTCTCATGCTGAAGCCAGGATTCAAAGGTCACTCTCTCTGTGGAATCCTTCCAGGGTGTTTGCTGCTACACAGATGACCGCGGACGACAGAAGCAGAAGGGACACCATGCGAATGAGGAGTCCAGGGAAGAGAAAAATCTTTGGTGTCCCGCAGTGCTCTGTAAGAACCAACCATTGTGCTTAACTACAGACCAACTCTCATCCCTGCTTGTTAAGAAAAAATGGCTAACGTGCACACAAGACCATCTCCTCAGAGACGTCAGATCACGCCGGCAGCTTCGATTTCGTAAAGTGAAGAGGGGAAGATACAAAGGGAGCTCCAACTCTGCGAGCTAGAAACGAAACTGGACAGGGGGCAGTGTGGGCTTCTCCTGTTCTTCCTCCTTGCCTGCTCAAATGGTTCACTTTTCCTTGATGTTTACATCAAATTTGGCCAAACCTCAGCACAAATACGCAGGAATCCAGAACGTCCAACTGCTGTCCGACTGTCGTCCCAGGTTTCTGTAATATCTCAACAGTCAACAGGTGGTGCTCAACCAGCACGAAGAAGTGAGTCCAAAACCCAAACCTAAGCTGCCCACAGAACTAGAGACAGTGAAAGAGCAGTGTCTAGGATGTTTTTTTATGGTGACTGACCACCCCTGGCCCATAGAAATTTCAAGACAAGGTCTGAAAAAGCAGCACAAACAGTTCTATATATCGAAGTACTACAGAGAAAAAAGGACTCCATAGACACATTTTTAGGAAAATGGGGGGTAAATTTCTTTAAGTCTCCTCACCGATGGGCCTCTCAGAGCCTTTGGTCCGCTGATGTCATCATCAATCTTCAAGGAGGGAAGAGGAGACATTCCTTATGCAGATATCCACAGACCAAACCTGGACTGGGACCCTTACCATGGGGGGGCACCCAAAGTCTAGTTTCCCAGGGAACACACTGGGGATGGGTTGCTCTACACACTTGTAAAAGGGACTCGTAGCTCCTTTGGCAGCGCTCTCCAGAGCAGTGGCCCCAGAAAGCATTTGCAGTCAGATTTCTGCTCCCCCAACCCTGCCCCAGCTTCACTCATCCTCCAGAAATGGCTGATGGAGTCCTTCTTGGTCTAACTCAAGAGTATGCTACTTTCCTTCCTTTTGGAGGGGAGGGAGCATATAGGGAGGGGGAGAGAGAATCTTAAGCAGGTGCCCAGCACGGAGCCCAATACTAGGGCTTGATCTCATAATCCTGAGATCACGACATGGGCCAAAATCAAGCCAGATGCTCAACTGACTGAGCGAACCAGATGCCCCACCACATTCCTTCTTTAAAGAGTAACCAGAAACACATGACAAAAAATATTTAAGACCACTGGCTTCGCCTCAATAAACAAAGCCTCCGGCCTCACCTCCCCAAACTGCCCTCCTACATACCCCATGGGCTTCCCTGGCAGAATAATGACCCCGGATTCTCCCCAGACTACAGGAAGGCCAAGGTCTAGGGCTGACTCATCCCAGCACAATGCCTGGCACATGGGAGGCGCTTCTAAATATGGAGCTACTAAGTGACTGTTAACCTTCTCCATAATGAAAAATCTTCCCGCTGCCTGGTCACGGACACTCTCCTGGAAGACAGGCTCACCGCCTGAAACAGGTAATTCAGAGTACAACAAAGGTCTCTCAGAACTAGTGGTGGTGGTGGTGGTGGGGGTGCCTGGAGGGGCCCAGTTGATTGAGCAGCTGACTCTTGGTTCTGGCTCAGGGTCATGGATGGAGCCCGGCATGGGGCTGGCTCCGTGCTCAGTAGGGAGTTTGCTTGAGATCCTCTCTCTCCTCCCCTCCCCACCTCAAATACATAAATAAATCTTAAAAAAAAAAAAGACTGTTGTTGGATGGACTAGCAAACTGAATTCTTCAGAGGTCTGGCAAGAGACTGCTTTGGAATGGAAATTAAAGTGCAAGCTTTACACAAACAGGAGCTGAAATTAAGAAGAACTGGGGGTAGGTGGACCCAAGAGGGGACTTCTGTCTTCTGTCCGTCCCAGGTAGGATTAGCTCCTAACTCCCAGTCGGACCATTCTCTCCAAAGAAAGCAGGCAGAGGGCTCTAGGATCTGTCGCCACAGGTCCCAGAAGAGTGGGGGGCCCCATTCATTTGTTCACTGAACCATCCTTGCTTGTTATGGGGCAATATTTCTTCCCCATTCCTCAAAATGCTTCCTGGACACCCAATAGCAAGTCATCCCTAGCCCTGCCTCTCCTTTATTCCCACCCAGCCTAGCAGCGTGGGTTACGTCAGCAGGGAGTGTAGGAGGAGGAACCGGAGTGGGTGGTCCCGGCCCGTGAGTGGGCGGTCCGGCCCGTCCCTGCCTCTCCTCTTGGGAGCAAGCTGCCATTTGTCCTGCTCTGCTCCTGCAGAGCCTGGGGTGGGGGATGGGGCCTGTCCTAGTCCAGGACTGCCGGAGACGCCTGGAAAGGCAGTCTGCGGTTCACTTGTAAGCCATATCCTCAGCCTGATCAACAATAAAGGTAACATTCTGGGGCCCCTGGGTGGCTCAGTGGCTTAAGCCGCTGCCTTCGGCTCAGCTCATGATCTCAGGGTCCTGGGATCAAGCCTCGCATTGGGCTCTCTGCTCAGCAGGGAGCCTGCTTCCCCCTCTTTCTCTGCCTGCCTCTCTGCCTACTTGTGATCCTTCTCTCTGTCAAATAAATAAATAAATAAATCTTTAAAAAAAAAAATAAAGGTAACATTCTGGCTACCATTTTTTGACTCTTTTTTATTGTGATCAAGTATATATAACATAAAACTTACCATTTGAACCATTTTAAAGCAGATGATTCAGTGGCTTTAAGCAATCTGCAATGCTATGTGCCCATCGGGGCTACCTAGGTTCACAACAGTTTTCATCATCCCAAAAGGAAGCCTGTACCCATGGAGCAGTCACTCCCCATCTCCTCCTCCCCATGCCCTGGCAGCCACTAATCTACTTTGTCTCTCTGGTTTGTTTCTTCTGGACACTTCATATAAACAGAATGATTAAATATGTGGTTTGCATGTGGCTTTGTTCACTAGGCACACTAGTTTCAAGGGCCATCCACGTTGTAACAAGGGCTGGTCCTTCGCTGCTTTCCACGGCGCAATCCCATCCCGCTGGAGGGACAGACCATGCGTTCTTATCCTTGCACTCGCAGATGGGCATTTGTCGTTTCACTTTTTGGCTGTTACGAATAGTGCTGCTGCGGACCAACTGCTCTGTTTCAGTTCCCAAACCGTGCGGCACTCTGGCAGGAAAAAGAGGGCTGATCAGTAAGCTGGCCCTGGGGACCCAATGATGGGCAAAACCAACTTTGTTGGGGGGGCAAGCAGACGACTGTCTGTCAACATCCTCAATGCACATTCCTTTGACTCACAATCCCACTGTTAGGAACCGATTCATGTGCACACGTGCACAAGGACGCACATGGAGGGGTGCCTGGGTGGCTCAGTGGGTTAAGCCTCTGCCTTTGGCTCTGGTCATGGTCTCAGGGTCCAGGGATCGAGCCCTGAGTCAGGCTCTCTGCTAGGCAGGAAGCCTGCTTCCCCCCCACCACCACCACCTCTGCCTGCCTCTCTGCCTATTTCTGATCTCTGTCTGTCAAATAAATAAATAAATAAATAAATAAGGACACATATGGAAAGACATCAAACAGAAGCACTGATGTGGCAGCCAAAGCTGGAAATAACTTACACACTCCTCAGAGGAAACTGGTTTGAAAACTGTGTCGTACCCACAGAGAGGGACACCATGGGGCAACTGCACAATAGCACACATTTTATGCGCTGAGACGCAGGTAGAGCCACAAGCTATACGAAGCGAGGAGGACACTGAGGGGCAAGATGGACGGCGTGGCTACCGTAGGTATTTGTAACAGGAAGCTACGCACACAAGACACACAGGCTGGGCCGAGAGGGAGAAGAGACAGTTTGTCAGCCAATCTCAGAGAGATGCAGGAGAAACAGGGAACAGGGAAACAGTGATTTCCCTTTAGAGAGCTAAATTGGAGAATGAAGGGGTTCAATTGGAGACTTAGTTTTCGCTGTTAACTGTTTCATACTGCTGAAATACAATACAGGTTATTATTATTATTATTATTTTTTTTTTTTTCAAAATAAGTAAGGCAAAAAGACCAGGTACAGTTCAAGACCTTATAAGAGAGCTTCGGGTTAATTGGGGAAGGCAATTAATCACATGAACAGATATAAAATTCATGTGCAAGTCAATTTTGTGAACTAGACCCAAATATGAGGATAATGCTTATTAAGTGGTTTCTTTAATGAGTGAGTGGATTAATAATGCTCAGACTGGCCTCTCTTCCAGGATTCTCTTTTTCTTCAAAAGAGTGGTCTCTATTGGCTTTTCTGGATCTGGGCCTGGTTCCACAGGCAGCTAGGAGCCAAAACTAACAGGCTCCAGACGGACAAAGGTTCATTGAGGAGCCAAGACGTGGGGAGCAGGCACAGCGAGAGGCACGGCAGGAGGAGGGCAGTGTGTTTAATGGAATCGCCAGAGCTGTGGGCCTCCGCCCTGGGCCTCCTGCCCGAGCAGAGCCTCCTCCCAGAGGAAACTCGTGAGGCTGTCAGGCCCTGCTCTCACGCCTAAACATGGGTCCTCCCTCCTGCCCCCGCAACTCATCCTCCTCGGGGGTTGCTTGGTGTCTATTTTACTTTCTTATATTCAAAGAAAGTCCTGTTGGAGAAGCAGATTCTGAGGGCAATGACAGCAAGGCAGGAACACACCTTCCTGAGGTCCTTGTCCCCAGGTCTGTCCTACTGACAAGGTAAGCAAGTGTGTGTTGTGTGCATGTGTGTACATATGCTGATGTATGTGGTGTGTGGGTGTGTGATTTATATGGGTGTGTGTGTGTGTATAGGTGTGTGGTCTGCATGTGTGACTATGTGTGTGAGAAAGCACACTTGTGTACATGTGTGTGCTAGTGTCTAGGTGTGCATTTGCCCTCATGTGTGAGGGCCTGTCTGTTTTGTGTAAAAAACAGGGAGTAATCATTTCTTTTTTTTTTTTAAAAGATTTTATTTATTTGACAAAGAGTACAAGCAGGGGGAGCAGCAGGCAGAGGGAGAAGCAGACTCCCCGCTGAACAGGGAGCCCGATATGGGGCTCAATCCCAAGACCCTGGGATCATGACCTTAGCCCAAGGCAGACGCTTAACCGACTGAGCCACCCAGGCACCCAAGGAGGAATCATTTCTATAACCTTCAAAAATTAAAGCAACTTGAAGGAGTTGACACCAGGCAAAATCAGAGAAGCTGCAGTGGTGATCTCTCATTCACCCTGCGAATGCTGGTGACGTGTGTCCTTGCTGGAAGCAATCCCTCCTGCGTCCTGGCCTTCCATAAGGGGACAGACACCGCCAAGCTTGTACCACTTCTAAGACAACAGGGAAAGGAGAAGAGTTTCCATTTCTGAACAAGGGATATGAGCTGTCCGAGCCCCAGCTTCTATATAAAATGGTGTCAATGTCCACCTCACTGGAAGAATTACAGGACAGAGGGAGCACCAGCCAATGCTGGGGCACGCAGCTGAACAGCAGTCAGTTCTGGGGCATGTTGCTGAGTTTTAAAGCCCGGAGTTTCCAAATTCTAGCCATAACTGGACTTTCAGGCAGGAGCAGGGATGCTGGGCAGGGAACCATTTAAAGCCAGATTCATCTGTTTTATTTGTCAGGGTGTTCAGACTCCTTTGGACCGGGAATGGGACCAGACTAAAAACAAGAAAAAATGCTATGACACTTCAGGTTGCATCATTTGTTAATAAATTTTAATACTTAAAAAAAAAAAATCTGTGCATTAGCCATTTGTCTCTCTTGCAGTATTGAGCTGTCTGTGCCCTTTGCCTTTTAAAAAACTTTTTTTTTTAAAAAAAGATTTTACTTATTTATTTGACAGACAGAGATCACAAGTAGGCAGAGACGCAGACAGTCGAGAGGGAAGCAGGCTCCCTGCTGAGCAGAGAGCCTGATGTGGGGCTCAATCCCAGGACCCTGAGATCATGACCTGAGCCGAAGGCAGAGGCTTATTAACCCATTGAGCCAGCCAGGCGCCCCCTAAAAAACTTTTTTTTTTGAAATAATTATAGACTCACGGAAAGTTGCAAAAATAGCACAAGGAATCCCCAGTCCTTCTCCAGGGCGGCATCCTCCACAGCTGTAAGCACAATCTTGCCACTGGGACAACAACCCTGCATCTGATTGATAACTAGACTACAAATCTTCAGTTTTCACTATCCATTAAAACGTACGCTGTTTTTCTCTTGCTATTTTATTTTAGTAATGCCATAATATTAATTTGTGATGTTTCTACAAATGTTTCCCTTAAGTTTTGGAGTTTTACTTCTTGATATAACATATCTTCGAATTAAGTAGATTTTACATGTGTGCAGTCATGTCTACTGGTCTTCCTTTATCATTTCTTTTATTGCTTCGCCGCCCGCCCGTCTACCCCATGAGACTGTTTCCATTAATCTCCCTTTAAAAAGTTATTTTTAGTCTTATTGATTCTAAATTATACACCCACACTGAAGGAAAACTCAAACGACACAAAATAGTACAATAAAGCAAAGCTCCCTGTAATTCCACTACCTAGAAATAACCATTATCTGAATTTTGGTGACAATACTGTGTAGTGAAGAAATGAAATAACCTTATCCAAAGAGAGTCTGCCCTTTGCCCTTGGCTCCTGGGAGGTGACCTCTTTGCCCCTGGAATGTCCTGCCTGACTGGAGTATCTTTGTTTGCCTGGGGGCTTTGGTCTCAGGAGACTCTAACAATCTGATTCACTATAGGGGTTTTGGACCACACAGTATCAGTTGCAATCTCCAGAGGAACTGATAACTAAAGATATTAGCCAGATCTCCAGGAGGCGCTGGGGACCAGAAGGTGGCCACACAGGCAGTATGTGATCAAGCCCCATAAAAACCTCGAACACCAAAGACTCAGGTGAGCTTTCCTGACTGGCAAGGCTCCATGTGCGTTGTCACACAGTGTGGTGGGAAGGAGGTAATGCCAGCAGAAGGACGGCACTGAATGCCTCTTCAACTCTGCCTTATGCACCCCTTCCCTTGGCTGATTCAATTAAAGGCTTTTTCCTGTAATAAACCCATAATGAAGTCTTTAAGTTTTCAGTGAGTTCCCTGAGTACTTCTAGAGAATTGTTCAACATGAGGATGCTTTCGGAAATTCCTCTAATTTACAAGCTGGTGTTACAAGTGAGGACAGTCTTGTGGACTATTATCCCTAACTTTGTAGTTGGTCCTTAAACCCTTGTAATATACATATATTCGTGTATATATATATATATATATACTTACACATATGAATAAACAAAATATTTAAATATGTTGGATCATTAATTCTATTTTATAACCCATTTTCATTTATGTTACAGGTATCTTATTATGCCAATAAATATAGTTTTATATAATTTTTATTGGCTGTATATATTTATCACAATCTTCTTAACTTTTTCTTCATAAATAGACATTCATTTACACTAACGGACACATGTTGTTTCTGTTTTTTACTATTATAAACAATGCTGTGATGAACATCCTGCTACTTACATTTTTGTGCAATTACATGACTGTTTCTGTGAGATAAATACCTAGAAACTCAAAAGCTGAGTTGGAGGGTGTATATATATATTTATAATTTTATTACAAAGAATCAAAGCTTATACTAATTTACAGATCCAACAGCAATGATTAGTGCCTATTTCCCCAAACCAGTACTTACATTAGTTATTATTAATGTTTGTGAAGCCAACAAGCAAAAAAATCAGTTGATTTTTTGGTTCCCACTTATTATCTTTTTATGCTTATTAGCCATTGGAACTTGTATGTTAGTTATCCACCTATCTTTTCCTTGTTTTGTGTTGCGTGAGAGCTCTTAATGTGCTAGGAATGTCTGCAACACATACGACAGAGTTATTGGGCATATCTTTGATGGTCTAACTCGGCCTTGACCATTTATGGTGTGCCTTGCTTTGGTTTTTGCTCTACTCTACTTTTTGTATGGATCGTGGGCTTTTGTTGTTATTTTTAGTAGGAACTTCTCATTAATGTAGTCAAAAAATTTAAAGTCTTTTCTTTAATGTTTTTACTTTTTTGTCCGTACTTTAAAAAGGCTTTTCCTATGCCCAAACTGTGAAAAGTGTTCCAGTTTTCACAGCTCCAGTGCTCTCACAGCTCCACAGTTTATAGTCAAGTCTTAGGTCCACTGGAATTTATTTTGCTGTAATATGTGTTAAGGGGATCCTGCTTTAGTCAATGGTTCCTACTTATTTATTAAATAATCCAACTTTCCCCTGCTGGGATTAAAATACCATCTTTATCCTACACTACGTTCTCATATATGTATTTGGGACTATTCCTGAACATCCTATTTCTTTTGGTGTTTTGTGAATGTGTTTTTAAGGGTTACACTTTTTACATTTAACTCTAATTCATCTAGGGGAAAAAAATCAATTTACTTCTTTATACAGCTCACCCTAATTAGCTATCTGATTGTCTCACCTTGCTCAACTATTTTATGAAACTTCCATTAACATATATTAAATTATAATATACACTAGGGTCTGTTCTGGGGCCTTGTGTCACTGATGATTCATGTCTAATCCTATGCTAGCATAACACTGATTTAATAATCAGTGTTAATACATTTGTAATATACTTTACTATCTAGTTTAGGTTGATCCCCATCATTTTTTTTAAAATGTTAGAATCCTTGCCTTTTTTTTTTTTTTTTAGGTTTTTTTTATTTATTTATTTATTTATTTGTCAGAGAGAGAGAGAGAGAGAGTGAGCACAGGTAGACAGAGTGGCAGGCAGAGGGAGAAGCGGGCTCCCTGCTGAGCAAGGAGCCCGATGCGGGACTCGATGCGGGACTCGATCCCAGGACGCTGGGATCATGACCTGAGTCGAAGGCAGCCGCTTAATGACTGAGCCACCCAGGCATCCCAGAATCCTTGCCTATTTACTCTTCCATGTTCCAACTTTACAATTACTTTGTCAAATCTCAAAAGACAACTATTCTGGTATTTTGATTAGAGTGGTACTTAATAAATAAATTAATGTGGGCAGGGCTGACCATTCCATCTGGGTCATCTCCATCCTAGATCAGTGTACGTTTCGTTACTTATTCAAGGCACTTACCTTACTTAAAATATCAGAGGAATTTGAAGCTGTCAAGTATTTTATAATTTACTTCATCTACATCTTTCACATTTCTAATCATATACTTCTTTTAAAAAAAAAGATTTTATTTATTTTTGGGGAGAGAGACAGAGCACAGCAGGGTGGGAAGGGCAGAGGGAATGGGAGAAGCAGGCTCCCCACTGAGCAGGGAGCTCTGGGATCATCACCCGAGCCAAAGGCAGTTTACCTGACTGAGCCACCTGGCACCCCTAATCATAAATTTCTATTACTGGTTTAAAATAATGTAAGAAGAAAATTTAGAAAGCTAAACCAGCAAAATTAGTTACACACCCAAACACAAACTCTGTCTACATTTTACTGTATTCAACTTAGCATACTCTGGCCCCGCAATTAGCTAGCTAGTATGGTAACCGCCACCCTCACCCTGATCAAAGCCACCAAGCCACAGACACTCTGACGCAAGTCAGAAGCTTCTACCATATCAGTACTAGGAGTAACTACCCTCAAAGAATTCAGCCATTTCCTAGCACTTTTTTTTTAAAGATTGATCGACTGATTGATTGATTTGACACAGAGAGAGAGAGAGAGAGAGAGAGAAAATGCACACAGGCAAGGGAAGAAGCAGAGGGAGAGGGAGAAGCAGACTTCCAACTGAGCAGGGAGCCTGACGGGGCTCGATCAGAGGACCCTGAGTTCATGACCTGAGCTGAAGGCAGATGCTTCATTGACTGAGCCACCCAGGCAGCCCTTCCTTAGCACTTTTATCCACCTACGCAAAAAGGTAATTAGTAGGTTCAAATATTCACCATAGTTAAGATTTTTATGTAAAAGATGAAAACTCCACCCTGTTACAGACATCTGGCCTAAAGGGAAAGTAAATTAACAAAGGCCTCCAGCCAGAGGACACACCTGAGGTCAGGACTCTAGTAACTATCCACCAGAGAGGTAATAGAAATAGATCAGTAGGGTGCCTGGGTGGCTCAGTGGGTTAAGGCCTCTGCCTTCGGCTCTGGTCGTGGTCCCGGGATCCTGGGATTGAGCCGGGTGTTGGGCTCTCTGCTTGTTCGGGGGCCTGCTTCCTCCTCTCTCTCCTCTCTCTGGCTGCCTCTCAGCCTGCTTGTGATCTCTGTCAAGTAAACAAATAAAATCTTTAAAAAAAAAAAAAAAAAAAAGAGGGGCGCCTGGGTGGCTCAGTGTGTTAAGCCACTGCCTTCGGCTCAGGTCATGATCTCAGGGTCCTGGGATCAAGTCCTGCATCGGGCTCTCTGCTCAGCAGGGAGCCTGCTTCCCTTCCTCTCTCTCTGCCTGCCTCTCTGCCTACTTGCGATCTCTCTCTGTCAAATAAATAATAAATAAAATCTTTAAAAAAAAAAAAAAGAAAGAAAGAAATAGATCAGCAGATGTTTCTGAGTTCCTATGAAGTCTTCCTACGAAGACTGGCAAGAAACAAATTTGTTATTATTATCATTACCAGTCGTTTTCAAGGCACTGCCAGCTACCTAACCCACTTAAAAGGCAGAGATATCTGAAGCTGTCTGATGCATTTCAAAGGATAAGGTAACACTCTTCAGGTAGCCAAGACCTATAAATAGGCTTTAAAAACACTGGCTCCTTTTCTAAAAGTCAGCTTTGACAATTAAAGAAAACCACTGCAATCTGCTCTCCACTGAATTTGAAACCCAAACCTTGACTTTGACAGGAACAAGGGTCGCAGTGACAGTATAGGTGCCATTGACCAAATCCCCCCTTTTCTGGGGGCAGGAGCTAGAGCTAGCAGGTTAATTCTATGTAGCACCTACTCTAATGCCCATGTAAAATGGTGCTTAACAAAAGAAAGGAGTTGATGATGAGAAGGAGAATGTTTTCAGGTTGCATGTGGGCTAGAGAGCCTGAACACTGTAGCCAGATTAATTTGGCAGGGATACCACTTTCTTCCTGACACTATCCTGATTTACTTATTTAACACTGTTCTAGCTGCGAACGATACAGCAGCAAACAATACAACATTCCTCGTCCACAGAGCTTATATTCACGGGGAAAGACAGACAACCAGGTATGTGCTATGTTGGGAGCCCTTGTGGTGTGGAACAAAAGCACGGTGGAGGGAGCGGAGGTGCTGTTTCTACAGGGTGAAGTGTGAAAGCAGAAGGCGGATCCTGTGGGCACTGATGGATCCCGGCTTCTGCCTCAACAAGCCAACAGAACCGCTTTTGCCAAGGATGCGGATGGCCTCTACACTATCAAATCAGTCACTGTCAGACCTCACCCAAGTTTCCTCCAACATCTGCCCCTACCCCATCCCCAAGGCCTCACCCACTGTCCAGCCTACTCCTATGCCAGGCTGCTCTCCCCTTCACCAGCTTTTCCTCCCCCTTCCCACAGTCGAGGGGCTTGACCTGAACCCTCCACACCCCACACTCTCTCCCTCGCCTCCCCTCTACCCGCATGCCAGGATGACCTCAACAACTCTCTCACACCTCTCCCCTGCTGAAGCTCCTGCAGGGGTTCTCACAGCTTAAAAGGTAGAACAGAGGAGCGCCTGGGTGGCTCAGTGGGTTAAGCCTCAGGTCATGATCTCAGGGTCCTGGGATCGAGCCCTCCATCGGGCTCCCTGCATTAGGAGGAGCCTGCTTCCTCCTCTATCTTGGCTGCTTCTCTACGTACTTGTGATCTCTCTGTGTCAAATAAATAAATAAATAAATAAATAAAAATTTGGTTTTTTAAAGGTGTAACAGAGTCCCTACTCAGGAAGGTAGAGCCCCCCCCCCCCCCCCACTAGCTGCACACACCTGGTGTAAACAAGCACTTTACTCACCCGGCTAACTCCATCATCTTGCAGATCCTAGCCTCCCGAAGGATCCCTCTTGGACCACTCTCAGTGTAAATTACTAGCCAAGCCCTCTTCTAACAGGCTGTACCTGCCGCAATCTGCCATTACCTACTCATGTATATGCTGATTGTATCTACAACAGACTGCGATTTCCATGAGGAAGGAGCTGTGTCTATCCCATTCACCGACATCTGACTTGCCCCAGCACAGCGCCACCATATAACAGGCTCTCAAGTATATGCTGAGTGACCTCCAGAGTGAAAACACCAGTGTGCTCCTACTGCCCACAGAGCCCCCCTGCAGACTAGAGCAGCTGCTGGCCTTGCCCCATTGGTCCTGCACTCTGCACTCCTCTGGGCTCTGTAAGGGACCCCAATTGCAAGGAGTCTTCTGTTTCGGTCTCCATTCTCTCTCCCTCCTGGGAATGCCAGGTATTCGCGCAGATGCGTTATTATCCATTTGTTCTTGGTTTGTGGGTCCCCCCATCCTCCCCCCCCCCCCCCATTTACAGCTGTATAGATGAACAATTATAGCCTTTTCTAGATCTGCTTCATTTTAAAGACCTCACCTAGGGCACCTGGGTGGCTCAGTGGGTTAAAGCCTCTGCCTTCAGCTCTGATCCCAGAGTCCTGGGATCAAGGCCCGCATTGGGCTTTCTGCTTAGCAAGGAGCCTGCTTCCCTTCGTTTCTCCCTGCCTGCCTCTCTGCCTACTTGTGATCTCCGTCAAATAAATAAATAAAATCTTAAAAAAAAAAAAAAAAGACCTCACCTAGATGAAAAGAAACAGTATGTCACCAACTGAACAAAACTAAATCAGGAGTGGGGACCCAGCAAGGCTGTCAGTTCTGATGCTAAGCAGCATGTGATTTTTAGTGGGATACCATCTCCGTCCAATTCAGTTCTCCTGGCCTCAGTTTCCCTTTCTGTGATGAAAGAAAACTTAATCAGCTTATCCCAACTTCCTGTCAGTTCTCCAGTCTGGAACTGTACCCCTCCTCAGAAAGGGAGATGATGCCCCTCGGGCGCATAGAGAGGTACCCAGAGTAGGCGTCTACGGGGGGGAAACAACGGCTACTGTTAAGCAAAAGAAAGAAAAGAAGGATCTGTAACACCCACCACAACCACACCTCTCTGCTGTAACTCGGAGGAGGCTTTTACAAAGCATGAATGTGGGGGCGGAGGGACAGGTGGCTAGGTGATGGGGATTAAAGAGTGTGCTTGTGATGAGCCCTGGGTGCTGTACGAAGTGCAGCATCACCATCCTGTACACCTGAAACTAGTACCACACTGAATGTTAAATGGAATTTAAACAAAAACTTAAAACAAAAACCCCAAAACAAAACAAAATAAAAAGCACAGACAAACACCACAAGAAACCATAAGCATTGGCGAGGATGTGGAGTAAAAGGAACCCCGGTGCACAGCTGGCGTCGATGCAAACTGGTGCAGCCGTGGTGCAGGACAGTGTGGACGTGCTTCAGAAAGCTGAAAACAGAACCAGCCTCTGATCTAGCAGGCACACTGCTGCGTACTTACCCAAAGATAATACAAGAACACTAATTCAAAAAGATACATTCCCCTGTATGTTTACAGCAGCAATATTTATAGCAGCCAAGACACAGAAGCAGCCCAGGTGCCAGCGGCTAGATGACTTCAGAAAGACGTGGAATATATACACAGTGGACTATTACTCAGCCCCGAGAAAGAATGAAATCTTGCCATGTGCAACGACAGGATTGGAGCTGGAGAGGAGAATGCTAAGTGAAGTAAGCCGGTCAGAAAGACAAATACGTACAATTTCACTCTGTGGAATTTAAGAAACAAAACAAGCAAGCAAAGGGAAATGAGAGAGAGAGAGATAAAACCAAGAAACAGACTCTTAACCGTAGAGAACAAACTGAAGGTCACGAGGGGGGAGGGCATGGGCAAATGGGGGACCAAGGTGACAGGGAATGAGGGAGGGCACCTGTCCCGATGCGCACCAGGCGATGTACGGAGGTGCTGAATCACTGTGTCATACACCTGAAAGTAACACAACACTCTGTTAACTATACGGGAAATAAAATAAAAACTTAATTAAAAAAATAAAAACCACAAACAAAAGAACTTTGTATGGCCCTCTTCATGTAACAGAAATTCCCAAAATGAAATGTTTTACCTTTGCCTGCTAAAGACAATCTCCCTTCCATCTGCTACTGAGAATCAGTTGTCACCCTAAATCTCTCTTTCTCCTAATTCCCCTCTCATGCATGCATTTTAATCAACTTGTCAGGCACCCAAGTAAGAAGTTTGGGGTGGGCTGGAGAGCTGGGGCTCACTCACTAAAGGCAAATGAGATAATCTCAGGCTGGTGTCTATTTCAGAAACAATGTAAATCTGCGCCACCCCGAAGGCGCCACCCAGCCCTCCTGCTGACCGTCCCCTGAGACATGTGTAAATATTTTGTCTTTACTGGCACTCAAAATACCTACATTTTTGTCTTCATGATATTTTCACGCTGGTCTTTCTGTCAAAAGCAACAATTTGCTATTCATGAAATCAAACTGGAAAACAGTGATAGAATATAAGGTTTTGGTTCATTAGCAAATCCCAGTTTTAACCTCAGACCTTTATACATATGAACCCTGCTGCACCAGTATTTCCCATTTTAACTGCCGCTGCAAATGCTTAAGAAGAGGAGTGTGTCTTTATAGCTCCACGGGAGGAGAAACACACCTTAGTTACTACAGTGCTATAAAAACCAAGGTCAGGGTAATTTCTCTCTCTCTCATTTACTCCTGCTTCAGGCCTCCTGGGAAAACACACAAAAACAAAATGCACATATCTAAGGCACAAATTATTAAACAAACTACCCAGCAGGAAAAAAGTCAAAAGAAAAAGTGATGGACATGTGTCTTCTTAAAACCAAAGTCCTTAAAATGCTGATATTTTTCTCCCTCCATATTCACAAATGAAACCGACAAATGAGGTGGGCAGGAGGAGCTTGTGGTATGCAAGACTGAACCAAACGGCAAGGAGACGCCGTTTTCTCTCCCTGCAGGTCTAGGAACTGGTGTGCATTTGGGAGGAGGAGAAGAAGGAAAAAAGTACGGAGAGAAGCTCCTAGAACGAAACGTGAAGCCAACCATTTAAACTAATTTTTATGTGTAAAATTTCAGAATCTTCTTATCATTGTTAAGAGACCAATCCACTTCCCTGATATAAGGAAGAGAGTAACACCTGATTCTTAAGTCAAAATCCCAGATTTTACTAAGGAAATCTGATCCTGTCCACTGGGCCACGGTGATGGATCATAAAAATCCATCTACCAAGAGACTCTGAGGCCAGGCCACAGTGTGGCTCCCACTACGGGCTGACTCTCAGAACAAGAGCAGCCCTTCTTTCATTACCACCTGTTACCTGCCGGCCACGGGAGTGGAGAGACACTGTGTCCCCCCACCTTCCTGCCCACTGTGCAGCCTTGGGTAAGCATCTGGCCTTCCTGAACTTCACTTTTTTGGCGGGGTGGGGGCAGGGAACCAACCTACTTTACAGAACTCTGGTAAGAATTAAATGAAGTAAGGTGTTTAGATGGACCTAAGGTGTTTAGATGGTTCCAGAGTCTGGAACACAACAGGCTGCCAATACAACGCAACGGGTTTCTGAGCTCAGCTGACACTCCCCACGAAGTTCAGAGCTGCTCTGACTGTGCTGTGATAAAGCAGTTGAAGGCTTCCCGGCCACAGCAGCCAAGCCTCCCAGCAGATGGACTCAGGGGACAAAGAGAGAGCAGGACTGTTAGGGTGGGTGTTGAGCAAAGGTCTCGAGAGTGGGAGGGAGCTGCCATTTAGAGATTAGATACGCAGCTCTTCAATGAAACACCATCAAATCCCACCAGCTGCACGCAGACACAGCTGTCTTCTTTATTAGCACTGAGTACTGGTTCACTCTCTAACACAAAGGAGTCTACATAGTAGCAAGATCTAATAGCCCTTCAACAAGAACTGCAGTTGGGGCCCTCCACAGTCTCCCAATACTGGCACACACACACACACACACACCCCAGCAGCTCCCTCAGCAAGGAAGTACCCCCTGGGGGCTGATGCCTCGCCTTCAACATCCGCTCTGGGGCATACTTGATAGCAGTATCCCCTACCAGACCGTACTCAGGCTAGAGAGCGGAATGCTGCTCTGAGCGCTGCAGGAGAAAGCAGGCAGCCTGTGGTCTGTCTACTTGGTGGTGTAGCTTAATGCTAAGCCTGTTTCAGCTCCAAGTCCACAATTCTATAGGCCTACAAGAATAAAAAGTAAGAAACGTACTGAGTGAGAAACAACTACCCTAGAATGCAGAGAAGCCAGCTTTAAGGCTGTTGGCACAATTAAAGAGGGGATGGCCAAGGAGTGTTAATTCCTCAATTATTTATAAGGTACAGATAAATGTGTCTTTTGATCAAAAAGAGCCTGCGAGGGACGCCTGGGTGGCTCAGTTGGTTAAGCCACTGCCTTCGGCTCAGTTCATGATCCTAGGGTCCTAGGATTGATACCCGCATTCGGCTCCCTGCTTGGCAGGGAGCCTGCTTCTCTCTCCGCCTCTGCCTGCCACTCTGCCTGCTTGTGCTCGCTCGCTCTCTCTCTCTCTGACAAATAAATAAATAAATAAAATCTTAAAGGGTTGGGGGGAAGCCTGCGATTCCCACTTGTTTCCATGCCCAGGAAGCAGACGCATCCAGCCCGTGCAGCAGAGGTCATCTGCAGGCCAGGAAAGGAAACATCCCAGCAACATGTACCAAGAACCTGTGATGTGACAGGCTCTGCACTGAGAACTGGGTGACAGTAACATCAGGACGTCACAAGCTAATGGGAAAGACAGCTTTGAGGGAACTAGGGCACATGTGCAATGTATGGAAACACACACACAAGAGCATTCAACGTCGTCAGGGTCCAGAACGCCTTTCTCAGGTAGGATGCCTGAGCTGAGGCCCCCAAGGAAGGGCAGGAATGAACCAGGGAAAGAGGATGTAGAGAAAAGGGTTGCAAGCAGAAGGAATAAAGAGCTCTTTCTCAAAATATTAGCAGTCTGGCTTCTGGTCCCCTCTCCCATGCTTCACTTTGATGAGCAAAGAAGTGAGGGTAAGAACATATTATCTGGAGCCCTCAGGATCCAAGTCTCCCCCTTGCCAGTGAGATGGGGTTGGGCACAGCAGTGACATCCTGGGATAAAGGAGAAAGAGGTAGAGAGGAAGTTAGTCTGTATCTACGTTGAGGACCAGTGCAATTTTCTGAATCTGTCATTCAAAAAAGATGACAGAATGGGAGGAAGGGCTAGCTTGTCACACGCATTTCTGAACTAAAGCAGAAGGAGAAAGAGGGGAGAAAAAGAGAGGAAGAGGAAGGGGAGAGCAGGGCCGAGAAAAGGAGAGTCCGGTAAAGACGGGTCTTCTACTATTGGCTGGCCTTTAGAAAAGGGGTAGGTCTCTCTTAAGTCAAAAAATCAATAAGCAAGTTAGAAGGTAAGTGCCAAATGGAGGGACAGATCATGGAAGAACATTACTAAGTAGTTCTACAAGATCGGTTAAGCTCCCCAACTACTTACTAACTGCAGAGAGGAAAACATATCTTTACAATGAAAAGACCTGGCTGTTATCCTAACCAAATGATCAAATCCAGCATCATTAATGTGGGACATCATTAATGTGTGACATTATGTTCCTTTGATGTGAGTGTCTGTGACGCACATCCACCAAAAATCCTGAACCGAAATGTAATCAAGTCTTAGGGGCTCAACATGGTTTACAGGAAGTCCAGGGGACGGAGGAACATGTTAATTAACCACAACAACAAGAAAACAAATACAGAACGTGGGATGTTCTTCCGTACAACTGGACCCATTACTTAAAAAGTCAATGCCAAGGGGAAAAGGTGGAAGGATTATTCTCTTTGGCATGAAAATGACATAATGATCATGAAAGAGAATGTCTTCATTTGTAGGAATACAAGGGCACGATGTCTCCAACTTTTTCTCTGAATCGTATGAAAGTAAGAGAGACAGGTATGTAAAACAAATATGGCCAAAGTTAAACAAACACCTACTGCAGGTAGTGGCTATGGAGGGGACGGCTGCACCATTTTTCAAATTTTCTCTGTTAATGTTTTTTATAATAAAAATGTTGGGGGAAAAAAAAAACCTGGAAAAAGAAAGACCTGGGGCACCTGGGTGCCTACTCAGTTAAGCATCTGCTTTTGACTCAGGTCATGATCCCGGACTCCCTGGATTGAGCCCCACATCGGGGTTCTCTGCTCAGTGGGAAGTCTGCTTCTTCCTCTGCCCACCTCCTCCCGCCCCGCTCCTGTTCTCTCTCTCTCTCTCAGATAAATAAAATCTTAAAAAAAAAAAAGCAGGGCGCCTGGGTGGCTCAGTGGTTAAGCCGCTGCCTTCGGCTCAGGTCATGATCTCGGGGTCCTGGGATCGAGTCCCGCATCGGGCTCACTGCTCAGCAGGGAGCCTGCTTCCTCCTCTCTCTCTCTCTCTGCCTGCCTCTCTGCCTACTTGTGATTTCTCTCTGTCAAATAAATAAATAAAATCTTTAAAAAAAAAAAAAAAAGCAAAAGAGAAGATCTAAAAGGAAATTCACAAATATAAAATAAATGGTCAAATTCAGGGAACAATACATCCACTAGAGATCAAAGAAATGAAAATTAAAACACCGGAGATACTGTTTTTTGCCTATCGGATTAATGAAGATTTTTAAAAGCACGGTAATAATGGTACATGATTTTTTTAAGACATACAGCCATTATGGAAAACAATTTGGCAGTTTCTTATGACATAAAACATCTTCTTACCTATGACCCAGCATTTAACACAAGAAAAATGAAAACGTGTCCACATCAAGATTTGTATATGAACAGTCATAGCAGCTTCATTCATAATGGAGCTGAAAACAATAACGAAGACAAGCCAAACGTCCATCAACAGGGGAGTGGATAGAGCCAACTGTGCTTTATCCAAGCAGTCGCATATTAACTACTGAGATACGTAGCAACACAGGTAAATCTTAAAAATACACTGAGCAAAAAGCAAAAGAGTATGTACTGTATGATTCCATTTATACACAACACAAGGAACAATCAGTCCAATCTACAGAGAGAGAGCAGATGGGGGACGGGAAGGATGCCTGGAAAGAGTACAAAGGAACCTTTTGAGATGCTGGAAATGTTCTATATCTTGGCTATGGTGGTTACACATGTGTATATATATTTGTCAAAACTATTGAAATGTGGGGCGCCTGGGTGGCTCAGTGGGTTAAAGCCTCTGCTTTTGGCTCAGGTCATGATCTCAGGGTCATGGGATCGGAGCCCCACGTCAGGCTCTCTGCTCAGCAGGGAGCCTGCTTCCTCCTCTCTCTCTGCCTACTTGTGATCTCTGTCTGTCAAATAAATAAATAAAATCTTTAAAAAAAAAAAACACAAAAAAAACCTATTGAAATGTACATTTAAAAGGGTGAATTTTATTGTCTCCATATTAAACCCCAACGGAGCCGAATTAAAAACACCCAGAGTTGGGGAGAATGTGGGATAATGGAGTCTCTTATATACTGACTGGTGCAATTTTTTTTTTTTTTAACTAAAAGCTTTATTGGAATGCAATTCACATATGACATAATTCATGGACTTAAAGTGTACAATTCAATAGTTTTTAGCCTAATAACAAAGTTGCACAGCTATCACAATTATTTTACAACATTCCCATTCCTATTCCCTCAAAAAGACATGCCATACCCTTCAGTCATCACCTCCCAACTCTAAGTAACTACTAATCTACTTTCTATCTCTACATGTGTGTCCACTCTAGACATTTCATATAAGTGGAATCATGCAGTATGCAGTTTTATGACTGGTTTCAACTTAGCATAATGTTCTCCAGGTTCATCCATGTGACACCAAATATTTAGTTCCTTTTCATGGCTGAACAATATCCTATTATATGGATGCAACACATTTTGTCTATTTGTTTATTCGTTGATGACCATTTGGGTTGTTTCTACCTTTGGGCTATTCTAAATAATGCTGCTATGAACATTTGTGAACAAGTTTTGTCCACACGTATGCTTTCATTTCTCTTGTGTAGATACCTAGGAATGCTAACTTCTGAGGCAAGTGGTACATCTATGTTTAACTTTTTAAGGCACTACTAGATCAGTTTCCACAGTGGCGGCACCATTTTCCATTCCCACCAGCAGTGCAGAGGCTTCTAGTCCCCTCCACGTCCTCGCCAGCACTTGTCACATCCTAGTGGGTGTAAAGCAGCATCTCTGTGGTTTCGATTTTCATTTCCCTCATGATTAATGGTGTTGAATATTTTTTCATGTGTTTATTGGTCATCCACATATCTTTGAAGAAATATCTATACAAGTCCTTTGCCCACCATTTAATTAGGTTGTCTTTTTCTTTCTGAGTTGTAGTTTTTATATATTCTATATAACACATCCATTATTAAATACATGATTTGCAGGGTGCCTGGGTGGCTCTGTGGGTTAAGCCTCGGCCTTCGGCTCAGGTCGTGATCCCAGGGGACCGGGATGGAGCCCTGCATCGGGCTCTCTGCTCAGCAGGAAGCCTGCTTCCTCCTCTCTCTGCCTGGCTCTCTGCCTACTTGTGATCTCTCTCTCTCTGTCAAATAAATAAATAAAATCTTTAATAAATAAATAAATAAATAAATTCGTGATTTGCAAATATTTTCTCCCATTGTAGGAGCTGTCTTTTCTAAGTGGTACAACTTTTAAAATGAAGTCTGACAACATATATCAAAGACTTCAGTGTGAATACCCTTTTATCTTTTAGTTTTACTTCTAATAATTTATCCTGAAAAATAATTAAAGAAGTGGAAATGAGTAGAGCTAATAATAAGAACATTCATTACAATACTATTTAAAATGGATCTCAATCCTTTCCTCATACATAGATAAAAATTAACTCCAAATGGATCACTGCCCTACATTTAAGAACCAAAACTATAAAACTTCATGAAGAAATATAGGAAAACTTTAGAGACCTTGGGTCTGGGATTTCTTTCTTACTTTTTCTTTTCTTTTTTCTTTTCTTTTTTTTTTTGGTAGATAATTTCTATCATACACACAAGTTAATGTAATTTTTTTTGTAGATAATTTCTACCATACACACAAGTTAATATATTAACAAATTTCAGTGATGTAAATGGATAATAATGGCTTAAGATTATTCTGTAAAAGAAGTTTGTATGTACAGCATTATCTCACAACTCTCTGCAGCTTAGTTATACAGAAGTAAAAATAATTCAAGATAGATAATGTCTGTGCACTTGACTCAGAGGAGACACTCTAAGCCCTCACTAAGTGAATTGCTCTAATTTTACACTCAATTTAACAAGCTATGCAAACCAAGAGAAAACGGGAGGCACTAGACCAACAGGAACGGTAAGTGGCAAACTCACACACAACAAGTGGCAGCCAAGAGCCTGGAGGAGACAATCACTAGAGATAGGAAAGCCCACACGCAGGAGAGCCTGTGAGGGCTGAGCAGAGAAGCAGATACACACACACCTTGATGGTGCAAGAACATCAAGAAGGGGCTATCAGGATATAATAAATAATAATCAGAAATCGGTGGCTAGACAATCAAGTTATACTCAGTACATTCTTTCTTGAAGTGAAGACCACTATGTATTTGAGAGACATTTCCACTTTTCATTAAAAATGGCTAATTTGGGGGCACCTGAGTGGCTGAGTGGCTCAGTGGATCCCTGCCTTCAGCTTGGGTCATGATCCCAGGGTCCTGGAATCGAGCCCCGCATCGGGCTCGCTGCTCAGCAGGGAGCCTGCTTCCCCCCCTCTCTCTGCCTGCCTCTCTGCCTAATTGTGATCTCTCTCTCTCTCTCTGTCAAATAAATAAATAAATAAATAATTTTTAAAAAATGGCTAATTTTATTAAAGAGATGATTAACAAAATAAGCCATGGAGATCTGGAAGACCAGCTTATTCCAAAGGAAGCTCTCTATTCATTGAGAGACAAATAATGAAGGTATTTTGGTCAGCATATTTCAATAGCTACCCAACATTAACACCACTCAAAGGACTGAAGTAAAGAAATAATTAAGATCCACTGACAGATTCTTCTATGCTCCTCAGATCTCACCATGTAGGTAGGCGGTTCCCAAGACCAGTACTGAGTAAGAACTAACCCTGTGGACAAGATCACTTTATTTTTTTGTGGGGAGCAAAGCAAGGCTTATCGTATGAGAGTAAAGTGATAGTACAAAGCTCCAGAGGAGCAGGGACCCAAGAGTGTTGCTGCACGATCACTTTTGAGTGCTACTCCATCTGGCTCTGTCCACCACATCTAATCCCCTGCCTTTGCACCTCTGCAAAAAAGCACTTCAACTTGGCTGTCTGGGGCCCCAGGTCTGCATTTTTCCCAAGCTCTTCCAATGCCACTCTGCAACCACACCGATTTGGATAGCTAGCAGTTCATATGAAGAGAAACTAAGCTCCTGACTCGGTAAGGAAATGGAGTCCGATCTTCTCACTGCTTACGTGAGCTGCCTCCACCCCGACATGAGTTCCTGCTGTCCGCACCCATGAGGCTGGCATTTCCACAAAGACAGCTGGATGTGACTATCTGACCACACAGATATGAAACTAAACGGGGGGTGGAAGCCAGTGCCACTTAAGTAAGCAGCAGAAAGAACCCAAACACCGAGTTCCTGCTCCCAGGCTGGAGGGATTGTGTTTGGGACGCCAGCCAGAGGAATCATTCACTCTTCAGATTAACTCTGTAGCTTGAAGCATCATATGCGTGATAGGGGCAGATGCCAGGCCAAAAGGTCAGCATGAAGGTCAGCTGGGCTGCAGCGACAGCAGGTGGGGAACCTGGCCAGAGAAGGTGGTCTCCTGAATGAGGCAGGGGAGTGCCAAGTGAGGCAGAGGCCACGGGCAAGCAGCGTGATTCCTGGAGGCTCCACGCCAGGAGGCCATGATGTCTGTGACCCAGCTGAGGTCCAGGAATGGCCTGGGATGGCCACTGACCAGGTGGCAGCTGTCTATTCTGGAATGGTTAACTAATCGCCTAAGATGCTACTGAGCCAAGAGGGCAAAGGAAAGCAGGTTCTTTCCTCTGGACTGGCCAGTTCTCCTCCCCCTCCCCCCGGGGAGCGTGGCTGAGGTGGAAGAAAAGCAGCCAGTTTCAGAGCACTGAACTGATTCAAACTGAACCAACTGGTGCTTTATTCAAAACAATGACAGCTTTGTCAGGCGACTGCAGCAGGCCAACAAGGGCCAGTTGAAAAACCTGCCCTCCCCTCCTAATTTCTGCCCCCTAGTCCCCATGACTTTAAGACATCACACAAAAAAGAAGGGGGAAAAAGTACACATTTAAACCAACATCAGCCAACCCATGTGACGCGAGAGAGGCAGGCCAGCTGCTGTGCAGCGATGACACATCACTGGAGCTGGCTGTTTCGTGGCCATGGGATCTCCTACCCTGGAGCTGGAACTCCCGGGACATATTTCAGTCTCACTTACTGATATATTTCCAGTGATCCCAGCCAACAGAGAACAAAGGGCTGAAACGTCAGGTTTTTCGGCAGTGCTGCTGGGTCAATGTTCCAATCCGTTTGGGAGGGCAGCACACCCAAGACCTCAATTAGAGCTACCAAGCTGGGGTGGCTGCCCCTAGCTTTACAAGAGCCTGAAAGCGGCTACCCAGGACCCTCTAGTTGGGAAACAGAAAGAAATTCTCTCTGCAGGAAAGAACGTGGAGGGAGCTAGGGTGCGGGAACGAGCAGATTACAGTATTTCTCATACCACACCACGCTTGCTCCCTTCATCTTTGCTTACCAATCAGCAGCAATCACCTCAAGCACTGTCCAAACACACCCATAACTCCGAGGAGCCAGCAACAAGCACAAAACCAGAGATAAGCAAACAAAGTCATGGGGCAAAAAGCAGCTGGCTACCTACTGGCCAGTCCAGCTCAACTATAATCAAGAGGTCTTTGGTAGGCTGTTTGGAAAAGCAAAGAAGGGAGATCATGTTGTGCCTCGTGCCACAGGTGAGTTTCCCCGCACCTGCCTGCTGGTTCTCAGCAACAGCACAGGGACAATGCCAAGGACAAGAAAGAAGCTGATAACTGGGTTCTTTGCTTTCATCAGAAGGCTTTTTTTTTTTTTTTAAAGATTTTATTTATTAATTTGACAGAGAGAAATCACAAGTAGACGGAGAGGCAGCCAGAGAGAGAGAGAGAGAGAGGGAAGCGGGCTCTCCGCCAAGCAGAGAGCCCGATGCGGGACTCGATCCCAGGACTCTGAGATCATGACCTGAGCCGAAGGCAGCGGCTTAACCCACTGAGCCACCCAGGCACCCATCATCAGAAGGCTTTTATTCCATGGGGAAAAGCCTTCTGACAAGGTCTCTCATGTTGGGGCGGGGATGGGGAAGCATCATGAGTTCCAAAACTAAAGAGAAATAGAAATAAGGACTTGTCTAATGAATAGAAGACCAGCCTGAGAAAGAGCTAGGAGGCTGGGGGGCCTGTCTGGACCCCTGAGCCGGAGTGTGGTGTGGTGGGTGGCTGTAGATGCCTTAAGGGGCAGCCCAGCGTCTCCACTGAGCCAAGGAGTCCTACGACCAATGCCGTTCTTCAAACATAACCAAGGTCCTCATGTCTCCAACCAGCCCCTCCACTACACACCACACATTCTGCCAGCAGTGCAGGGGGGTGCTAGATGGAACCACAGAAACCCCACAACTGATGAGAGTGACAAGCAAGGCTGCCAAAGCCAGAGGTCAGCATCTCCGGACTTGATGTGACAGATTAATTAAATTGTTTTCCAGCAAACTGAGTTAGTTCTTCCTTCCACAAACCAAGTCATACCAGCATTTTGTTTTACAATTCAAAGGAAATGCACCCACACAGCTCGCCATAACATGTGGTGTGGATTTACACAACTGGAATTACCACCTTTCATGACACTCAAGGCTCTCCCTGCCTCTGGAACCGCAAGAAGCCAAGGGACCGCATTCACTCGTTCACATCATTACAAAACCCTTGGCCTGAGGGGTCTGTCCACCAGCAGGACACAGCAGAGACATCCAAGCTCAGGCCTCAGTTCAGGCGTGCAAGCTGCTGACCTGCGCGTCAACCACCACCCATCGTGTTCCCTGCCCTTCTGCAGCCTGTAGGGACGCACGTAAAAATGCCAGAACGTTCCTATCAGCAGCAGAGGGCAGAGAACAAAGGGTGATTTTCTGCTGTGTACCTGCTCACCTCCTCCCTCCACACACACCTTATCGATGAGGGTTGGGAGGGTGTGACAAGGCAGGTGGGTGCTGTATGTGGCAATCCTGATTGCTGCCCGTTTCCAAGAGTCTGCAGAAAGATTCTCAGGGTCGAGGGTTATTTCTGTTATGGAGAAGGAGGCAGCAGAGGGACATTTCCAGAGTAAGTAGCCACCTTACAGTACGGTAAGAGAGATGAACAGAACAAGGGCCCAGAAACACCTTAAAGTTACACAAGAATAACATATAATATTCTCAATAACCAAGAGATTAAATAAATAGTACATCCACACAGTGAAACACCATGCAGTCAATAAAAAACATTGCAGATGCGTATTTTAGGGCTTAGAAAGGCATCCCTAATCTATTCAATGGGAAAAAAAATACACCCATCATGACCAAAACAAAAAAAAAAAAAAGAAGAAGAAGAAGAAGAAAGAAAAACAAACAAAATCCCCACAAGGTCTGGAAGGATAAACACTAGGGAACTGACAGTAGTTATCTCTGGGTGTGGGATTTTTTTTCCTGGAAGGAGGCCTGGAAATACAGTCAAATTTCAAAAACTACGGTCTTAAGCCTAAAAGAATAACTCCCCAACTTTTCAGAGACCAGATGTCAGCAGAGGCACTGCACCTCTAAGAAATACAAATTCTATTTCACTCTGGCTTAGAAGCAGAAGTTACTGGCCTTTAAGAACCATAAAGCTAATTTGCCCACACCCTTACAGATCAGATCAAATACAGATAGAAATCGGAGAGCAGGAACATGCCCACGGCGGCTGCACAGGCCGTACTTTTATGTGAGAATATGTGTGTTAGGTGAAGGCTTCTAAAGTGGCACATCTATTTACTTAACTGCCTCAAACACACACACACACACACACACACACACACACCACATACACTAAAACTGAGGCGGAAAACACAGAGGCATGTAATATGTTAAATGTGTAGGTTAGAAACCTTAAAACAAGAGCCCAGAGACAGGCCTCCTCAGTCTAACTTAGAGTTATAATTTTGTTTCAACTATAATCAAATCAACTGTTTGTGGAGTTCAATCAAATTATTATCCCTTTCCTCAGAATCCCCCTATGAAAACAGCCCCACCCCAGTCAAGTATGGTGAAGTTAAGGGGTATAGTCTGAGACAGACTATATAGCTAAGAGTAATTTCTAGTTCAAGAAATTCACAAAATGGAAAATCAACCCTCCATCTCCCAAGATAAGATCATTTAAAATAATTGCCTAAGCCCCTCCTAACTCAGAGTAACTGTCTACTAGGTGCATATATATCTCTGGGATTTACCAGGCAATCTTAGATTTTATATTCAGAAGATTATGGTCCTGTGGCTTTAAACACAGCACAAGGCAGAAAGTACACATTAAGAGTTAGTACACCCGGGGCGCCTGGGTGGCTCAGTGGGTTAAAGCCTCTGCCTTCAGCTCGGGCCATGATTCCAGGGTCCTGGGATCGAGCCCAGCATTGGGCTCTCTGCTCAGCAGGGAGCCTGCTTCCCTTCCTCTCTCTCTCTCTCTCTCTGCCTGCCTCTCTGCCTACTTGTGATCTCTGTCAAATAAGTAAATAAAATTAAAAAAAAAAAAAAAGTTAGTACACCTAAAAATACTTCCCTTGTGCCAGAAGCTGACCTGTGGCAAACAGCACAACACATTCCTTAATCTCTTTGGCCAAGACTCATTTCTAATTTCTAAACTACACTTAACCTAGCCCAAACTCATTTCCCCAGAATAACTAATACTTGGACTCAGACATTAAAATGTAAATTGAAGCAAAATATAAAAGTACAGTTCACATATTAATTCAGATTTCTCCCAACTTTTCAAATATGCCAAATCTTCTAATAGTGGGATCACATTCCCAAATAGCAAAAATCACCTGAGGCTGAGTGATGGCTGCCCCCTTTAGACCAGACAAACATCCTTTAATTCGCCACACACCCCACCACTCCCTATTGCCTTTCCATCTATCACTGAGGCCAAGTTCAACTACAGTTTATGCTTACAAGGGTTTTCACAATAAAAAATTTCTCTGTAACCATGACTGTATCATAAGAAGGTAAATACACAGTAGAAAAGGTCCTCTTTTCCTCACAGATGGCTCATGTCACTTTCTGGCCCTTGTGGGCATTTATATTTGTAACCTCTGACTCATACATTAAGAGGAAAAAGAGCTTAATAGGATAACCTCAGAGAGGGTGATCTGGCAAGCTATCAGGAAAGTTGGAGAGACAGGTCATTTTCCCAACCATTCTCTCAATTATGATACACAGAAGAGACGGGGAGATACCAAATTATGAAATTTCTAGACACTGACATATTTAAGATCTTCAAGATCACGTAGTCCAGAGTTTCCCAAGTCAGACTTCCTAAAGATATTGAAAACCTGAAGTGTTTTAAGTATTTTTTAAGTAACAGTTCTATTGGGACATAATTTCCATGCCACAAAATTTTCCCTTTAAAAAAGTGTTCATTGGTGGGGCGCCTGGGTGGCTCAACTGGTTAAGGGACTGCCTTTGGCCCAGGTCATGATCCCAGAGTCCCGGGATCCAGTCCTGCGTCAGGCTCCCAGCTCCGTGGGGAGTCTGCTTCTCCCTCTGACCTTCTCCCCTCTCATGCTCTCTCACTCTCTCTCTCTCCCAAATAAAGAAAACCTTTTTTTTTTTTTTATTTACTTGACACAGAAAGAGAGATCACAAGTAGGCAGAGAGGCAGGCAGAGAGAGAGAGGGGGAAACAAGCTCCCCACCAAGCAGAGAGCCCGATGTGGGGCTCGATTCCAGGACCCTGAGATCATGACCTGAGCCATAGGCAGAGGCTTTAACCTACTGAGCCACCCAGGCGCCCCTCAAATAAAGAAAATCTTTAAAAAAAAAAAAAAAAGTGTTCGTTGGTATTTAGTACATTCACAGGGTTGCATAATCTTTACCATTCTCTGATTTTAGAACATGTTCATCACTCCTTTAGAAACCCCACACCCATTAGCTGGGCCCATCCATTCTTCTATCCCCATGGCAACTGCTACTCCACTTTCTGTTTTATGAGTTGCCTAATCTGGACATTTCATATAAATGAGATCACGACAGGTGGGCTTTTGTGTCTGGCTTCTTAGCATAATGTTTCAAGGCTCCTTCTGGTTGTAGCATAGATCAGTACTTCATTCCAAAGGTTGTCTTCAATATTGTTCAAAATATCTATTTTTCCGTGATAAAGCCTGGGGGGGGGGGTCATTCTTTAAATAAATGCATTTTTCTCATTTTGCTAACAATGTGAAGATTTTCAAATATACAGAAAAACTGAAGAAAAAAAATATGCTGCACACCTGTGTACCTACAACTTGGATGCTACAATTAACACTTGGATATATTTATTTACTTTATCACGAGTTGATCTATCCAACTATCCATCTTATTTATTTTTAAGCAGTGGTTCTCAAAGTGATCTGGAGACCCCTGGGACTCTGTGAGGCCCTTGGGGGTCCAGGATATCCAAACTATTTTCAAAATAATACTGAGAGGCTCTTGCCTTTTTCCCTCTCATTCTCGCAAGAGGATACAGTGAAGTTTTCCAGGCATGTGATACTGCAACAGATAAATGTAGATACGAGCATCCAGCTGTCTTCCAACTAAACATTAGCTAAACATTAAAGAGAAGGGCTCGTTTTCTTCAGAGAACAGTTCTTTTCTTTTCTTTTTTTTTTTTAAAGACCTTATTTATTTATTTGACAGACAGAGATCACAAGTAGGCAGAAAGGCAAAGGGGTGGGGGGAGAAGCAGGCTCCCTGCTGAGCAGAAAGCCCAATGCGGGGCTTGATCCCAGGACCCTGGGGCCATGACCTGAGCCGAAAGCAGAGGCTTTAACCCACTGAGCCACCCAGGTGCCCCTTGAGAACTGTTATTTTCTACAAAACCGTTAACCGTTAGGTTGACCCAAATGAGTTTATTTTTTTTTTTTAATGCTTACTAAATATTTTTACATTTTCTCAGTTTTCATTTCTAATACGGAAAACATTAACAGATATAATCCACACAAACAAAAGCTCTTTGGGGTTTTCAATATTTAAGAGCACGAAGGGGACCTGAGGCCAGAAGGCTCGAGCACCACTATCTTAAAGCACTTCGGAGTAAGACACAGACATCTGTACACTTTGTCCTTAGCATACCAGCATGCACAACATCAACCAGGGTTCCATATTTGTCAATGATTCCTGTTTGTTGCTTTTGGTTAGATTTACATGAAAAAAAAAAGTCCAAATTTTAAGCTTACTGTTTTTATTCAAAGAGTTCTGACAAATATATACATGATCCCCTACCAAGATTACCACCATCTTAGGAAGTTCTCTTGCGCCTCTTTCCAGTCAGCCCCTCTCCAACCTCCCTCAGAGGCAGGTACTGGTGTGATTTTTCTACACCTTAGTTTCACCTATTCTAGAACCTCATATAAATGAAATCATATATACTCTTCAGAGTAAGGCTTATTTCACTCAGCACAGTGTTTCTGAGGTTCATCATGTTGCACATACCGGCTCTTCCCCAACCCTTGCCTTTTTTCCCCCCCAGTTAGAGACACAGTGACTTAGAGGGGCTGTGGTATGTTACCAACCAGTGACACCACTGTCCAGTAGCATCCAAACCAAATATCTTCCCACCACATGCACTGCCAGTTCCTATTCTCACCTTAGAAGAAAGTTCCCATCTCGATCTGCATGAGAATTTTATTACAGGGAATGGAAAATCAAGACCCAAATGATGGAGGTACTGGGCTTCCTTCAAAAACATGTCTGTCATGAATGGATAAATAAATGTGGTATGTTAAAACCGAGAATACTATTCAGCAATCACAAAGAATAAAATATATTGTTAAGTAAAATATCCACCATGGATGAACCTTGAAAACAGGACGCTAAGTGACAAAAGCCAGATGTAAATGGTTCCATTTATATGAAACTGTCCAGAAAACGCAAATCTAGACACACAAAGAAAATCAGATCTAGACACACAGAAAGCAAATCAGAGTGCATCTGGGGCTAACGTGGGAGCTGGTATTAAACATTAAGGGGCAGGATTTCAGTGGGGTGATGGAATCCAGTTCTAGAACTGGACTGGGATAACAACAGCACAACAAATCAATGAATGGTACACTTAAGATGAGTGTGCTTTGGGGCACCTGGGTGGCTCAGTCAGCTAGGCGTCCGACTTTTGATATCGTCTCAGGCCAAGATCCAACGTTATGGGACTGAGCCCATCTCAGATTCCGGCCTAGCAGGGAGCCTGCCTGTCCCTCTCCCTTTGTTCCTCCCCCCACCTCGAACTCTCTCTCTCCTCTTTTTCTAATAAATAAACAAAAATAAAAATCTTTTTTAAAAAATGAGTGAGTTTTATTGTATATAAATTATACTTCAGTAACGTTGCTAAAAAACAACAAAAACTTGTCTGGGCAAGTGGCTAAAAGAGACCTGCTTCAAGGCAGAGAAAGACCTGTTTGATAATTTAAAGAGCAAAGAGGGCATTTTAAAAGACCCTGCTTGCTACTCAACTAGAAAAGAGTTGTTCACAATAGCAAATCAATACAATCATATGTTGTTTGAAGAATTCAAAGTGTTTCATTTTTTTTCAAAGTGTTTCATTTTAATAAATAAAAGGGATTTATAAATTAACTTCCTCTAAAAAGCTCAGTATCAAGCTATCAGGGCAGGTCCCCGCTGCCCATCAGGAGACGAGGTAGCCACTGGCACACGGGCCGAAGACCATATGTCAGCAGAGGCACTTGTATTTCTTAGAGGTGAGCACAGGATAAAGTTCCTCAGGGTGTTCTTTCAGAAACCCGGTTATTGGGTAAATATCTAGAAACTAAGTTAATCCCCCTACTTTTTACATAAGAAGCTTTTTTTGTTTTGATGCCCGAGTTTATCTCCTGGTGACAAACCAAAAGAGGCCACGTTCCTTCCTAGGCCCACAAGCCATGGGGGGAAGGAGCTGTAACTAGCGTTCAGAACAGACCCTCCTACTCCCAGACTATTCCTCAACAGCAAAGCTACGCTACCTAAATCCTCACGGTTTCTCGCTCACTGCACCCGAAACCCAAACCTGTTTCCAGCAGGCACCGGCTCTCGTTGCTGTCTCCTTATGAGCTCTTACTGCTTAGCTTTATTCCTCGCTGTTAGATTCTTTTTCTTCACTCTTGAGACTCAAAAGCGAAGGGCAAGAAATCCTGTTTCTGGAATTGTTTTTCCAGATCTTGGACGCCTTCCTAGAACTCCCCTTTTAAACTGCCTCCTTCCAGACGATTTTTCTGGAATGCTAGATTTAGAGAAGTTTCGTTAGAGCATTTAAGATCGGGCAGTGTTCCTCTACCACAACCAGACTCAGCTGAGCAAAAATATCTTGGGATATACGATAACATATATTTCGCAGGAAAAAAACACTACCTTCCGAATGCCAGCTCGAACATCCAAAACCTCCCATCCGCAGCTGCCCCCTCAAGAGGCAGCGGAGGTCTGGGAGGCAGGATGGAACAGCACGGACTGGAGACTGGCCAAGGCTCTGCGAGGACTGCTTCAGCAGTAGTAAGCCAAGGGCCAGAACAAGGGCCCCCCACATTGACAGCCCCCTCACAGCCTCCTCTTGGGGAGCTGCCCCTCCCACAGCTCCGGCCCCAGGGCACCCACGGCAGACAAGTCCAGTGCACAGCACACCAGTGTCCTGCCACTGCAGGCGACTGGGCCTTCCTCAGCCAAAACCTCCCAGTCATGGCGATGCTGGCCTTTCTTTTTTTTTTTTTTTTTTTTTAAAGATTTTATTTATTTATTTGACAGAGAGAAATCACAAGTAGGCAGAGAGGCAGGCAGAGAGAGATAGAGAGGAGGAAGCAGGCTCCCTGCTGAGCAGAGAGCCCGATGCGGGACTCGATCCCAGGACCCTGAGATCATGACCTGAGCCGAAGGCAGCGGCTCAACCACTGAGCCACCCAGGCGCCCCAATGCTGGCCTTTCTTTAATCCTCCATGTCCAATCCCTTGGCAAGTTCCAAACCCGCCTTGAATCCATCCAGTTCTCCTCACCTCCAAGGCTGCCGTGCTAGTCTGAGAGAGGCTCCACAGCCTCCCTAGTGGTACTCTTGCCTCCTATCAACCCTTCTCCTCAGAGCGGCCTCAACAAGCCGTATCCCCCAGGACAGCGAGCACAAGACCCTAATGTCCCCCCATGGCCAACAAGGCCCCTTGCCTCTTGAGTCGTATCTCCTACCACCCTTCCTGCCCTCAACATTCTAGCCGCGCCGGCCTCCCTTCCAGCCCCGCAGTGTGCCAAGCTCATTCCACCTTGGGCCTTCGCCTCGGGCTCTTCTACTGCGTGGGAGGCTTATCCACGGCTGGCGCCTACTCACAACTCAGGTTTCAGCTCAACCTAAAATGTCACCTCCTCAGAAGACTCCTCTGACCAGGGAGGCAGAGGGTCTGCCCACCCTCCCCAGCCCCGCAGCACTCTCCTTCCTTCATCTTGTTTTACGTTCCCCACTGCACTGACAACATACATCACTCTGCTTACTGATCTGCCTTACTAGAAGACAAACTCATGAGGGAGGATGACTGGTTTTCCTCAGCTACTACTGGATCACCAAGGCTAGAGCTGTGCCTAGCACCCAACAGAGGCATGACTGTTAATTTCTGGAAGGAAGGAGGAGCCAGCCCAAAGACCAGACTCATGCTCTGGGGCCTGTGAGGTTCTGCTCAGAGAGGGAGGGGACAGATAATCTCCCCCTCAAACAGATTAATTAGAGGCCGTGGGGCTTAGTTAGGCGACTGGCAAGGGGCAGTGGTAACAGGAAGCTCTAAGCAAGGGCTCTATCCGAAACACAGGCCACGGGCAAGCGCCAGTCAGGCAGATGCCAAAGCTCCGCTAAGCAGAAGCTTAGACGCAGAGAAGAAACAGGCTGCAGGTGAGCGAGCCAGCTGGCAGGGGGCTATGCAAGACTGCAAAGGAAAGCAGAGCCTGAGAAGAGCCGACTCACCTCACGGGGTGAAACAGGAAAGGAGAACAAGCTCCCTGTGCTGAGGACCCAGAGCCGCCTGGAACTTGGCTCCAGCCTGCACTGAAGTCAGGCGGTCCTAAGAATCCCGGAATCATCGCAAGATTCCCAGCACCTTTCCTGATCCTTGTAATCAGCCCCCATTACCCGGGTGAGCACAAGAAGGTCCCTGATCCATGATCCTGATCCCAAGAGATCTGTCTAAATAAGATACAAGTCCTGGGGCCTGGATTTCTAACTATAAACAGAATTTCAACAAAAGATGGAAAACATCACCTAAGATATTTGCTGTCTGAACTGCACATACTGTATCCAAGAGAATGGGAGCTCACACTGAATTTTTCATCATCGTATGAATCCTTAAAAATAAGTAAAGTTAACTCTCTATAATACCCTGTTCTCGGATTGTACTGGGGACTAAGGGTAAGACCCATTTTACAGGCTTTTCCTGATATAACTGGGCCCTCCTATCACTGGATCCCCTGCACTGGTGCCTACTCTAGCCTGTATAACTCGATAGAATTCCAGGGTGGGCTGCTATGCTCTTCTGCAGTTGAAGAGCTGAAAATGCCTTTATAGAAGCTGGGTTACTTAAAAACATGACCTCAAGGAACATTTCAAACCAGGCTGTATTAGTTTCCTAAGGCTGCTATAATAAATGACCCCAAAATGAGCGCTAGAACACCACCTATTTCTTATCTTATAGTTCCAGGGATCAGAAGTCTGACATGGGTCTCACTGGGCTAAAAATAAAGCTGTTGGCAGGGCTGGGTTCCCTCTAAAGTACTAGGGGAGAATATGTTTTCCTGCCTTTTACAGCATTTGGAGGCACCAACTTTCCTTAGCACACAGCCCCGCTTCTGTCTTCAGGGCCAGCAACTAATCAGGCCAGGGCTTCTGCTGCTCTCTCTGCTTCTCTCTGATTTCCTCTCCTATTTCTTTTTTTTAAGATTATTTACTTATTTATTTGACAGACAGAGATCACAAGTAGGCAGAGAGGCAGGCAGAGAGAGAGAGGGAGAAGCAAGCTCTCCACTGAGCAGAGAGCCCAATGTGAGGCTTGATCCCAGGACTCCGAGATCACAACCTGAGCTGAACGCAGAGGCTTAACCCACTGAGCCACCCAGGCGCCCCTCCTCTCCTATTTTTAAGGACCTTTGTGATTACAGTGGGTCCACCCAGTTAATCCAAAATAATCTCTTCATTTTGTTTTTTTAAAGACATTATTTATTTATTTGTCAGAGAGAGAGAACATAAGCAGAGAGGGAAAAGCAGGCAGAGGGAGAAGCAGACTCCCCACTGAGCAAGAAGCCTCATGCAGAACTTGATCCCAGGACCCTGAGATCATGACCTGAGTCGAAGGCAGACATTTAACGTACAGAGACCCCCAGGCAACCCTAATGTCTCCATTTTAAAGGTACCTGATTAGCAACCTTGATTCACAGTCACAGGTTCTGGGGATTACCACATGAATATTGCGGGAGAAGGGGTGTCATTAATCTGCTCCACAGTCCATGTGGGCCACGATACAAATACCAGTCAACAGAAGCACTCAGCCTGTTGTCCCACTGCACACCAATGTCGTCTGAAGCACCACCCCAGAGTTTGTGTTTATCTTTGCACAGGTGAAGATAAACAAGACTGCCAAGAGCAAGTTTATGATGTTGGCTTCCAGGTCCCTGAGCTTCCCTTTTCAATGCCACAAGTATTTCTTAATCACCTAGTATGTGCCAGACACTGTCAGGCCCTGTGGGAAAGTCAATGGTGAAGACAGCATGAATGGTGCCAAGTCAGGTCTACATAACAAGAGCGGGCAGAATCCACGGTGTCACGGATTTACCGAGCAATGTGGCACACGCGCCCTTTGCAAAGTCCTAGTAGGACAAGAGTGCTTGAGCTGAGTCTGGAAGGATGGGTGGGAGTCCATCAGTGGGGAAGGGCAGCACCTGGAAGGGCTCCGAGCAGCCTAAAACCACCTCGGCTTTAGACTGTTAGGACTGGCACTCTCGCCTCCTAACAGGGCCGCAGGCTTTTGTGGAACAGATGAGAGAGGCAACTTTCAGCCCCACAGACATTGCCTTGGACAAGTTGCTTCACCTGAGCAACAGGGCAAAATACCTTCTAAATTTGGGAAGGGAGATATTTGTTTAATAAGAAAAATGAGGACTCAACTACCACCCACCTGAGAAGGCTACTGTGAGAGTTGCTTAGGATCACATAAAGAGAGGGGCGCCCGGGGGGCTTAGTTCAGTGTCTGCTTCGGCTCAGGTCATGATCCCAGGACCCTGGGCTGGAGCCTCATGCCGTTGCCCTCAGGCTCACTGCTCAGAGGGGAATGGGCATCTCCCTCTGCCCCTCCCCACCACTTGTGCATGTTCTCTCTCTCTCAAAAAAAAAATAAATAAAATCTTAAAAAAAAAAAAAAAAAACAAAGACCATGTAAAGAAAATCCAGGACACAGGAGAGCTCAGTTAGCGCAAGTCCCTTCTTCCACCCTTGCAAATAAACTCCCTCCACTTTTTCCTCTAACCTCTTTTCCCAGGCTATTCCTAATATTATCAACTTTTTCTGCCCTTCCATCAGGATGGCAATTAGCAAATCAGCCTCTCTGTGAAAAGGAAATCTGTTTCCAATCTACTCAAGGGAAGAAGACAGAGAAAAGGAACACTGGGGCTTCCTGCTGGGGAATATGGTCCTTAATTGTGGACAGTTAACATGGGGAAGGGGAGGTAAGTATTAAACCCTGATGTCAGGGCAAACTGTCCACATTGATAGCAATTATGTAAACACACACACATACACATTCACACACACACTCAATCTCAGTATGGCCCTAAGAGTTGGCTCACATTTCACATTTGTTATCACAGCCCTTGCTAATTATTCTACCACCGTCTGTTTATCTGTCCCCTACTCCCTAGTTTGTGAGCTCCTCAAGGACAGAGACGGTCTTTCTCATCTCTGCAGCCCTCGTTCCCACCTCAGTGCATGCCCCTCGGTGCACACTATATAATGATCAAATACTGAAAAGAGTGAAAGAAAACCTGCTTATCCTTGGCATGCTGCAGAAGAGTAAATTTAGTCATTTGTGTGCACAGTTCCCATTTACAAGTAGTTACCATGCCTGACATTAGAAAGTACCTCTACTGGTAACCTAAAATTTGGAGGATACCATGTTCCAAACCTTTAATCCTGGCAATTCCTTGAGTCTGGCAAGAGACTCCCACCATGGGACAGGAGCACAGGTTACTATACAGAATATATGTGTATAGGAGTAGATTTTGGAAATCTGTATCCCAACGCTATCTTACAGGTACGAATTAAAAGGTCTCCTCAGATATCCACTTCAGCAGAAACCCACTGTCCAGAAAGAACTGCTTATCCCTAAATACATAGAAAGACCATCTCTTGCCCTCCAGAGACATTTATACCTAGGATTCTTATTAGGTTCTTATTAGGAACTACATAAAAAGATGGAGAAATGAAACCAAAACCAACCACAAAAAAACTATCTACTAGATGTGATCAGAATCTGTGTGGGTGAGTTACATGTGTGACATTCCTTAAAATGCTAAGAGGGCAAGACCCATGAGCTATGTTCTAGAGTACATAGCTCCATTGTGGAGCTTGGGAAGCATGGACAAAGCAAGAATGCATCTATTTAGTATTTGTCAAGCAGGCATTTGAAAACCACACTGAAAGACCCCAGTCAGACCCGTTACTTCCTTCAGCTTATATATGAGGAATCTTGGTCCTCCTAAACATCAGCAGGGTCAGGACAGAGAACTGGACTCTGCCTGTGAGTTCCTCTGCCAGGAGGTATTAGGCACATTCAGGACATTCTATCAGTTAATCCTCACATCCACCCTGCCGGGCAGTTTTATTCTCCCCGTTTTACAGGGGGCAGACAGGAAGGCTGTGTCCTAGAAGAGCCAGACACCCTGGGCTCTTCCCCCATCCTCTATCCCCTAACTCCGCCTTGGAGAAAGGCAACTTCTTCCCCTCCAGAACGTCCCAGTAACTGAGCACACACTGTAGGACCAAATCAAGAAGTTCTGTTGTGGGGCTACTTAGCGTCACAGAGCAGGAAGGACGTGGATGCTAAGGCCAGATATGGAGCTGGAATCCCCCTGGCACTGTCACCCAGGCGGGCCACTGGATGCACTCACACATAGTCCCCATTTCTCAAACACCCTATTCCCTCATCCAGAGTCTGTCTTGCCAAAGACCCTTTAGGAGTTCAAGACTTTGCATGTTCAGGAACAGATCATACTCAGAATCCCTGTACCACTTCACAGGACTAGGGAAAAAATAGCCACAACTTCCCTTGCACTTAGTTCCTCCCCCAAAGAGCTGTTGAACCTCATCTGGAAACAGCTGGGAGACAGCAGTTCAACAGGAAACCAAACCAAAAAAAAGGCACAGAGTGTACCAGGGAGAGTTAGGCAGCTAGAACCAAGAGACAGGAAGCTGAGGTTAGAAAGAGCCTAGGCCAGAAACAGTCACGCAGAAGAGGAGGCCCGGCTGGCCTTCCTCTAGGCTCAAGGAGAAAGAGAAAACCTGGAAAACAGCGGTGAAGGCTCGAATCCCAGGAAAAGTCAGACCACCAAGATCAAATCTGCTTCCCTCCCTGCCCCCATCTCAAGCCTCCTTCTCAGTGAAAGCCAGCTAGTGGTCATGATAGGACAGCTGAGGTCAGAAACTCACTTCTGTTCTCCTGCTGCTTTCCATGCCAGAGGCGACAGCCCAGACAACTGGTTTTGAGTCATTCCTCTGTCAATCTGTCCCACAGCTCCACACTGCCAACTAAATTCAGGGACATTCAAATCGGCCTCACACAGAGAGACAAAGAGCGTCTTCATGAGAAATTACTAGGCAGATACCCAATGGAGACTTGCAGAGTGGCAGGACTCGTGCACAAGGAACTACAGCAAAGCCAAAGAACCAGTGGGGCTGGAGGTCTTGAAGAGCAAGGTAAGGCTCCGTTTTGCAACCAAGAAACTTAATTGAGCAATGGCCAGTTGCCAAGATATTTTTGAAAGAAGTTGGGGGGGGGGGAATGCCATTACTAAAATTCTTTGGTGTTATTTAATAATAAGCCTTTAGGTTATCCAAACCTAAAAGGGCAAAGGGAAGACTGGTTTATTTTTCCTTTAGCAGAGTTTAGGTAAGAGTTTTCTACTCATGCCTCCTGCGACTTAATCATCTTTGTCTCCCAGTACACGAAGAAGTTTATATTAAAAGAAAGGAAAGGATTCAGCCCTCTTAATAAAACACATTCCTGTCTTTCACCTATAGTTTTGTTGGAAAAGGCTCTTGTGGCATATGCTACAGTCTAGGTGGGTTTGATTCCAATGAAGTGCTTAAAATTCAAGACTGAGTAAGCAGAGCTAAAAGAGGGCAAAAGGCTGCAATCTCAATACCATTAAGAGAGAGCGAGAGAGAGAACATCTTCACAGGCCCAGTGCCAGCTCAAACTGGCAAGACCAGAGAAACAGAGCAGAGCCTAACCAATGTGCCACGCGAGGGGGATGGGAAGAGAGCTCTAGGTAATCCACTGCCGCCATGTGGCAAACAAACCACCAGGGAAACCTTCAAGAGAGGAAATGGGGTGGGAGTGGGAGGGTTGTTTCAGGAACATAACAAAGGAACAAGTTGACTAATCATTTATTCCAGAGAGGGAGCATGCTACCCTGAGCCATGTTTTAACTTCAGGTAAATGTGTAATGTTTTTAACTTGGGACGTATCAGGGTTTAAAGGCTCTTCAAAAAAAAAAAAAAAAAAAAAAGAGGGCGGGGAATGGGGGGAACATACCTACTTTTTTTTAATGCTGTTTCTGGAGTCTCCTAGGAAACGTTCCCTGTGCCACCTGCAGACCTGAGACAGCCAGAGCCAGTCCAGTTACCAATGCAATAACTCCCACTCAGCAGAGATCCTATCGTGAGTTTTGTGCAGGACTGGACTGCTCTGCACTGCAGCTAGCCCAGAGAAGTTCTGTTGCTGAGGCAGAAGTCACCTGGCACAAATACCTAACATGCACACGGAAGGAGGAGAGGGCGGAAAGGCACTTAACTCATGAGGGCCAGGCATATCTGTGACTTAGGGGGAAAAAAAAAAAATAGGATTTCTGCCCAGAGCTGGATCCACGTGTCAGAGTCGTGTCTGGGGAGCCTGCCCTCAACAATGCCATCTCCATATAGTGTTTCACGGCTCACTAGAGAATCTTCCAACTTGTCAGCGGGGGCAGACTGCACCTCCAACCGCTGTGGCTCTGAAAGTCTACCTAGGAGGCAGCCAGGGTGGCCACCAAGGTGGGAGAGGGTCTCCCAATAAGGTAGATGTGAGGAGAGCCAGCCTCCCTCTGCTGGGACAATCAGAAAAGTAGCCAACATTTAAGGAGCATCTAACCATGTGTCAGGCACTGGAAGAAGCACTACCTCTCTCGTTCCATTCCCCAAAATAGCCAATGGAGGCTGATATTACTGTCATCCCCCCCTTCATAAAGGAGGAAACAGGCTCTGAGATTGGACACAAGCCATTAACTACTGGAACCAGCACTGAAGCCAGTCCTGGGCAGGTGCTCTTACCTACCACCCGATATTGCTGGAAACACACAAAGCGTTTGGGGGAAGGGGTGGAGAGTCGAGTTAACACAAGGGGCAGCCTGTATTTTCACCTCTTCCGTGCCCCAAATCGGCGGCCTCGGGACCTTGAAGGGAGGGCCTGGATGGAGAAGGCGAACCGGAAGAACCCAGGCACTGCTAGCACGGGACGAGGCCAGGACAAGGACCCCTTTGGCTTCCACCGAGGATCCCAGACCCATAAACCCTTCCAAAAGGGCAAGAACCAATGGGAACGCGTGCAGCCCCGGGGTCCTCAGGCGGTCGAGCCCTCCGCGCCGGTTTTGTCAAAGTAGAAAGCTCCTCTCGAGAGGTGGGGCCGGCCCGGGTCGCCAGGTCCCTACCTGTAGGCCAGGGTCATGCACTCGAAGAGTTTGGTGAGCGAAGCGTCGATGGACAGGTGGCAGGAGCTGGTCTTGCCGAAGCTGTAGGTCTGGCACGTCTGCTTGTTGACCGTGTCGAAATCGTAGCCCTTCTTGGGCGGGTGCTCGCGGTGTGGCGACGACACCATGAAGTGGCCGCTGTGGATGATCTGCTGGCGGCGCGGAGGCTCCTCGCGGCCCGGCCCGGCCCTCGGCGGCGGCGGCGCGGCGCTCGCGTGGGCCCGGGCCGGGGCGGCCGAAGCGCAGGCGGGCGGCGGGGACGGTTCATCGGTGTCCGAGTCGTCGTCGTCCTCGGGCACCTGAGGCTTGAGCAGCACCGGGCGGCCCCGACTGCGGGGCCGCCGCGGGGAGCACATGAAGACGTCGGCGGCCATAGGAGGTGCCGTCTGGGGGCATCCCCCGGGGCTCCGGGCGACGCGGGCGAACTAGGCTGACTGGGCGCGGGCCCCACACGGCCCGCGCGCGGACTGTCCGCGAGCGCGCCGCGGGGCGGGAGGGGAGGGCGCGGGCCGACTGGGCCGCCTCGGCGCCGGCCCCGGTGTGACGTCACCGGCGCGTTTCGGCCAATCGGCTGCCCGCGTCGGCCTCTTAAAGGTGCAGGGGAGCCTTTCCGTATCTAGGCGGACAAAAAAAAGCGGGGGGGGGGGGAGGGCGGGGAGGAAGGTCGCCGGAGGCCACGCCTGGAGGCCCCGCCCCTCGCTGCCCCTCGCCGCCCCCTGCGCTCACCGGTGCGGGGGATGCTACGGGCCGCGGTGGCCAGGTGGTGCGGCTCGCGAGTGTCGCGGCCTTGGAGAGGCGTTGGCCAAACGGGGCCGGGCCCACCCCGCCCAGCTCTCCCCGGAATCGCGCTGCGGGCGGGGCGGGCGCTCCACGTGGTGGGTGGAGGTGGGGCTCCTTCCCCCTCTCAGACTCCGCTTTCTCTGGCTGGGCCTGGAACTGTGTCCTCGCAGCTGGTCCCCGGTGTTTCTGAGCACAGTGGTTATGATCTCCATCTTACTGATGAGAAGACTGAGTCTCTGAATATCAAAGGGATTTTTCTAACGCGGAAACACGATCGAGAACGCTTCTCACTGAGACGTCATATCCACAGGGGTGGAAACTGGCTCGGCCGAGTTAAGGCACTCTGCGCGGGGCATCGCAGTTAGTACACGGCAGAGCCACCAGCTCCTTTAACCCCCCAACTACTGTCTTTTCAGACTGTTTAGATCTTAAATTTGGTAGGTGAACCAGCCCTCAGGCAATTCTGAAAGGGGAAATTCTGAGCCATAGTTTACTTCCCTTCCTAACGGAGCAATTCTATGTCTCAGAAAGTTGTGACAGTTAAAAATGATGATAAAGGGCGCCTGGGTGGCTCAGTGGGTTAAGCCGCTGCCTTCGGCTCAGGTCATGATCTCAGGGTCCTGGGATCGAGGCCCGCATCGGGCTCTCTGCTCAGCAGGGAGCCTGCTTCCCTCTCTCTCTCTCTGCCTGCCTCTCCATCTACTTGTGATTTCTCTCTGTCAAATAAATAAATAAAATCTTTAAAAAAAAAAAATGATGATAAAGTGCTGAATGAGTGCTAAAGAATTGTTCCAGGGGCGCCTGCGTGGCTCAGCGGGTTAAGCCTCTGCCTTCGGCTCAGGTCATGATCTCAGGGTCCTGGGATGGAAACCCCGCGTGGGGCTGTCTGCCAGCGGGGAGCCTGCTTCCCCTCTTTCTCTCTGCCTAGCTTTCTGCCTACTTGTGATCTGTATCTGTCAAATAAATAAATAAAATCTTTAAAAAAAAAAAGGGGGGGGGTTGTTCTACAGACCAAAGCAATGGAACCAACCAGACCAGAGGTACCTAGAAATTGCCAATACTCAACCATTTTAGTTGAAACAGCAATTTCATATGGTTCAACCTAATAGTCAACACTTCTAGAAAGCTGTCAAGGTTTCCGGGACTCAAAGCCAGCCTGGGGTTGGGGGCTGTGTTGGGAAGATAGGGGATGAGAGGGCATCAACAGGCAGAAAGAGGCACTTGGCCAAGAGCCCCCACTAATCCGTTGAGAGTCCTCCACAGCTTCTGTGCTCTGCTTTGAAACCAGTTTCACTTCCAGATTTGGAAGCTGAGCACCCTGCCCCGCCCTCCTCCTGACAAGGGCCTCCAGAAGGGCAGAGTGCTCAGAGTGAAAGTGAAAAAGGGCTCTTAGTGGCCACGCACCTTCCTTCCCCAGATGTCTCCAAGAAGGGAAGTGGAAGTTTGAGGTCTTACCCCTTGCCCAAAGCAGCGCCCCCAACGCTGGTTGCAGATGTCTAATTAAAAGGCCACCCTTTGACTTGCCATCCTTCACCTGAAGGCTTTTTTTTTTTTTTAAGATTTTATTTATTTATTCAACAGAGAGAGATCACAAGTAGGCAGAGAGAGAGAGAGAGAGAGAGGAGGAAGTAGGCTCCCCGCCAGGGAGAGAGCCCGATGTGGGGCTCAATCCCAGAACCCTGGGATCATGACCTGTGCCGAAGGCAAAGGCTTTAACCCTCTGAGCCACCCAAGCGCCCCGACCTGAAGGCTTTTCTCCTTGGGTAACTTTTTTTTTTTTTAAGATTTATTTATTTATTTGACAGAGAGCACAAGTAGGCAGAGAGGCAGGCAGAGGGAGAGGGAGAAGCAGGCTCTCTGCTGAGCAGGGAGCGAGATGCAGGGCTCCATCCCAGGACCCTGAGATCATGACCTGAGCCAAAGACATCCACTTAAATCAACTGAGCCACCCAGGTGCCCCAACTCCTTGGGAAACTCTTAAATATCCAGCTGCATTTGGTGACAATCCCACTTTAGAATTTGATCCTAAGATTGTAGCACCACTTATCAAGAGTGGAAATTAGAAACAACATAATGGGGGCACCTGGGTGGCTCAGTGGGTTAAGCCTCTGCCTTTGGCTCAGGTCATGATCTCAGGGTCCTGGGATAGAGCTCCACATTGGGCTCTCTGCTCAGCGGGGAGCCTTCTTCCACCCCCCACCCCCCATCTGCCTGGCTCTCTGCCTACTTGTGATCTCTGTCAAACAAATAAATAAAATCTTAAAAAAAAAAAAGTACATAATGTCTGACAAGAGGGAATTCATTGAATATACTGTGGCCCCAAATGGAATAAAATGCTACATTTGGGGGGCGGGGCGCAGAGAGAGAAGGAGAGAGAGAATCTCAAGCAGACACCCTGCTAAGCACAGAGCTCCAACAGAGGGCTTGATCTCACAACCCTGACATCACAACCTGAGCTGAAATCAAGAATGGCTCAACTGGCTGAGCCACAGGCGCCCCGGAAACACGACATACTAAATGAAGCAAATATTACTGACATGGAAAAATGCCCATGATATGATGTTGGGTGGAAAACCAACTTTTAAAAAGTTATCAGTAGTTTGATATCAATTTCAAACAAATACTAACAAAGCATATATTTCTGTGTGTGTGTCAGAAAATGCACCATAATGTTCACACCGGTTATTTCTGGGTAGAGTGATTCTTATTTTCTTCTTTATGCTTATCTGTATTTTCTAATTTCCAAAAGAAATGTTTCTTGTATACCTTTTTTGTTTGTTTGTTTTGAGTATACTCTTTATTTCTCTTTGGTCTCTTAGCACAAAAGACATCCTTGTGGGAGTATGTATACTTTTTTTTTTTTTTAATTTAAAAAAGCAAACATCAATTCTGTAGGAGGACAGAGCCTCTCTAAAGGCTGATGTTGCAAACTGGCAACCCATGTGCCGTATGTGGTGCCCAGACCTGCTTTGTTTAATCCACATCATCGATTCTTAAAGACTATATTAGAGAGAGAAAAAAAAAAACAAGACTGGAGGAAAACACAGTTTAAAAGGCAGGAAGCAGTGAATTACCAAGAGTGAGATCTGGAGGGCGTAACAAGCAATCAATGGCTAGAGGGAGAAGGCCTTGGGGGCAGTTAACCAGGATATGGGGAAATGATTGCACAGAATCTAGCCTGAGAGGCCCCCACCTTCCTTCCTGCAGAGGAATGAGCAGCCACAGCCACACGTGCACAGAGGGACAGGCAGGGCAGTTCTCCAGGGGAGCTGACAACTCCCATGAAGGACAAAGAGCTCCTAGACCCAGCAAACAACAAGAACACGGAACCTCATCAAGACAGCCATCTCTTTTAGAAAAATCAGAAGCATGCCATTATAATCAAATCAACAATCAGGCAAATAGGAATTCCCCAATACAGAGTATTACAGACCAGCAAAAGTCAGTCAGCAAGCACTTAAGGAAAGCCAGCACTCCGGAAGAAAGCTAGCTGAGAACTGACAAGTAAGGGGGAAGTTAACAGAACAAACAGAAGATTTTAAAAATAATTAATAGCCCTAGAAAAAAATGTCGAAGATTCTGTGCCCATCAAGCAAAAAACTCATTTTAGCTCCTTTGTTAAAAAAAGCAAATAGAGGGTCCCTGGGTGGATCGGCGGGTTAAGCCTCTGCCTTCAGCTCAGGTCATGATCTCAGGGTCCTGGGATCGAGTCCCAAATCGGGCTCTCTGCTCAACAGGGAGCCTGCTTCCCCCTCTCTCTCTGCCTGCTTGTGATCTCTCTGTCAAATAAATAAATAAAATAAATAAATAAAACCAACTTGTGATCTCTCTGTCAAATAAATAAATAAATTTTTTTTTCTTTTAAAAAGGAAACAAATAGAGATCTTGGAAAATAAATAAATATATGATTTTGAAGAGCTGAGTTGATAGCAAAATGAATATGGCTGGACAGCACAGTAGTAAACTAAAAAATTAAAACAGAATTTCTCTTAGAAATTCTAAAAGAACAAAGAGAAGGTAAATGACATGGAGGATATATTCAAAAGCTCCAGCACCTGCCTAATAGTTCCAGAAAGAAAGAAGAGAGTGAGAGAGAGAGGGGGAAAAATAGAAGAAACAGTTAAAGCAGCAGTAAAAGAACAAGTTCCAGTGCTTCAATGCACAGGCGTTCTCTGTGGATCAGTATGGGCTGATTGTGCTGTGATAACAAACCACACCCAAATCTCAATGACTGAAAACCACCTTGGTGTGTTTTTTGGCTCTAGCTACCTATCTATTGGCTATCGGGTCCATCACACATCTCTCTGCTGGTTGCAGTTGCTCGAAGGCTCGGGCTAGCAGAGCAGCCAGCGTCCAAAATGTTGCCCATCGCCGCCATGGCGGAAAGGAAGAGAAAGCTAGGTGGGTCTCACATGAACAGTTCAATGGTCCAGCCTAGGAGTGATACATACTCACACGACTCATTGCCTGGAATGGATCACATGGCCTCAGCCAAACACGAAGGAGCCAGGAGGCACAATCCCAGCATATGACTGGAACTATGTAGTGCATGGCACTGATGAGTAATGATCAATTATATTTTTGGTTTCCATTAACGCGACACCATGGGTAGCTCTCGGAAGCATCATGCTAGGTGAAAACATTCAGACTTAGAAGGCCAAATACTGTTTGATTCCGTTTATTTATATGACATCTGTAAAAGGCAAAATGATAGGGACAGAAAAACCAGATTAGTGGTTGCCAGGAGACTGTGGGGAGGAAACTAACTGCAAAAAGGAACAAGAGAACTATTTTTGGTGTTGAAATACTCTCTCTTGTTTACAGTGGTGCTTATATGACTGTGTAAGTTTCTCAAAAGTCATAGAAGTGTGTGCCTGACAAGAGTGAATTTTACTGTATGCAGTTTTACTTTAGTAAGTCTTGGAGTATAAAAGGTTAAATGAATGGTTTCTCGTCCATAGGATATTTGAAAGAATTACTGGAGGCTGTTCTTCAGCAACAGAAATTAAATTCAAGTAAATAGAGTACGCAAGAAACAGAGTAGAGCAAAAAAATAAAACTTAAACTTGAATTTTGAAATTATGACTCTAAAAGACTTTTATAAAAATAAGGTGTAAAAAAATAGAGCTTTTAAGAACAAATCATGTTAGAAGGCTTATAATTAAAAATAGCAGTCCCAATCTGACCCCCACACCCATGACTTGCCCCTTATTAACTGACAGTGCTACCCACCTCCTCCCAGAGGTAATCTTTTTCAATTCTTTAGTTACTACTTCTAGTATTTATCTCCACATTTTTTTTATTTTTTGTTTTTTCATTTTAAAAAATATTTTATTTATTTATTTGACAGAGAGAGAGAGATCACAAGTAGGCAGAGAGGCAGGCAGAGAGAGAGGGGGAAGCAGGCTCCCCGCTGAGCAGAGAGCCCGACGTGGGTTTCAATCCCAGGACCCTGAGATCATGACCTGAGCTGAAGGCAGAGGCTTTAACCCACTGAGCCACCCAGGTGTCCCCCAGATTTTTTTTAAAAAGCTTCTCTTGTGTATACACACACACACACACACACACACACACACACACACACAT
>NC_081564.1:6954612-6993714 GCF_022355385.1 Mustela nigripes
ACACACACACACACACACACACACACACACACACATATATTCTAAAATCACCAACCTCAGACTTCATCTATTGACTTACTATGTTACAATGATTTGACTTTGAATACCTGGGTGGCTCAGTCAATTAAGCAACTGCCTTCAGCTCAGGTTGTGACCCCGGGGTCCTGGGATCGAGCCTTGGAGTTGGGCTGCCCATTCAGAGGAGAGTCTGTTTCTCCCTGTCTCTGCTCTTCCCTCTCACTCATGCTTGCACACATGCTCTCAATCTGTCTCAAATAATTAATTAATTAGCCAATTTAATTTAACTAATTTAATTAAAGTATTAAAAAAGAATGATTTTACTTTATTTTGTTATACACCTCTTTCCTCCCCCTTTTTACTAATATAGTTAAATTGTTATTTTGTTAAATTCACATTCAATGTTTTTATTATTTTGGCCACAAAATTATTTTATTTTATTCATTTTATTCTATTTTATTTTGTTTTTATTTTATTTTTAAGTGAGAGGGAGAGGGCAAATGTGCACATGTATGTGCAAGCAGGGGGAGAGGGGCAAAGGGAGATGGAGACAAGAATCTTTTTTTTTTTCAAGATTTTATTTATTTATTTGACAAACAGAGATTACAAGTAGGCAAGAGAGGCAGGCAGGGAGAGAGAGGGGGAAGCAGACTCTCCAGAGAGCCTGATTCGGGGCTAAATCCCAAGACCCTGGGATCATGACCTGAGCCAAAAGCACAGACTTTAACCCACTGAGCCACCCAGGCGCCCCGAGACAGAGACTCTTAAACAGGCTCTACACCCAGTGCAGAGCCCTACTTGGGGCTTGATCTTGTGACCCTGGGATCATGATCTGAGCCAAAACGAAGAGTTAAACGCTTAACCTACTGAGCCACCCAGGCGCCCCAGCCACAAAATTATTGTGCACTATAATTTCTTTTCCTGGTTTCTTTGAATAAAAAATTGTTCAAATTTTTGTTTTTCCTGGAGTTAACAATTGCCTTACTTTTTCCCCATTTGTTTCACTTTCTTCAAACCAATGGCTTAAGTCTCCCCATACCATCTAATAGTTTTGTTAAATATATCTCAATACAACTTTGACAGAGTCAACCCTGTCAGATCTTATCAGCCTCAATTTTTCCCACTAAAATCCTTTGTCCTAACAATATGGATCGATTTTGTCTAGGCTTACTGCATAGTTACTGTCTCAGGACCTTGCTTTATCATCCTGGAAATTTACTTCATTGATCCTGTGTCAAACATACTATTTGCTAAGCTCTGTCTGATGCTTTGGATCCCCTTTCACTGACTTTTAACAATTGTTTGTCAGACCCCAACCACCAAAATGGTGAAGCAGATTGAGAGCAAGTATGCTTTTCAGGACGCCTTGAACTGTGCAGGAGACAAACCTGTTGCTGTTGACTTCTCATTCACATGTAGTGGACTTGGCAAAATGATCAAGCCTTTCTTCATTCCTTCTCTGAAAAGTATTCCAACATGATGTTCCTTGAAGCAGATAGGAATGACTGTCAGGATGTTGCTTTAGAATGTGGAGTCAAATGCATGCCAGCTTCCAGTTTTGTTTTTTTTTTTGAAAGGACAAAAGGTGGTTGGATTTTCTGGAATTAATAAAGAAATTCTTAAAGAATGAATTAATCTGGGGCACCTGGGTGGCTCAGTGGGTTAAGCCTCTGCTTTTGGCTCGGGTCATGATCTCAGGGTTCTGGGATCGAGCCCCACATTGGGCTCTCTGCTCAGCAGGAAACCTGCTTACTCCTCTCTTTCTGCCTGCCTCTCTACCTACTTGTGATCTCTATCTGTCAAATAAATAAATAAAATCTTAAAAAAAAAAGAATGAATTAATCTAACCAGGTTGGCTGAAGCATAACCAGCCATTGCCTGTTTAAAACTTATAATTTTGGTGCGGGGAGAGCCTGGGTGGCTCAGTCAGTTATGTGTTTGCGTTTGGCATGGGTCATGATCCCAGAGTCCTGAGGTTGAGCCCCATATTGGTCTCTCTGCTCAGTTGGGTATCTGCTTCTCTCTCTGCCCCTCCCCTCCACTCATGCTCTCTCTGACTCTCTTGCTCTCTCAAATAAATAAAATATTAAAAAAACTTATAATTGTTTTATTTATGAAAAGGAAAGATCAAGCATTAAGACTATATACCCAACTACCCTCTGATTATAAGTAACAATAAAATATTAATTCTACCTTTTAAAAAAGAAACACAAATGTAGTATTTCCTGGACTCCTTGTCTTTATCTTTCCTGGTGTACCTTCTTGTTTCACAGGAGTATATCCTCTAGTAGCCTCTGCAGAAAGGTCATAGGAAGCAGAATTTGGTGGGTTTTTCACATCTAAACATGATTTTATTTTATCTTCATGTTTGTTTAATAGTTTGTCTGGGTAGAAAAATGTAGATTGAAAATCATTTGTCCTCTGAATTTGAAAGATATTGCTCTACTATCTTATAGCTTCTGATACTGGTTTTGAGACATCCAATGTCATTCTTTTTTGTTTGATTGTTTAAGATTTATCTATTTATTTGAAAGAGAAAGATGAAAGGAGTTGGGGGAGGGGCAGAGGGAGAAGGAGAGAGAAAATCTCAAGCAGACTCCCCACTGAGCATGGAGCTCAACACAACCTGAGATCTCACAACCCTGAGATCATGGTCTGACCTGAAATCAAGAGTCAGATGCTTAACTGACTGAGCCACAGGCACCCCTCCAATGCTGTTTCCATACTGTGTTTTATTTTTGGTTTTATTTTTTCCCATGACCTATTTTTCTCTCTGGGAGCCCTAGAATATTCTGTCATTAGTGTTCTGAATTTTATGATCAGGTGTCTTGGTGTGGGTCCCTTTAGAATTAATGAGGTTGGGCACTCTGTGGGCTCTTTTATTTTATTTATTTATTTACTTTTAAATTAAATTAAATTAAAAGAGACAGAGCATTAGAGCAGGGAAGGAGCAGAGGGAAAGAATCTGACACAGATTCTGCACCAAGTGTGGACCCCGACTTGGTTGGATCTTAAACCCGTGAGCTCATGACCTGAGCTGAAACCAAGAGCTGGATCCTCAAGCAGCTGAGCCACCCGGGTGCCCCTCTGTGGGTACCTTTTTTTTTTAAAGATTTTATTTATTTATTTATTTATTTCTCAGAGAGAGAGCACAAGTAGGCAGAGAGGCAGGCAGAGGCAGAGAGAGAAGCAGGCTCCCTGCTGAGCAAGGATCCCGATTCGGGACTCGATCCCAGGACCCTGGGATCATCACCTGAGCTGAAGGCAGCAGCTTAACTGACTGAACCACCCAGGCACCCTTCTGCGGGCACTTTTAACCTGAAGGTTCATGTCCTCATATGAGGAATATTGTTTTATATTATGTAATTGGTTATTTTCTCCATTTCGTTTTGTCCTGTTCTCTCTTTCTGGAACTTCTATCAGATATTGGACCCGTTGGATCCATTCTCTAATTTTATTGTATTTTCTGACTTCTGTCTTTCTGACCTACGTTTTGGGGAATTTTACCAAAATTTTAACTTACGCCACATTAAAACTTTTTTCTTAGGGGTCTTTCTTATTTTTGGCGTGTTCTTTCTTGATAGAGAGAGCATTGGTTCCTGTTTCATAGATGCAATCCCATCTCATCTCTCCAAGAAGAGTACTTCGAGTTTATTTGAAATTATCTTTTGCTCACCGAATTATTTATGTTTCTTTTTCTTCTTCTTCTTTTTTTTTTTTTTTCCATTAGTTTGTTTTGAACTCTCTCTTCATGCGGGAAGCTTTCATCAAAGGTCTGGGCTCCTATTAGAATGTCCGCCAGGATCTGTGCACGTGGCTGGAACTTGGCTCATAAGCGGCGAGTCAGTGGGTGGCCAGGGAGCTTTTAGGTTAGAGACGCCAGAATGTCACAATCTGGTGGTCTTTGCTCTGAGCTCCAGTTGCTTTCTGGGAAAGTATAAGCCTGTCTACTGAATCTCTGGGACAAGGCCAGGGGAGGGGGAAGGGGTCTTGCTGTTCATCTGTCCCCTACCGCCAAACTCTCTGCCTGCAGCTTCCGGCTTCTTCCCTGCCCTTCTCCATGCTACTGTCCAGGAGCCTGGAGCCTCTCTGATGTAATTTCTCCAGATGTTAAACCCCCTGTCTCCAGAGGAAGGGAGAGAGGGCGGTCAGCTGAGACTGAGCAGGATGCAGGAGGCAACCTAGAGGTCTGTTTCATATACAGATTTTTTTTTTTTAGATTTTATTTATTTAATTGACAGATAGAGATCACAAGTAGGCAGAGAGGCAGGCAGAGAGAGAGAGAGAGGAAACAGCCTCCCTGCTGAGCAGAGAGCCCGATGTGGGACTCGATCCCAGGACCCTGAGATCATGACCTGAGCTAAAGGCAGAGGCTTTGACCCACTGAGCCACCCAGGTGCCCCTCATATACAGACTTTCAACCAAGCCCCGTTTTAGTCCCCTGCTTTCTGCAGTAGCTGAGACATCCAGTTCCTGAGACTTTCCGGGGTTGCGGGAGAGGAGTGGCTTGCCTCTCCCTAGATTGTACCTTTCCAGCACCGGGGTCTGGTCTTTCCCACTTTGCAGAGCCCATTTGCGTCCCTCCTCCTCCTTTCCACTCTGTATATTGCAGCCCGGGGCTCCCGATGTCGCCTTCTTTCCCTAAATATGGATTTGCTGCTCCTGCTTCTTGTTTCCTTGTACTGTGGGGGCGATTTTGGAGAAAAGAAGGGGGTGAACGGGCCATTGATATACAATAATAAAAACATGTCTAAACAGTTTTTTGTTCTTAATTTGGCTGATTTGCTGACGTTTAAAAAATCATGATATTTCATATAAGCGTGAGAATGTCAGAATTTTCTTGAACCATCAGAAGGTCTGACAACACGGGGCCTTTATCATTTCTACCTGGTAGCAGCTGGAGCTCCGGAGCAACTGTCCTCTTTAGATGCAGCATGGGCGCTCCCATTTTCCGCAGTCCCCACCACTCCCTATTGTCCCAGTGGGTTTTTGCTTCTTTCCATTACCTGCCTGGCTCCTGTAGGCATTTGAGTTTGCATTTCCTGCCATGCCTCTTCATCAGCTGTATGCCTCTCATGGGAACAAGTTAGTGGGATCTCTTCCTACTACAGCTGTGGGAAGAAGAAAACAGCCCCGGGAGAGGTGAGGGTTGCAGAAGGAAGTACGTGCTCGGGGTCAGACCAAGGTGGGGAGGAAATTGAAGGTGAGAGAGCTCTGGGGACAAAGCTTTCACAATTTAGGATAATTAATGCCCACTCCCTGGGGTTGTGGTGAGGATCGAGTAAGTCAATGTGTGTGAGGTACCTGGAACAGTGCCTGGAACCTAGTATGTGGTGCCATGTTGGTTTATTATGATTATTTGTTTGGTTTGGGTGGGGTATAATTTATATGCAGGAAAGCTCTCTCTTTACGGTACGGTTCCATGAATATTGACAAAAATATGCTGTCATGTAATCACCACCGCAGTCGATATGTGGCAGATTTCCGGTACCCTCCTCCCCGCCCCCAACACACAGAGGCTTCCCTCAGACCCCTTTTTTCTACCCCCAGTCCCTGGCAACCACAGACATGCTTCTTGTCCCTGCTGTTTTGCTCTTTCCAGAATGCCATAGAAATGGAATCTTTCAGTACATAGCCTTGAGTCTGATTTCTTTCATTCAGCATAATGTATCTGAGATTCTTCCCTATTCTTTAGTGTCTCTAGTTCATGCCTCTTTATTTCTTTTCCTTTTGAAAAAAAAAAAAAAGATTTTATATATTTATTTGAGAGAGAGTACTAGAGTGGGGAGGGTCAGAGGGAGAAGCAGACTCCCCGCTGAGTGGGGATTCTGATGCCAGGCTCCATCCTGGGACTCCGGGATCATGACCCCAGCCGAAGGCAGATGCTGAATGACTGAACCATCCAGGCACCCCTGTTTAAAAGAAAAAAAAAAAAAGGTTTATTTAGGGGCACCTGGGTGGCTCAGTTGGTTAAGCATCTGCCTTCGGCTGGGGTCATGGCACAATTCTGGTTCTGGGATCGAGCCCCACTTTGGGCTCCCTTCTCAGTGGGAAGTCTGCTTCTCTCTCTGCCTCTGCCCCTTCTCGTGTGCTCTCTCTCTCTCTCTCAAACTAAAAAATTTTTTAAAGATTTATTTATTTATTTTAGAGACAGAGAGTTCGAGTGGGGGGAGGGGCAGAGGAAGAGAGAGAATCCTCAGGAGCTTTCCCACCGAACACAGAGCTCAGTCCGAGAGTCCTGAGATCATAACCGGAGCCAAAATCAAGTGCCTGCCACTTAACTGACTGAGCCACTCAGGCGCCCCTTTTCCTGTTTATTTCTGAGCAGGATTTCACTTTATGAGCGTACCACAGTTTGTTCATTCACTTAGCAATTGAAGGCCATGTTAGTCGTTTCCAGCTTGGGGGAATTATGTAAAGAAGGCTACTCTAAACATTTATGCACAGGCTTATGGACATCTTGATTTCTTAGAGTAATACGTGTAGGAGTGGGATTTCTGGGTTGCATGGTACGTTGATGTTTAAACTTGAGAGGAATCTGCCAAACTATTTTCCAAGTGGCTGTACTGTTTTAGCTCTGCCATGCGGGAGGGGTTGGAGGGGTCTGGCTGAAGCGCGCCCTCGCGGACTCCTGGCGTGGTCTGTCTTTCCAGCATTCCACTCACTGGGAGTAGACTGGCATCTCACTGTGCTTTGAACTTGCATTTCCTAATAACTCTTGATGTTCAGCATTTTTCCTGTGCTCATTTGCTTCCCATATATTTTCTTTGATGAAATGTCTATGCCGATATTTTGCTAGGTTTTCTTTTTCTTCTTCTTGGCCGGGGTATTTGCTTTCTTATTACTGACTCTCGAGAGTTCTTTTTTAAAGATTTTTATTTATTTATTTGTCAGAGAGAGAGCGAGCGAGAGCGAGCACAGGCAGACAGAGTGGAAGGCAGAGTCAGAGGGAGAAGCAGGCTCCCTGCGGAGCAAGGAGCCCGATGTGGGACTCGATCCCAGGACGCTGGGATCATGACCTGAGCCGAAGGCAGCTGCTTAACCAACTGAGCCACCCAGGCGTCCCTCGAGAGTTCTTTATATAGGACTGGGTACAAGTCCTTTATCAGATATATGTTTGGCCAAGACTGTCTGCCAGGCTGTGGTGTGTCTTTTCGGCTCATAACAGCATAACTTTAGCAGAGCAAAAGTTTTGAATTTTGATGAAGTCCAGTTTTATCAACTTTTTCTTTCGTAGTTAGCACTCTGAGGTCATGTTTACAATAGCTCTGCCTAACCCCAGTCACGGAGATTTTCTCCTATGTTTTCTTCTAGAATTTTAGAGTTACATTTTGGTCTATGGTCCATTTTGAGTGAATCCGGCTGGAAGGCACAGGGGATGGACTGAGGTTCATTCCGTTTCCAGGTGGCTGTCCAGTTGTTCCAGCATCAACTGTTAAATATTTGCAACGAGCATTCACACTATTAGGAGTCCCAGCGATCCGGGGGCTGGCAGGCAGCGAGAGGGCATCCTGGCCCCACGTGTCCGGCAAATCTAACAGCTGGGGCCTGCTGCCGGTCTTTGCTGGCAGAGGACATGGTTTCAGGTCACTTTACCTCCTCTCTCTCTTCCTGAAATCTCTAGCATAAAACAAACCATGAAAGGGCAGGGGTGGCTTAGTGGTCTGGCAGCGTCCCTTTGAAAATAAACAAGTGTAGAAGCTGAAAGCCAAGGGCCATCTCTGGGGACTACTTGGAGAAACAGTTTGGGGCCGGTGCTTCCGCCGCGCGTGGCTCTCCTGCCCCCGCCGGCTGCAGGTCGGATGCGGCAAAACAAAACAGGATCCTGATCGCTTCAGATGTCACCTCTGCAGGGAGACACCCCCACCGCCCCGACCCAGGCCCTTGCAGAGAGAGGCCACACTGGTGGGGGGTGTCTAATCGTGGGGGAAGCCAAAGAGGCCCAGGCTAAACTGCCCTCGACTGTTTGCACAATCGGCCTCACGCATCTACTGAGCAGCGACCTCTCTCTTATAGATATGGAAACTGAGGCCGGGGGTGGGGGCGGCTGTGTGTGTGTGCGTGCGTGCGTGGGCATGCACAAAGAAATAGAGGAGTGCGCATTTGGAATTTTGGGGGGACAGCCTTATTGAGGTATAACTTACATCCCATAGGATTTCACCCACTAGAAGCATAGCGCTCGATCAGCTTTATAGAAACACAGCCGTGTGATCCTGCCGGCCATCCGCTGTTAGAATATTTCCATCACCTCCTGCCCTTTTGCAGTCCATCCTTGCTGCTCCCAGTCTCTGACAACCCAGGCTTTACCTTCAGTCACAGTGTTTTGCTTTTTCTAGAAAGTTCGTGCCAATGGAATCCTGCAGTGTGTAGTCACAGTGGGATTTCAAACCAGATCTAATAACTAAGCCAGAGAGCCAGGACCACAAAAGCACCACGTTACCAAAGCTTTCCAGGCCGGCCGTGTCTCCAGACCTGCACATCTTCCAAATGAGGCGACGCAGGGGTCCCCCTGTCAGGGTTGAGGCCAGGCTGAGACCAGGTAATGGGGGTCCACTATCTTGCATAGTCATCTCACTGCATGGAAACTGGAAACAGACCAAGTGGCCAGCAGCAGGAGAATGGGTAAGTACCTTGCTGTGTCTTCACCCCGGGGCATCTTCTCTAGCAAGAATGGACTCCAGTGGGACGCCTGGGTGGCTCAGTTGGTTAAGCAGCTGCCTTCGGCTCAGGTCATGATCCCAGCGTCCTGGGATCGAGTCCCACATCGGGTTCCTTGCTCTGCAGGGAGCCTGCTTCTCCCTCTGACTCTGCCTTCCACTCTGTCTGCCTGTGCTTGCTCTCACTCTCTCTCTCTCTTACAAATAAATAAATAAAATCTTTAAAAAAAAAAAAAAAAAAAAAAGAATGGACTCCAGTGATGGGCAACCGTATTGTCAAGTTAAAACTCACAAACATCGCGTTGAGTGGATACAAAGGAGCACATCCTGTGACTCTACAAACGGAAATGTCAAAACCAGGTGAAACACGCCTGTGCAAAGAGAAGTAGGGACAGTGGTTGCCCTTTGGGAGGTAGTGACTGGGAGAGTCAGAGGGGGGCGGTTAGGCAGGTGTATTCAGCGTGCGCAAGTTCAAGGAGCTACACCTTTACGTGGTGATTAACACACCAGGAGAGCCTTGTTAGTGCCGGGCACATAGTAGGGCATGACTATTCTTGTTCTTTTATCTACACCTTGTTCCCATGGGAAAGTGTGATCAACCGCCGGGGTTGGCAGACTTTTCCCATAAAGGGCTAGATACTAAGTATTTTTTACTCTGCCAACCATACAGCCTCTGTAGCTTCGATTCACCTTTGCTGTTGTCTTGTGAAGGCGTCCCGGGATGATGTGTAAATGAACACGCGTGGCTGTGTTCCAGTAATAACTTGATTTACAAAAACAGGCGGTGGGCTGGATTTGCTGAGCCCTCGCCTAGTGAAAGGCTGAATTCCAAAGCCTCGTTCACTGAGTCTGTGTTCAGGTCCTTCCCTGGCCCCAGTTTTCCTATCTGCATAATGGGGAGGCTGGTCTCTGCTCTAAACTACCATCCCAGGGGGCACAGAGGTCAAATGAGCTCATTACCAAGGGAGCCTTGAGGGAGAAAAGAGCAGGAATTAGAAGAGTCTCTTGAGATCCTTTGGTGCAAAGCAAACGTTTCTTCCTGCCAATATTCCTGAGGAGAGAAAGCCACTGGCCTCGAGTCACCCAGTGCCTCCATGGGCACCAGCATCCCAGGGGTATCCTGGAAGGAGAGTCAGGACCCACAGGCCTGACGCCACATCCTGGTCCTTGCTCCCCAGAGGCTCTTTTCTCAAGAGCCTGTGGAGGAAGAAGAGGGGTGAAGGCAGCCTGGAGAACTGAGTTCCCCAGTGGGCTGCTCTTCTGAGACCCCGGGCCCCTGCAGCTCTCCACCTGGGCCTGCTTTACTGAGCAGCCAGCAAGTGCAACAGGAGTGTGTCCTCATCTCCTCAGCCAGGAGAGTCTTCCCTTCTTCCTGTTTCCTAGCAGCCTTCTATTCATTCAAGGCATGATTCAGGCCATCGATGACTCTGGGTGGATAACCCCAGGGTCAGTCATTTGAGGGAAAGGCTGGTCTTCAGAGAGACAAGCATAACTCAGAAGGCAAGCCCAAAGCAGCCAGAGGTGCGCAATTCTTGCCTTTCCCTGTGCCTCATTCTCTAGGAGTGGAACTCCCGCAGTCTAGACGTGATCCAAGATAGTAACTATAATAGTAATAATAGTAGCCATGAATATTTATTGAGATTTCCTATGTGCCAGGACCTGTCCCAAGCCCTTCACCTGTATTAATTCATATAATCCTTGCAACAACCCGAGTAGGCACTAATATTCTTCCCACGTTACAGATGAGGAAATGAGGGCCCAGAGAGGTTAAGACACTTACCTGGGGTGACACAGCTCTGAAGTGCTGGAGCTCTGAGGGTGACAGCAGTGGCTGTTTCAGAAGTCCAAAACGGGTTTGGTTATCCTGTTTATATCCTTTTCCTCAACTCAGTGAATCATCTAAATCCTTGTCACATGGGAGCGTTAAAAGGGGAAGTTGTGATGGGGGAAAGAGAGTGTCTCAGGAGTCAGAGCTACCGTAGGGCTAACCACCCCTCCTTCTGGATTCATCCAGGTGGTGCTCCAAGCCCTGGGACAGATGACGGGGTGGGGGGTGCTCATGTGGGAAAAGACCCAGGGAAAATGAACCTAAACCAGCAAGGGCATTCATTGACTCACAGGATTGAGAAGCTCAGGAGGCGGCTGGCTTCAGGGCCAGCTGGGGCCGAGTGGTTAAATGCAGCTCTCTGGAAGCTCGAACTCCTCATCTTTCTTTTTTTTTTCTTTTTTCCTTCTTTCCTTGCTCTCTTTCTCTCTTTCCTTCTTTCTTTTTCTATCTTTCTTCCTTTTTAAGATTTTATTTATTTATTTGACATACACACACACACAGACACAGCAAGAGAGGGAACACAAGCAAGGGGGAGTGGGAGAGGGAGAAGCAGGCTTTCTGCTGCTCAGGGAGCTCAATCCCAGGACCCTGGGATCACCACCTGAGCTGAAGGCAGACGCTTAATGACTGAGCCACCCAGGCGCCCCTTGAACTCCCCATCTTTCAACTTGTACTAGTGCTCCCTTCATTCTCAAGCAGGACTCTCCCAACATTGCCGCAGAGGTGGCCCTTTAGGGAATTCCCTAGTGAATACTTTAGGAGGACCGTTCGCAGCAGTTCCCACAGAAATCCCAGAGCTGACTCTCACTGGGCAACCTTGGCCCATGTGATCATCCCTGAACCAACCCTGGTGGGGGGAGGGACCATGCTGCTGGTACCTGCCTGCAACACCAGGCAGGCTGGCCCAGGGGACTGAGAGGGCAGGAGTGACCCCTACTGGCAGAAGAGGAGAATGCAACCAGCAAAGAGCAAGGTGTCTTCTATGAGCCTCTAGAGAGAAATAAAGCATTCCTCACCCGGAGAAGGGGGATGGTTAGACTTGGCCTTGAAGGTCTGCAATCCCTCCTTGGTCTTGACTGTGGACGTCCAGGACCCCGTTGTGTTGTCTTAGTCTGGGCTAAGACCTGGACGTGAGTTTCCCTACCTGCCCCTTCCAGCCCTCCTGACTCCACCCCACCAGGCTGCAGTGCTGATTGCCTGGGAATACTCAGCCTTTTGTCAACTCCCGGCCTCCTGCATGGCCTATCGCCCCAGTTCCCTGCTTGCTTTCCCTCACCTAGTCTGGCTTTTTCCAATCCATGCCCTTCCCTGGATATACCAGCCCTGTTCCAGCAGGGCCCTGGTGCAGAAGCCTCCAGCCTACTCCATAGCATTAAGGAAAAACGACCTTCTTAGCCTCATGCATGGACTCCCTCTGCCCAGAAACCTCCCTGATGCCGACCCCTCATCGAAATGCACATCCCCTAATTCCAAACTGTGCTGGCCATCCTGGCACCAGTTTTTTTTTTTTTTTTTTTTTTTTTTTTTTTTTTTTTGCCTAGAAGGAAAGGCTCAAGCTTGAGTCACTGCTGCCCAGGGCCCAGCACACACAGGATGTTCACAGGAACACCAGCAAAGCCTACATTTCCAGCTCTTGGGCACCACTGCTCGTGCACAAGATTAACGGCACAGGAGGGCAAGTCAGAGAGCTCCACACACGGACAGGAAGCCGAAAGCGATAGGGAAGCCAAGACAGAAAGAGAATGACTGAGAAACATAATGGTGGCGGGGGGGGGGGGGTTGGAGACAAGGGTGGTAGAGCCAGAGAGACAAGTCTGGAAGGACCTTCTTCCAGGACAGAGATGCAGACACACAGGGAAGACATCAAAGGAGGGAGCCAAAGGGCGTGAGCTGAATTTTTGCTTGAGCAAACAGGCTCCTGTGATTTTTGTTTTGTCAAGTTGAACTTTCTCTATCAGAGTTCAGGAGTTTATTTTGCTGCGTAATCACTCCTGGGAAAAACACTAGAACATGTTAAAAAGGAGGAGGGGGTGGAGAGGAGAGGCAGACAAAACAAAGGAGAGAACATTTGCCTCCAGGTGGGTCAACATGGTGAGTCTTGGCAGGCCTGGCTTAAACCATAATCTTACCCCCCCCCCCCCCCCCACACACATACGCCTTGCAGGAGGCTCAGTCAAGTTCAGGTTTCAGGTGTAAGATGAGGCAGTGAGACGGGCCAGAGAAAAAGAAATAGTCAGGAGTCTGAGCTCAGGGAGAGAAGTGCCCCCACTGCTGGGAGAGGGATGGGCCTTGGGAAGGCTCTGGCTCTGGCCACAAGTCACTTAGTTAAGACAAGTCGAGAAAAAGCTACAATCCACCCCTGAGCTGACCCCTCAGAGCGCCTGTGTCACAGCCTCCCAAAGTCAGGAACATGGCAAGCTGGTACCCTTGACCAGGGAGCAGGTGTGGCTTTTCCAGAAGGGCTCTGCCTGGCTATGTGACGGGTTGTGTTCTCACCTTGACAGGGTGGTCTCCAACACCCGCCCAGAGTACCCAGCCCATGCTTCGTGGTGGAAGCTAACAGGACGGTGGGAGTTGACAGTCCCTGCCTGCAAGGAGCTCAGTGTCCCGCACAAGGTCAGGGCCACACAGGTGGTCAGGAGGCCAGCACTGGTGCGGGACCTTCTCACCATCCATCACATTTACTATTATAATGCTACAGAATCACATGGTGGTCATGATTTGAATTTTTTTTATTTTCTGAAATGGAACCATTGTACATTGTACAAACCATATCTACTTGATGGAATAAATAAGTGAAAAATTATACTGCTGTACAACACACCAAAAAAAAAAAAAAAAAAAGAAAAAAAGAAACAAAAAAAAACCAACAACAAAAACAAAACAAAAAACCCAAAACATAATAGGAAAAAAAAATTAGGTAACGGTGGAAAAAAGGTCTTTATACCTCTAACCGGGTCCTTGGCGATAATGAACATTCCAAACCATGACATCGCTCGTAATGGGAGGTCACCACCCTATACACGGGTCCACCGCCTTCCGGGTTCCGGGTGTAAGTGCCAGCACTTTGTGGAATGTAGCTCCCTCGACGTCACGGGTGGCGGGGAGTAAGGTTGCCCTGGGAGCCCTTTAGGCCATGGGGCCTGGTGGCCGCGGAAGGCATCTGCTGGGGACCCCCGCCCCTGGCTCGGCCGGCTGAAAGGTCTTAGATTCTGTGGTGGGAGGGGGCGAGGGGCGCAGGGCAGGTGGGGACAGTGGCTCCGGGGAGCGGACTGCGTTGGGGAAGGAAGCACGTCTGGATTTTTGCAGTCTCACCGTCCCGCGTGGAAGGCCTTCCCGGCCAGTGATGAGTGCAGGGCCGCCGCGGCAGGGGCACAGGGGCCCAGTGGGTCCCAGCCACGGGCCTCTTCCTACCTTCAGGCACTTCAGAGAAAAACAAATGACAGCCTCGGTGTCGCGGATGTCGTCTTCAACCTCAACGGCCTTGACTCCCCTTGCCTGTCCAGAGAGGCCACCACAACCGGAAGGGGACCCCCATGCAGGGGAGGGGGAGGCGGGGGGGCCTGGCTGCCGTGTGGGGTCTGTGGATGCGTGTGATTCTCCTTCAGCTGTTTTGCTTCTAACCTCTCATTTCCCAAAAAGAAAGGAAATAAATATCCAAATTCATCTTTCATCAAAATGGAGTTTCACTGCAAAGAAAAAAAACGTTACTCTAGCTTTAGAGGCCCTGGAGGTAAAGCCGCCTGGAGATACGTGAGAGGTAACGCAGAACGGGGTTCTGCATGGAGCGGACTGCCTGAGGGGCAAAACTGATAAGGGTTTTTTCTTTTTTCTTTTTCTTAAGACAGAAACCTTTCGGCATTGCGAACTTCAACATTAAGATTTTCAAAGTTTGTGTTTTGTTTTTTGTTGTTTTTTTTTTTTCCCCTTATTCCAGGAGACCATTTTGCATGAGGTATTTGAAATTCAGGAACATTTTGATTCTTCTTGAAGTGCAGGAAACAGATTGGCTCCCTTAGAAACAAGGGAGAGCCCACCCTCAGGAACTGGCAGACACTTTCCATGGTGGTCAGGAGAGAGAGCCCCACGTCAAAGGTCTCGAAGGTAGTACCTGGATATGCACCAATCAGCAAAACGAAAAAGAACAAAACAACAACAACAACAAAAAAAACCACAAAACAAAAGCAAACCCCCTCCCCCCCGACCCGCCCACCCCCTCACTCAACTCAAAGGGAGTTGGAACTCCAGTGCAGTAAAGAAAGCTCAGGAAAAGGGTTAAGGTCCGTGGAGTCCATCTAGGAATTAAGAGCAAACCAGGCCTCAGAACCAAACAATCAGGCAGTTTGTCCAAGGAGGCATCTCCATTTTAGTGAGAGGAAGGTGTCCCAGCACAGGCAGAGGACCGAGGCGAGGAGGGGCTTCGGTCGCCCCCTTCGGGAGGTGTGCAGAGAATTCCACTCTCTGGTGCCTTGTTCTGGCCTTTGAGGCCCAATCGTCAGGGTCAGCTCCCCCGTGGGGACCGTCCGTGCATCCTGGGAGCAGGAGGCCATCTGACTGCCGGCTCTGAGGGTCAGAACACTTCGCAGTTTTTGCCTCCCCGGGGCGCGGGGAGCGTTGCCAAGTGAAGCTGGGGAGGCAGAGGGTAGCAGGTTCCTGCGGATTTGAAATCCAGGCAACATCCTATGAGAGAAAGTTCAGCACCGGCTCTTCCTGCCGTTGGCTCCCCGTCCCCTCGGCCCTTTTAGCGTCCTAAGGAGACAGTCCTGCAATCAGCCACAGAAGCCATTTCGTCTTCGGAGGTGTGGGAGAAAGCGGTGTGGTCGGGGTAGAGGGTGCGCGTGTCAGAGCGGTCGAAGGGTTCTGTGTGTCCGTCTGGGCCACGGTGGGCTTGGAAACACCGGCCTCAGATGCCCCGAGGAAGTGAGAGAGAACATCCCGAAGCCAGCCCTTGGGGACAGCGCTCCGACATCCGAGACTCCTCGGACCTTGGACCCAGGACCCAGGGCCCAGGGCACGCCCGACACCCCCACACCGGCAAACCGGGCGGTCAAGGAGGTCCTGCTCGTGCGAGGCCTCCAGCCCCTCCTCCCTGCCTGCTCCGTCCAGCTGAAGTCCCGGGTCAGGGAGGGGAGAGGTGTGAGGACGGTGGCCCCGGCTGCCCAGACAAAACCGAGGGCACTTTGCAAAGGGAGATGCAAAACAACCAGGAAAACATGCCAGAGGTCACCTCAAGGGCACAAGGCACAAAAAAAGAAAGCGGAAGGAATCGGGCGAACAGTGAAAAGCCCGGACGAGAACCGATTCCCTGATCGGTAGGACCCTCGAATAGCTTATATCGTTAAATAGAGAGGTTGGGGCGGGGGCGGGGACACAAAACAATACAGCAGCAACACAAATGTAATCTTGGCTTCAGAGACAGTGTGCAGACACTCCTGAGCGGTCGACCCCGCCTTCCCAAGGACAGTCCCTCCAACACCCGAGTGTTTTGCTTCACAGCAGAAAAGTTCTTCAGTGTCTGAGAAGTTACGCTGTTCTGGGTTTTCTTGGATTTGCACTTGGTAAACTTGGAAAGTTTGTAGTTCTGTCCGCGCCCCAGAGGATCCGCGCAGGTGAAGCCGTTCTGGGATTCAGCCTGCAGGTGTCTCCCCCGTGGGCGTGGACAGCAGGACCGAACGCAGGGTCTACATCTCCTCAGAGTTCTGTTGCGAGGTCTCCAGTTTCATCTTCTTTGAGGGGGGCACTCCTTCCAAATCCTTGGGGGAGAAGAAGATAGGGTGCGGGTTACCACGCCAGGAAGGCAGGCGAGGCCGGCCGTGAGGCTGAAGGCCGACCGGGGAGGAAACGGAGCACCAGCCTCTGTGGTTCGAACTCACAGTTCCGACCCTGCGTCCCCCGTTCACCAAGCCCTGTGACACCCGGGCCTGCCTGTCCCCACCACGGTGGCTTCCCTCTTCCAAGCATGTGCCTCTAAGCGCCCCCGGCCCCTTCCCCACCCCAGCCCCGGGCAGGTCTCCCCATTATCGGCCTTCTGGTCTGTCATGAATTGCCAGAGTAGTCATCTATGCACGAGCTCCGAGTGGACCTCTCCAAGCTCGAAGGCCTAGTCCGACCTTGCCCTGTGGTCAGCGGCTCCCCCAATACTCTGTGTTTGGTGAATGCACACGCGTGTTACTCTGAGGAAAAGCCCATTAGCTGTGACCACATTCCGACATCCCGTGGCCCAGAAAGGTAGGGAAATCACTCCGGCACCCCGATTTTCCCACACAGGCATCTCCGCCTGACCCATCACCCAAGAGCAGCTGATGGCTACGCACCCCAATGGCCCCTAACCAAGTCTGTCTTGACCCCACGCGCGCCCAGAATCAAGCTGACAGCACCCGAGTGGCCCCGGTTCTTCCGCCCGCTCCCACACCCCACCTATCAGCGAGTCCCACCAACTCCATCTCCAAATACCCTTGGGCCCGCCCCCCTCCCCTCTGCCCGCAGCCGTGCCCGCCCCGTCTGCCCAGACAAAGCCGCACCCTGCTCCCGCAGTCTCCTGACCCAGCCTTCCACACGGTTCGAGAAATCCCAAAACAGCAACCATACACAGAACATACAACCCGAGGATCCTTTCCCACTGCCTCCAGAGCAAAATCCCAACTCCTCGCCAGGTTGAGAAGGCCCAGCACCCAGCCCGCGCCTACCTCAGTCCTCAGTGCCTCGCCTGCCCGTTCTCTTCCTCGTCCGCTAGGCCCCAGCCACCCTGGCCTCCCTTTTGTTCCTCAGGCTTGCTCCTGTCTCCAGGCCCGGCCCAGAAAGCCTGCCCTCATGGCCCTCTTTTTCTCCACCTTCAAATTCCCACTCCTAGCCTGTCTCTGTGCCTACACCAGCCCGAAGAATGCTCTACCGTCAAGCCCCTCCAGCCTCATGTGGGTTCTTCCACAGCACGCGTTATAACCTCGTAACCCGCCTATGGCTGCCAAACCTGGCTGTGTCTCTTCCTGCCCCCCACCCCACGGTGAGCCCCATGATGGCGGGGAGGGACCCATCTCCGGCTCACCCTGGGTCCCTAGATTCTGACACAGCGCCCCCCCCCCCCAGTGGGTCCGCAACATATGTTTAAGGGAGCCCTCGGGGCCTGATGGGGACTGTGTGGGAGTTTCTAGTGACAGACCCCGAGAGCCGGCATCACAAGGAGGCCCGAAGAACTGCTTCTGTGCTCTCCTTGGTTCTCATTCCAAAAGCAACAGAAGCCCGATACAGACGCAACGGGAGAAAGCGGGTACTGCGCCTTCAGAGGACGCTGGGTCCTGTTGGCGAGAAGGTTCTCTGGTTCTGCAGAGCACTTGGATGGGGGAGCGTGGGAGTGGACGAGAAAGGGAAGGAGGACCAAGAGGGGCGTACGAGCTCAGGACAGTCTAACAGGGGAGAAGAGCCGGAGTTCTGCTCCTCTTAGGAGGCTGGGGTAGCTTTTTTTTTTTTTAAATACAGAAATGGCCAAATGTCAGTGTCAAGTTGCTTGCGCAGCTGTATGGTACCCTCCACCTTGCCCACAAACCTAAGCTCTGTGGATGAATATCTGTGTCCGTGTGCCCTGAGAACAGTGGAAGAGGCTCCGTTCCAGGTCTGGGTCCCCCGGAAATGGGAGCGGAGGAGGGGCGCTTGTGAGAATGGGAGATCCCTGTACCTTTCAGATATCTGGGGCTGGGCGGGGGCTACTAGATGCCCCCAGGGCACGGATCAAAGGTTCAAGCTAACCTTTCGTCCAACGAGTTCAGGAGGCCAGGAGACCCGAGCAGATGTCCTGTCTTTATACACTACACAGGAGGCTCTGATTTTTAATCTAATGGGCTCCAGCTGTGCCTGAGGTTCTAGGTCTTGCTTTTCTCATTTCACATCAGGAGGCTATTTCTTTCTGGTCAGTCTGTACCTGGGTCAGCCACACGCTTTATAACAGCTGCATACTGACCTGTTTGATCCATGACCCCCGGTTAATTTAAGCAGTCCCCTTTGAACAGACGTAGGTTGAGGCCTGCTTCCTACCACTGCAAACACACCTTCCATCAACGCTCTTTCCGTGTCTTTGGGCCTTTGGAGGTGGGCTCTGCAGGAGGAGGGGCTGCAGAGCCAAGGGGCGTTAGACCTTAGAGTCCCGGAGGCATGGCCCCCTGCGGGAGGCCTGAGTCAAGGCTCTGCACAGCGCAGACCAACTCCTGCTGCAGCCTGGACCCTTCCAGTCTTTCCGTGGCCACTTCCCATCACGTTCTCCGGAGGGACCAGACTATACTCTTATTAGTTCAAGTTTCAACACCTCGGAGTCCCCACTCATCTTAGGTGAGCACAGAAGGTAGACGGTGAAAATCCACAGACACGGCACCTGAGGCATCCGTGTCCGGCCCCACACCGTGTGTTCGCCACATTCTCTCATCCCATGTGCCCTGACCCCAAGACAGTTCTGGGGTCCCAGTCTGGCAGCTGCAGACAGGGACGCTCAGTTATGCCAAGTGAAGGGGCTGGGATTCGAACTCAGGATGTTTGTTATTAGCTACTGGCCACCTGCTCCTGCACAGACCAGATGCTGACAGAGGGGGTGACCCAGAATGAGGTCCAAGCAAGGGGGTGGTGCAGTCAGTTGCAAAATTCCAAAGGACGAGTTATCTGGCGTTCAGGATTCTGAAGACGTATCGTCCCTGCGCTGAAGGAAGTTGACTCTGGGGCACGAGAGCAGGCAAGACGTTTGTGACAAAGTGACAAAGCTGAGGCTGGGATAAGGGCCGCCTCCTCTTCCTACACCCTGCTCCCTGAGGGTTGGGGCCCGGGACACTCACGGCTCCCGCTCATCGAATGCAGGCGAACGCCAGTCTTCCAAGCGGAAAACAACGGAACAAAATAACAAAATACCTTTCAACGTACCCCTGACACCCCAATGGGCTCCTGGCTGATCTGGCTGCCCCTCTGAGACCTTGATCGAGGTACCTGAGAGGCTGCCGACATCTCCGCAGCCAGACCCGCGTCTCCAGATGGCTGCCGCTCCACTTTCTCTGAACTGTTCACCGAGTTTTCCACTGAAGACTGCGAATTCTGCTCGTCAGAAGCATCTGAGGGGAAGCGGGATGACAGAAGCTGTTTTCAGACACGTGAGATGTGGAGCCAGATGGACCCATTACTAAAAATACCTGGAACTGGGGAGTTTTGTGGCCAGGCGGACTGCCGGGCCTGCAGCGAGCCGGGGCGCTTGGGAAGCCTCTCTTGGGGCGTTGTCCTAAGCAGCCCTGGGGCCCCCAACCCTTGCCTGCACACCCACCACCAGCCGTGTGCCCTGAGAGGCAGGACAGTTTAGGGGCCGCTCCACGCTTTGTGCCGCGTGCGGCTGGCGCCCTCTGGTGGGCACAACGCACCCCGACCATCATGGCTGCTGACTCCTCCCTTTTCCATCCCGGAGCCCCGCGTCCTCCACCTGGGGAGCCCAGAGAGGTAAACTGCCCCTTTGTAGACATTTCTCTTAATAACGTGGGTATCTTCCTGATCATCAGAGCCATGACTGACGATTGCACGGAAACAGAAAACACAGGAACAAATAAAGTTAGAATCACTGATTATCTCACCCCACCCACAACTACATCCCACTAACATTTCGGAGGATTGATTTCCTAACATCTCAGAGGATTTATTTTCATCTCTCCAGATGTTCCCCCCCTCTACGTGCATATCATTCTCTGCTCTCCCCAAATAGAGATCACACAGAATTTTGGAAAACATTCTCACGTCTTTTAAAAATTCTCTAAACACAAGAGTGGACAAGATGGCTGCACGGCTTCCAACAGGCAATCACTTATTTATGAATCCTGTTTTGCCAGTCAGTCGGGCCATTTCTTATGCATCGGTCTCTCTGCTCCCCTCCCCAGCACGGTCCTCTAGCAGAAGGAGGCCGCGGGCCACAGCTGTCCTTATGAGGCCGTGCGGCTGTGGGCGAGGAGGCAGCCGTGTTTGTACCTGACGCTTATTTTGGGCACTAAGCCACAGAGCTCACGGTGGGAGCAGTGACATCTTGCCCAGGGCCCCACTCTGCTTGCACTCGAGGCCCCAACAACACCCGTCACCCTTATTTTTTTCAAAGGGCACTAGAAGACTCAGGAATGCCTCACTTTCTGAAGTTCCTGAGGCAGAAAAGAAAAAAAAAAATCAATCAATCTATCTATCTATCTATCTACAGGCTTAACTTTTTTTTTTTTTAAAGATTTTATTTATTTATTTGACAGAGAGAGATCACAAGCAGGCAGAGAGGCAGGCAGAGAGAGAGGAGGAAGCAGGCTCCCTGCTGAGCAGAGAGCCCGATCCGGGGCTCAACTCCAGGACCTTGAGATCATGACCTGAGCCGAAGGCAGCGGCCCAACCACTGAGCCACCCAGGCGCCCCTACAGGCTTAACTTTTAAAGGGAGCAAGCAATACAGAAAGATGGGAACCAAGTCAGCAGCACCCCATGGCCTGAAGCCAGAGGGGAGCAGAGGGCTGGGGAGCAGGGCAGGAAGGAGGTGTAAGAGCTCCCTCTCTCAAGGAGGCTGATATCCCAGCATGTCCATCCCCGGTGAGCTGCTCTTAACACATACTCTGACTCCCCAAACCCCAGCAGCCCTGATATCCTGAGGGCAGCACTCGGAAACCCACCACCCGGCCAGGGCCTGAGCTGGGTGTTCCTGCTGCCACAGGGAGGCTCAGGGGTCCGCCCTCTCCAGGGCTGGACTCTGCCTACAACCTGCGACCTGGGGGACCTAGGGTTTAGAGACAGACCCGAGTTCCCCTCCTGTCATTCCTCTGCCGCTTGTTTCCTCTGGGAGGCCTACAGGTCATCAGGGTTGACAACAGCCACCCTGTGGAGTTACGGTGAGGACTTAAAAGGAATGACAGGGGAAGTACTCAAGGAACAAAATAACCCCAGGGGGGACTAACTGTACCTAGGACACACTCCCTATAAACCCGGCAGTTCTTTAATATTTTGTTTTACCTTTTTAAAAATTTATTTACTTAAGGAATTTCTACACCCTGTGTGTGGGGTTCCAACTCACAACCCCGAGATCCGGAGTCACACAGTCTACTGACTGGTCCAACCAGGTGCCTCTCTTAGGTTAAGTTAAACACAGAATCCCTGTACAACCCAGCTCCTCCACCATCAGGGAGAGACCCAAAAGAACGGGAAATACGTTCTCACACTCGTATTTGTACACCAGTGTGCACGGCAGTACTAAGAGTGTGCACACATCCCAAGAGAGGGGGATGAAAGAGCCAAAAGAGCCAAAAGATGGAAACAGCCCAAATGCAAATTAACAAATGCGTCAAACGACAAAACGTGGTAGGGGCACAGTCCACACAGTGTAGTATTACAGAGTCACAGATAGGAAGGAGGGAGCAGCACCTGCCATCACGCGGAGGAACCCTGAAAACATGATCCCATGCGAAAGAAGCCAGACACAAAAGGCCACATACTATACACCCACTTCTACGAAACACCCAGAACAGGCAAAGCCACACAGATAGAAAACAGACAGGCAGATGCCGGGGTTTGGGGAAGGGGGAAGGGGGAAGTGACAGTTTATGGGCACAGAGTTTCCTTTGGGCATGATGGAAATGGTTTGGAGCCAGAGAGAGGTGAATTTCATCTCAATTTTTTAAAAAAGGAAGAAATCCACATTAATGTTATGTTCTAGCTCATAATGGATGTCTGCTTTAGCCAACTTTGAATTGTTTTTGCCCTCTTTTGGCCTCCCTTCTCTGCCCTACAGTGAGCTCTGCAGGCTGGACACGGAGGCTCGGAAATCATGGCCAACCATCCAGAGAGTCATGCTGACCCCGGGCCCGGCCGAGAGCTCAGCGGGAACTGGCCTTAAGGAGCACGCAAGGGCTCGGTGCAAGGGCCTGATTCTCCTAGCGCTGGTGCTGGAACTCACCCAGGGGAAATTATTTTCCTAGGGCCTAAATTTAGTCCAGCGAGTTAGGACATTATGTCATTCCCTGAACTCACTCAGCAGTAAACAAGTTCAAAGCAAGGTCAACAGCTGGTGACTAACCCACCCTGTCCCGCAGGCTGCGCGGCCCCACCTGGGAGGCCTTCACGCCTTTCCCGTGGGGCCTCCCCCTCCCTCGAGCAATGCTGCGCAACTGTGCAGGCCCAGTGACCTGGGGTCGCCAAAAGAGGACCCTCGTGTGGTTCCTGCCTGGACCGGTAAAGCTTTTGGTGGTGGAGGGGGGCAGGGGGCTTATAGTTACCAAAATGGTTCTGGAACCAGCGACCCAAGAAGCAATTTCTGCAGTTGCGCTTTAACTGGCTGTTAGGGAGAAGGAGATGCAGCCCCGAGGCAAGGGAGCCATGAGGGAGAAGGCACGTGGGACAGGGAAGGAGCCGGGATGTGTGCACACCTGGCCCGGCAGGTGTGGTGACCTCCCCTCGCTCACGCGGGGCTCCGGCCTGGGTGAACGCTTCTGCTTCCTTCCTGCCCCGCTCCCTTCAGGGACTGATGCAGGAGGCAACTTTCGTTTGCCTCATTTTATAAATAAGGAAACAGGAAAGCTCACAGGAGGTGACGCCACCAGCCCAAGGCCACTCGGCCAGCAAGTGTCAGCCCAGATGTGACAGCTCGTCCTGTTCCTGGTCCCAGCCCCCTGGTTCCACCACCCACTGCCCGCAGAGCCCCAAGAGCAGGACGACACTGGGGGCCCCTGTGGGGACAGGAGAGGACGCTCACCCGGAAGGCCCTCGTCCAAGCTTCTCCTACAGCGGCTCCCCACGGACAACGATTCTGCCCCTCGGGGGGACATTTGGTAGCCTCCAAAAATATTTCTGTGTCACACCCGGGGCGGGGGTGGGGCTCGCTCCCAGCAGCTGGCGGGGAGAACCCAGGGAGGCCTCTCTACGTCCCGCCACACACAGTCCGGCCCCACAGGCGAGACCCTCGGGCCCCGAGGGCCAGCCGCACAGAGGCCGAGAAGCTCTGCGGGCCACGGCCCGGGAGGAGAACAGTGGGGTCCGCCTCACCTCTGACTGAGCACACAGTCCCTCTGCCCGCGGCGCCAGCGCACCTGAGCGCAGATAAAAGGAGGCATGGACGGCGTGGACGAGACTCCCTGCAGGGTCACGTGTGGGGAGAAAAGATGGAAAAAGCCGGAATGATCGTCAGGGTGGGGACTGTTTAAATAAATGACGACCCGTTCCTGCCCCTGAAGAGTACGAACCTGGTAAAGAGAGTGAGACAAACCTGACGTCCCAACACGAAGCAATCTCCATGGTGACTGTTAAGGGAAGTAGTCTAAAAAAAGGAGGTTATACTCTCATCTAGATCCTTCTAGGTGCGCAGACTACCTCAAGACTGCCGCACTAGACTCGACAGCGGTTCTCTGGGGGTGGGGAGGGGGGACACTCGAGGCTCTGGCTTGGCGGCCGTCCGGTCTACGTCCTAACACCTGGGTTGTTCCCCATGGGTGGGGTCGCCCGCGCCCTAGCCTGCCCCTCCCCCAGGCCTACCTGGCACATGAGCCGCCTTCCGCTTCCGGCTCACAAAGGGGGTGCTGCACTGAGCACCTGAGACCCTCCCGCCTGGCTGGCTCGCCCCTTTCCCCACACGTCCCCAGGCACTGTCCCTGGTCCCTTGTGGCTGCACTGTTCGTTCCCTCCTATCCCTGCTCAGCCTTGAAGCCCAAGTCAGCCAGCACCTCCCCCTTCTCCTACGGCCTCTCATGGCACTGCCCACAAACGCAAAAGCCCCCTTTAGGGCCAGGCAGTGCCATGAAGGTGTCACCAGGGCTGCTCAAGCCTCAGACCCAGGTAAGGGGGAAAAAAAGAAAAGCCCTGAAGGAATAGTCTGTTCCTCAGAGAAATATGGATTCCCCCAACCTCTCAGGCTTTTGCTTGTCCATTTTTGATAGAGAAACATGTTTAAAAAACAGAGCAATTTTTCCTTTATATGAGTAATAAGGGGGCGCCTGAGGGGCTTGGTCGGTTAAGAGACTGCCTTCTGCTCGGGTCCTGGGATCGAGACAGCCTAGACAACCTCCAACCTGCTCGGGGGAGAGCCTGCCACTCCCCCTGCTTGTGCTTTCTCTCGCTAATAAATAAAATCTTTAAAAAAATAAATAAATGAGTAATAAGGAAAGCAACAGTGATCGCAGAGTGACACAGGGCCAGGACTCTTGGGCCTCGGTGTCAGAAGGACAACAGGGAGCAGCACGGAGTGCGGCAGTCGGCAGATGTCCGGCTGTTCACCCTCCCCGGAAGCCACATCTCTGCTTCGACCGGTTGCCGCTCCCTGGAAACGCAGAGCCGGTATCGCCGATCTTCTGATTTTCTCAAGACAAGGTGGAAATCAATCTTATTTTAAGTGCAACTGTTTAATTTTAAAGTTCTGACATCCAATTCAAATTAAAAATAAAAACTGCACCAGGCCCGTGGCCACAGCCACAGGCCCTGCGCTGGATCTGGTCTGTGACCTCTGGGGTTCCAGCGGATGCCACAGCAGAGAGAGGCCTTCCTCCCATGAAGACCCGTCCCAGTCCCTCTCCAAGCACAGGGAAGCCTGGACTCCAGGCCAGCCATCGTCCCCGCGGGGTAAGCGGCCCAGCAGCCCGACCTCATGCTCAGCGTGGCTGTGTGCAGCGTCCCCCACACCACTGGCCTCTTCCTCCTCCTCCCTTCACAGATGCTGGCAAGGCCATCCCCCCAGATGCTAGGGGTCACCCTCTAGCCCCCACTCAGGCCAGGTGCCACCTGCCAACACATCCTCCGCCTCGGAACCTTCAAAATCCACCTCGAGATTATCAGCAAGAACTAGGGGCCCGTCTTCTCAGGTGTAATGACGGTACTTGTGATGATGTAAGAACACATTCTTATTTCTAAGAGACGTGTGCTGACGTGTTCAGGGACAAAACGTTTTAAGATCTATAGTAACCTTCAAATGCCCCCCCCCCAATATTTATAGACAAAACAAAACAAACAAATAAATGCCAAATTCAGCTGACACACGAGGGAGAGCACCCTGTTCATTTTTCTGTACGTTTCAAAATTTTCTTGTTCAAGAATCCAGAGATCTCAAAATAGACAAAAATAAACCAAAACAATACAGATCCGGTGCATATACGTCTTCCACAACCAGACTGCTTCTTACCACCTCGTCTGCTCCCGCCCCGGACACACGAGCCTTAGCCCGACTACGTGTTCTCAATCACAGCATCCAAAGCAGTCCTCCAGACCATGGCAGTCAATCCCAATGGTTCCTGCCTCCCTTGACACAGAAGCAAGGGCCTGTTTAGGGACGTAAGAGCCACCTACACTCAAGGTCTGGCCTCTTCTGACCTCATCTCACTTTGCGAACCCCTCATCTGCCCTTCCCTAGCCACTGAGAGCACTCCTGCCTCAGGGCCTTTGCATTACCCATTCCCTCCCCTAACAGTGCTTCTCTCCCCCTTTTCCATAGGGTTTGCTCCCTTACCTAATTTTAGCCTAATCTGTTTTAATGTCACCTTCTCAGTGAGGCCTTCCCTGGCCGCCCTATTTAAAATAGAAATGCTCCCCATAATTCACCAGACTCTCCATTCCTCTTTCTTACAATAGTTTACCAGGGAGCTTATCTTCCCAACACTAGACTGCCAGATTTTTAAATTGTTCCATAAGAAGATGAGCTAGTCTAGGCATTATCCTTCTTCTACTGTGACCTTCTACTGTGACCTTCAGCATGTGGCAAGGCCTCCCAGACACCTGTCAACCAACCGCACGGAGGACCATGCCCCTGCGGGCACGTACCTTCGGTCCCAGGAAGCTCCTTCCCGTCGGCCTGGGCCTCGTCTGCCTTGGCGTCAGTGCCTTCGCCGGGCACGGCTGAGTTGGGCTCTGGAGCAGGGCTTGAGTTACTGCTGTTCTCCTGTTTGATTGGGGAGGCGTCTGCTATGGAGCTCTGGTTGCTGTTATCATCTGCACGGGGGGATGGGGGTGGGGAGAGAACCAGAGGCTGAAATCCCACAGCTACTGAGGAAGGGGGGGGTGGGGGCCCAGCCTCCCCAAGCCTCTCTGCCAGCAGCCCACGGGACCCTCTCTCAGGGAAGGAGACACATCCCCGCCCGCCAGACCTTGGAGATGAGCCACCAGGGGCCATTCCACAGGTCCTGCAAGGAGAAAGCTTCTGGGAGTCTGCCTGAATGCCCCCCGCTGGCTCAGCCCTGGGTCGGGGGGCAGCAGCGACACACAGTGGCCTCCCACATTTCAAGTCTTCAGGGGACATCTGAGGCCTTTCTGGGTGAAGCAGCCAGATTTGTCCACGAGACAGCATTGCCAAGAACATCCCACTGCTCTGATCGAGCGTCTAGACCACCTTCCACTTGATACAAAATAAAAGAGGGAGAGAACATGTGAACAGAAAGTAGGATGCTATTTCACAGGACAGTTGGCCCAGGCTCCTCAAGTCAGAACAATTAAAGAAAACAGAGAGAGAGAGGGGGAGGCAGAAGGGAGAGAGAAGCAGGGAATATTGTTATGAAGAAATTTAAGAGAATTAACAGCTAAATTAAGGACATGTAAAAAATTATTTCTGTTCTATTTTGAATGTGTCAGCTTATAAGGGACATTTTGGAACAACCAGGGAATCTGAATATAGTCTGGGATTTAGAAGATACAAGGGAATAACAGTTACTTTAATTAGGAATGAAAACAGCACAGCGGTGTATAGAAATGTCATTTATTAGTGACGTGTGCTGAAGGGTTTAGCTGCGGACTTAAAACACAATGCTGGGAAACTTACTTTAAAACAGTTCTGCCCAGACTGCCTACAACTGTCAGAATTCCCTGAACTGAACACTCGAGAGCTGTTTTTATACATAAACTGCATTTCAATTAAAAAACTCAACCCATTAGGGCGCCTGGGTGGCTCAGTGGGTTAAGCCGCTGCCTTCGGCTCAGGTCATGATCTCAGAGTCCTGGGATCGAGTCCCGCATTGGGCTCTCTGCTCAGCGGAGAGCCTGCTTCCCTCTCTCTCTCTCTGCCTGCCTCTCCATCTACTTGTGATTTCTCTCTGTCAAATAAATAAATAAAATCTTTAAAAAAAAAAAATAAAAAAACTTAACCCATTAAAAAAAAAGATGAGGCAAACATGGCATGTGAGTGAAAACCCAGGGCGTATGCAGTTCATCCCACTAGCCTTCCCACTGCTCTCAATTACGAGATTTTTCACAATACAGAGAAAAAAAGAGAAGTAACTGGAGCCACGCCTTCGTGGTTGAGCTGGTGGCAGGGCTGGGGGTCCAGGGGGCACATACTGCCCAGCACTGGACCCTGTCTTCGGCACAGAGAATCATGTGAGGTTGCAGATACCCAAGTGGCGATTTCAGAAGTATCAGCACCCTGCTTCTCCGGGCCACGCTGCACACCTGGGACCAAGGCCACTTTTGTGAAACAGAACGAGGAGGAGACACGGAGCAGCAGGCCCACATGTCCTGGGCCCTACTGCCTGCTGGCACTTGGGCAAAAACCGCTCTAGTCATCTGCTTCATCCTCCCGACGGCCTGCCGGGTGGGTGCTGTCACCTCCCTCGTTTCCAGAGGGGGACACTGAGGCTCTGAGCAGCAGAACCCCTTGCTCAAGCAGCTCTGCCCCAAAAAATCCAGATTCAATCTGCCAAGGAGGCATCAGGCAGTCCCATGGTCCCAGCCAGGGAAACTGCACCTTATTCTAAGTGTACTAGTTACACGGAAGATCCTCTTGTGAATTCTGGGACTTTAAAAAAAAAGGCGGGGGGGGCGCCTGGGTGGCTCAATGGGTTAACCCTCTGCCTTTGGCTCAGGTTGTGATCTTAGGGTCCTGGGATCCAGCCTCACGTTCAGCTCTCTGCTCGGCAGGGAGCCTGCTTCCCTCTCTCTCTGCCTGTCTCTGCCTACTTGTGATCTCTCTGTCAAATAAAAAAAAAAAAAAAATAGTGCACTCTCCTGATTTGCCTTTTAAGAAAATCTAAACTTCCTTCCTACACCAAGCTATGTGTGCATGTGTGTACAAGGCAGAGGCCTGACCCACAGGTCCCAGCACCGAGTTATGTTAATTAATGACAACAAGTACTAATGTTTAACGAGTTAGTTGCTGGAGCCTAACCTGGTCACCCGGTAACCACATGACCCTGGCATTTGAGTCAACGTCAGTAGAATCTCAAGACTCAAAAAAGGTGGCTACAGACGCCCACTGCCCCACTGGGAGCCTTCCCGATAATCCTGTCCAGGCCCGCATCTTTCCTTGCCTCTTCCTGGCCGTCCGTGCCCTGCGGCTGGATGAGGGTCTTGGCCACACACTTGTGCTAAAATGTAAGGATACTGAGAAGAGGAGCCAGGGTCCAGGCCGGCAGCCACACACTGGGATTCAGCCTCCACAGGACCTCAGGGCCGGACTGCATCCTGGGGCGGCCGCCTGCCCGAGCCCTCACTTCCTCATCTGCACAACGGGGCTTGTTTTTAGGATGAAATGAGATAAGGCATGGAATGCGCTTAGCAAGATGCTTGGCGCATTGTGACAGCTCCTAAATGTCAGCCTCTAACGTGCCAAGGGCTTCGAGGGGGTTTTCTCACGGAATATACACAGGGACTTTATGAAGTGGGCACTGCCGTGCCCGCTGGGCAGAGTGAAACCAGAGCTGACAGTTACATGTTAAGAAACTAGTCCAGGATCACACAGCCGGAGTGGGGGATGGCCTAGGGAGCCAGATGTGAACCCAGGTGGGATCTTGCCCTCTGCTCCAAAAGGCCCTCACCTGTGAGCCAGGTAGGGATCTAAGCATTGTGGGGGTGGGGGAGGGGGGCAGATTACATCCCAGCTCCAACACCTGGTTCAACTGTGTTCCATGTTTCAAATGGGACTGCACGGTCAGCGAGGGGCTTTCTTGACACGTGAGCGATCAGCAAGACCCCTCCGTGCTTTCTGAGGCCGGCCCAGCAATAGGCAAGACTGTGACTGTTTTCCAGACGGGTCTATCTGGGCAAATGGAAAAGTTCCCTGGCACGCCTTCCCCAGAGCAAGGCAGCCCTGGAACCAGAGGGGCAGAAACGCAATCAAACCGAGATTCCTTTTTGATGTACTTATTTATCTAATACCACCGTGCTGTACAGAAGGCCTGGGTGGTCAAAAGGAAAAAGACGTTGAAACTGGGATCGAGAAATGGGAAGGGGGCGCCTGCGTGGCTCAGTCGGTTGGGTGTCTGCTTTCAGCTCGGGTCATGGTCCTGGGGTCCTGGGATCGAGCCCCGCGTCAGGCTCCCAGCTCAGCCTGGAGTGATCACAGCCGTCTGTAGGAACAGCTATAGCTGCCTGGAGGGGAACACACTCCCCGAGTTTCTAGGTCTGATTGCTCAAAGCATGGCAGAAATGCAGATTTCCTCATTTATAAATAAGGGAAACTCAATGTTACAGAAATTTCATGTTTGACTCTTTTAGGTCAGAAGTCGGGGAGCAGTCTTCCTCATGGGGCGGGGTGAGGGGGAGATAACCGGGGGGTGGCCAGGCACATTTCCATCTTGACCTGGGCCGGTTACATGGGTGTATACCTATCATGAAGCCAGTGCCCTTACGATGTGTGGCTGTCCTCTCCGTTAACAAGGTAAAACGGGAACTCAGTGCAAGCCATGTCAAAACCCCAGACTGGCTAAGGCAGGCCTCCAGCCTGGATTCCATCAGCGGGTCACTGGTTAGGACTTTGGAAATAAAATGGCAAAGGAAGGTAGGATGTCACTGTGGAAGTCAGGTCCCTGGGTTCCACAGTGATTAATGGGATGTGGAAATCCAGTCTGGAGTTTCCCAGCAGCCAAAGCGAAATAGGAAATGGAAAACAGCATCATTTTTACGGCAGGTCAGGCCTAGGAGGGAAAAACATCGTAGACCCACAAAATGCTCCTGAGCGCACAAAGGGCTGACAGGTCACCCCCATGAGGGTTGTGTCACTGGGCTCAGAGGGTTGTGTCACTGGGCTCGTTAAGGTCTGGTTTTATGTCTCTGGCTTGGTTTACGTTTCTTGGCTTGCTGTGCTGGGAACAGCTTCCCCTCCGCTGAGTCTTCCCCTGGGCACCGAGGCCTCCCGGTGCTGCCCAGCCCTCCTACCCTTGCCTGGAATGTGCACAAACCTGCTAGTGAGAACAAAAACCGCGTGCTGTGCCACAGCCCAGGGCCTGGCGGGAGAGCTCACCGTGCATGTCCATCATTCCCGGGGAGGAGCTGTTCTCCGGCGTGGTCACCTCGGAGCCACACTTCTCATCTTTGCCCTTTTTCTTGTTCTTGTTCTTCTGGAGGAGAAAACGGAGCAGAAACCGAGTCACCACCTTGTGTGTGCATTTGCGAGCAAGCCGTGGCGAGGGGGGGAGGGGCAGGAATATTTTATTCAGCCAGTTCACCTTGGAGCCTGCAAGTCTCCCGAGGGCTCTCCTTGGCCTGCATTTGAATGTGTCCCATGAGGGGCCTCACCTGCAGAAGGACAATTCTGGGGCTGGGCAGAAACCTGCCGTCAGTGAGGGAGCGGCACCAGCAGGCATGCAAACAGGTACAGCGATGCCAGGTGAGGGACAGAGAAGACACAGGTCACACACTCCCACTACCTACAGGCCCCGTGGCTGCCTTTCTCAAAGACCAGTCAGCTGACCCCCAGCACCACACTGGAAAGCCAGTCGAGGAGGGACATCCCCAGGAGGAGGGATGACGAGGATGCTTTTGTGTACGGTTCAATTTGTTTTTCTGTTTTGTTTTTTACAAATGGAACAGAATCGTGTTGGAAATGACCTACGTCTGCTGGTTAAGACTCGTTAAATTACATCCTTGCCATGTAACGTAATGCAGTAATTACTGAGAATAAGACAGCAGTTCGTGTACCAATACGGAATGATCTACGGAAACATCAGCATATTAGAACATCTCAGCTATCTCCAGGATGGACAGAAGGAAGGTGCGGAACACGGGAAGGGAAGGCCACTATTCACGGAAAGGAAAGGACACTTGAGTGTCTGTCCACACATGTGTCTGCGGGCACGCTCTCTGGAAGGATGAACAAATGCCGGTCAGCTCCAGGGAAAGGAGCTGGGAGGCGTGGGGGCGCACACAGGACGGGAAGCAGATTTACAAGAAGATGTACATACATAGGTACATATATATTTGTATCTGAAAAAAAGTAGCATTTGAAGAGGATGGACACCTCTGGAGCTGGAGAGTCAGTGGGTAGATTCCAGGAGCGCGGCGCTGGTGGGGCAGGGACTGCTAGCAGGTGTGAGGGTTTCTTTTTGGGGGTAGTAAAAATGTTCTGGAATTAGAGCAGTGATGGCTAGAGGACAGTGAATATACTAACACCGACATGTACACCTTAAAAGAGTGAATTCTGTGGCATGTGCGTTGTCTTCAGTGGAAAAAAAATGTTTTTAAAGCAACGTCTGAATTTTGTAAATTGCTTTCCCTATTTAAAAGAAAAAACCTGGGGCGCCTGGGTGGCTCAGTGGTTAGGCATCTGCCTTCAGCTCGGGTCACGGGTCTCAGGGTCCTGGGATGGAGCCCCACATCTTACGCTCCCTGCTCAGCTCCCTGCTCAGCGGGGAGCCTGCTTCTCCCTCTCCCTCTGCCTCTTCCACCAGCTGGCACTCTCTTGCTCTCTTTCTCTCCCTCTCTCAAATAAATAAAAAAAAAAAAATATTAAAAAAAAAAAAAAAAGGAAAGAAAAGAACTTGCAAGAGTTATGAAGGGGAGGGGCGCCTGGGTGGCTCAGTGGGTTAAGCCTCTGCCTTCGGCTCAGGTCATGATCTCAGGGTCTTGGGATCGAGTCCCGCATCGGGCTCTCTGCTCAGCGGGGAGCCTGCTTCCTCCCTCCCTCTCTCTCTCTCTGCCTGCCTCTCTGCCTACTTGTGATCTCTCTCTGTCAAATAAATAAATAAAACCTTTAAAAAAAAAGAGTTATGAAGGGGAAAAAAAAATGGTGCAACTATGTTGTAATTGGGTGTTTAGAAAAATGAGAAGCTACCCCCACCCCCACAATTCAGATTTCTGGCCACAGCCACCAGATTCCAAATCGGACGTCTGGGGTGGGGCCCAGGGACCTGCATTTCTCCTCTGTTCCCAGAGGATTGGATGCTCAGCGGGGGGTGGGTCCCATAGCCCTAGAGGGAAAGGGGGTGGGGGAAACACCATATTGTACATCTTGGAGGCTCAGAGACAATGGCAAATTAGCATTTTTCCAAGTGCCGCGGGTTCCCCAGCCCTCGGTTAAGTTCTCCACATTTCATGTGCTGCCTTCACACTGTTGCAGAAACCCCAGGAACTGGCTGAGGTGTAGAAAAGGGAACTAGGGCCCAGCAAGTTGGGGTCACTTGTCTGACGTCACAGGTTAATGGCGGGGGGACGCCTGTCTTCTACCTCTCTGCCCAGCCTGCAGCTGCCCTGACCTTCCCGGCAGCCCACATATTACACTTTCTCCTTGATCGCAATCCATTTTGGCACTTTCCTGATGTCTGCTTCATGCTATTCTATAATTATCTTTCCAACGAGATTATAAATTCCTTGAGAGCAGGGACCATGTCTTCTCAAACGCCACCGTCGTTTATACAACACCTAATGACATGCAAGGCGCAGACGGGGCCAGAGCCGGGAGCGGTCTTCGAGGAGCTGGCTGCACTCTGCTCTCCCCTCCAGGGCGGCCAGCTCCAGCCGCCGCGAGAGGCTGTCTCGGGGCCCCGGGGAACGCAGCCCTCGCGGCTGCAGGAGCCCAGGCCGGAACCAGAAAGGACAAACACAGACGTCCTCAGCCCAGCGTTGCGCTTGTGATCACAGGGTCAAGAATGGAGCCTTGGCCCTGCCTGGAGGCCGGAGATAGGTCAGGGCAGGTGGTGGTGGGGAAGCTTGGCCTCGCCCTCATGGCTCCCCGGAAAGCCCCCGATCATGACCACAACCCCCCAGGAGCAGATGGAACCGTCCGTCCAAGCAGCTCAGCGTGAGCCATCTTCCTGGGGGAGGACAGCCCCCGCCAAGGTCTGCCGGCGGGCCCGCTCTGGATGCTGACTGGAAATACGAGGAGCTGACCTGGGGTATTTGGGGGTAAAATGGCCCAGGAGCCCCGAAACTGAAACACTACCCGCGATGGAGGGCGGCAGCGTCCCCGCCGGAGAGCAGGCCCGGCTGCTGAAGCTCCCTCTAGTGGTGGTGGCCCCCTTTCCCCCCACCCCAGGGCCCCAGCAGGGGCTGTGTTCCTGAGCTCTGGGGTCTCCAGCAGCTCCAGCCACCGGAAGGCTCTCCACCAGCAAAGACAGCACATGCTCTGGAGTCAAACAGACCCGACCCTTGCTGTGTGATTCCGGGGAAGTGGCTCATCTCTCTGAGCCTGTGCCCTCACTTGTACAAAGGGGATAAAGAGTCAACCCGACAAGACGGTCAGGGGCTCGGGAGCAGGGGCCCCACAGGGATGGGGGAGGGTCTGCTCGGCTGGGCACTAAGGCATGTCCCCACTGGCAAGCTCTAGGGCTCTCTGCCCAGAAGAGACGACTTGCAGGGGACATGTCCCAGCTCCCTGAGGGCCACTCTGGGGCTGGACTATGAGTGGGGAGGAGGACCCAGGTCAGCTGGGTCCTTCTGCTTCCCAGGGGGTGTTGGCCCCAGCGGAGGACAGCACCTTCCACCTGTGCTACAGGGAGCGCGGATGGCTGGCCCCACCGCAGGCGTTTGGCCCACATACTCACATCATCCACCTTTGGCTCTGTCACAGGGACCCACTTGTAGATTCGCAGGGATGTGTCCCCCACAGTCACCCACTTCTTCTCCCTGTAGATGAGGAAGAGCTCGTTACCAGGGTGTTTCTGGGGAAGAATCCTGAGTACCCCTCACGGGGCACACGGGCCATACTGCCTCGGAACAGCTCCGACACGGGGGCTGCTCAGCTTGGGGTTGAGGGAAGGTGCTGTGGATCACTCTAGATCTAGTAGCGGGGCTGCTGGGACTAGGACTGTCACTCACTAACCCACACCTCAGTCTCCCCATCTGTTAGACCTCAGAGGGTCATCAGTCTCTGGGCCGCCGTGAGGATGACAGGAGACAGCATGTGGGAAAAGCCTCCCCATTCCTTGAAGGATGTGCCTGGGGAGATGGTGGGGGGGGGGGCAGAGGGGCTGCCATCAAAGAGGGTTCCTCCGAATGAAGGGATCTGGGCCCCGGGGCCCTCCGGCTTTGGTGCCTCTGCCATCTCAGAAATGGGAGATCACAAAGAATCTCTTGTGGCTGCTTGATTCAAGGGACTCACAGCGGGATGTCGGGGCCAGACGCACACCTAGGACAGGTGACAGAGCCGCCAGAAGCCCCCAACAAGTTTAGTGACAAGAGTTCCTCCAAAACCGAGACTTACATGTCACAAGAGCACCTCTGTGAGCTGCCAGGCACCTGACTACCTTCCCTCCAGGGGTGGGGTGGCTTTCACAGGCTGGTGGGACACGTTACAGCCACTTGGCACCCCTTTCCAACAGGGGGTTCGGGGCACCCAAGCAAACTCGAAACCAGCTAACCCAACCTACAGAAACCTCCATGCCCCAAACTGCCTGTTCAGATCCTACACATTCCCGACCAGCCACAGTCTGGCTTTTACTTATTTTAGGACTATTTCTCTTGTCTTCTATGTACTAAGCTCCCAAATACACTTGCTCTCGTCTTTCCATAACCTTGTGTGGCAGGAACAGTCACCCTCCCCATTTGACAGATAAGGAAACCCTTGTAAAGAAGGTGAAGCCATCCTCCCCAGGGCCCGTATTCAAAGTCTCCGCACCACACTGCTTAAGGAGCAGCTTCTCCCACTCCCACCCCTGCCCCTTTAGCCCAGAAAGAATTAAGTGAAGGCATGTATCTAAGTCACCACCCACCCATCTCCCACGTCTTGGAGGCAGGATGGACAACCCGTACCCGTGTCCTTCCCCACCTTCATTCTGAATAATCAGAAGGCACCTGGAAGGGACAGGAGTGTTCCAAGGAACAACCTTGGTGACAAAGCAACAACCATAATAGCCATCGTGTGCTGAAGGCCAACATCTGCTAAGTGCCTTATTTACAATAAAGCCCTCTTGCCCAAAGACTGCCCAATAAGCCTACTGTCACACCACTTTATGGGTGGGAAACAAGAGGTCCAGAGAGGTTATGTAACTAGTTCATGGTCACACAGCTAGTCCAAGGCAGAATGAGGACTGGACATGGGCTCTGACCTAGAGCCACTCTCTGCTACTCTGCCCCCTGTGAAAAACTAAGAAATCATTCCACAGAGCACATCAGTTACAGAAGCTGGACAAAGAAACACAAATTGCTAGCATCCTACGTAAATGGCCAAAGGCACTCACTACTCAAAATCTCTCAACCGGCTTCCACAGGCTAGGGCCCCAGCAGGCCAGCAAATCCAAGGTCTGGTTGTGTTAAAAACAAAAACAAAAACAAAAGTAATTGACTTGCAAAACACAGGACAAGTCTCAAGGCAGAAAGTGTGCCAGATCTGGGCTCTGCCGCCAGCAGGTGCGCCAAGATGAAGCCTCAAGCTGCACGTGCTTCCCAGAGTGGCTGACGGTCTGCAACCCATGGGCGGCCTGCAGCCGGGTTCTCGCACCTCCCTTTGTCCCAGCTGGTGACCCCTTGGCCTGAGTCGCCCCCCCCCCCCCCCCCCCCCCCCCCCCCCCTGGCCCGCCCCCCCCCCCCCCCCCCCGCCGGTTCACCCCAAGGATTAGAAACCTTTCTTCATCTGCATTTCTACCGGACACTGAGGGGCTCTAGGACATAGGGAAAGGCACTTGAGAACCCCACCTCTGCCCAGCAGCCACGCAGGGAGACAAGGCCCTGGGGCGCGGGCAGGAAGTCAGAGCAAGCACCAGGGAGGACAAGAAGGGATTCACAGACATGACCCGTGGGCTCTGGGTGACTCCTCAAGCTGGCAGCTCCCTGGCAAACAACACACACAAGGGCTCAGGGAAATGGCAGAGTTCCTGCTAGTTCCCCAAACCCATCATCCCGGAACACACGCCGCCCTGGCTCTCACCGACGGGATTCGGCCGTACTTACTGGGATGGCAAACGAGAGGCCCCCAGGTATGTTTGGTCTGGTCCGCATATTAGTTTTTTTTTTAACATTTGAATCAATTGCCAAACTTTAAGAAGAAAAACGAAGACCCCACAGAAAAACCCAGATTCTTAACGACTCTCACAAAGGCAGTGCCGTGGCCATGAGGGGCCCACATGTGTGAGGAGTCGGGGCTCTCTCAGAGCGCCCAGCACTCACCCGGTCACTGGAGGCACCGGGCCCAGATTCACCACAGCCAGCAGGCCACACCCCTCACTGTGCCCCACAGTGGCCAGAGGGCACACCGGTAGGGTTCCTGCCCTGCCCCTCCCCCGCCCAGTAACCAGCCAGGCCCAAGTTCAGGTACGCTCTCTTCCCCTCCAGACCTGGGCTCCTGGACGAAGGGCAAATGGGGGTCCTAGCTGTAGCAATAAAGCCCCAACAGCACCGCCCCGCCCCCAGCATAGGCTCCCATATAAACCATAAACACCCGGCACAGATTTTCCAGGCCATGGTCAATTTCTAATGTTTTCCTGGTTCCAGGTTCAAGGGCTAGCCAGGGAGACCGTCCAAGGGGGCCCCACTGACTCCCTCAGAGACACTATGAAACCCTCACTCTGTATTCACTTCCCAGGGCTAGTCCGTGACACCTGAGGAGGCCTTATCTATGGCTGGGATCGTCTTAATTAGGCCCAGGCTCACTTGACCTGCCCTACATCTGATGAGAGCATACCCCCAAACGTAAAGGGGTGAGGCCCTAAACACGGTCCAACTTCCTCCTCCCTCAGGAACGGGTGGGAAGTCTCCAGGGAGCAGGCCTCTCTCTTTCAGTAAGTCCCCGAGGGACCCTTCAGACCGAGGGCCCAGGGGTCCCAGGCCTAAGCCTACTTTGTGGCTCAAGCCTTTGTCTCCCACCCCATGACCCTCCTCCCCTGCTCTTCTCCACCCACACGGGGCCCCTAACCCTGGCCCAGTTTCCCAAAAATGGGCCCACCATTTTGTTCTTCTTCCAGCCATCTTGTGGCTGCCTCATAGCCTACCAGCCTGCCTTGCTGGGACAGCAGACAAGGGAGGAAAAACGGCTGGCAGCTAGGGACGGGGTGGTCACGGCTGACTGCCGGCTTTTTCCGGGGACGAGGGAAGGGAAGGGTTGCCAGAGGGGAGATTTTTAGGGGTCCCTAGAGCTGAGAAGAAATATTTCCCTAGACCCACAGGATAAATGGTATGCCAGACACCTCTGTCCTCCGGATAAAATACAAGATGCTGAATTAAATTTGAATTTCAGATCTGTCACAGTTTAGTGTGAGTATGTCCCAAATATTGCATGGGACATACTTCTACTAAAACTTATACATATGTATCACTTATTTTTAAAAACGTTATTTCACTGTTTATCTGAAATTCAAATTTAACTGGGTGTCCTGTAATTTTATTAGCTAAATCTGGCAACCTGATGTCCCAGCCACTAGTGAAATGCATGGTTGGTGGCCACACAGTTAATAAACAACCCAAAGCCTCAAGGACTGACTGGAAGGCCTATTCTAAAAGTACAGTGAAAGTGAGATCTGGCTTCTGGGAACTGGGGAAATCCTGAAAATGAGGCAAAGTCTTTTTTGCTTAAAAGGGGCAAGAAAATGGGGTGCCTGGGTGGCTCAGAGGGTTAAGCCTCTGCCTTCGGCTCATGATCTCGGGGCCCTGGGATCGAGCCCTGCGTCAGGCTCTCTACTCAGCGAGGAGCCTGCTTCCCCATCTCTCTGCCTGCCTCTCTGCCTACTTGTGATCTCTGTCAAATATTTAAATAAAATCTTTTTTAAAAAGGGGGAGCAGGGGAAAAAAACAGCAAAACACACACTTTATGGCACCCACCTTACAATAAGGACACCCTTAGTGACTGCTCCTGTTTGCAGGAACAGGTGCTTTGGGGGACGTGATCTTGTTCTAGGAGGGAGAAAGCAGCCCTAGACCCACGGCTGTCATGGTGAACGAAGTTCAGCAGTTTGCCCAAGGTCACAGCGAGGAAGTGAACTGGAAGCCCAGCCTTGAGATCCTGAAGCCTGAGGTCTTTATCATGACCTGTTTCCTAAAACACAGGGAGGGAGGAAAACCCTTCCCCCAAACCTGGGCCAGGCCAGAGGGGGCCTCCAGGCTGCCTGTTCTGCCACCGCCAGGGTAGAGAACCCATAGCTCCATCTGGCCTCCCTGCAAAGCAGCTGGCAGACTGGCCTCAGAGAGGCAGCTGTCAGGGTGCCACAGCCTCGTCCTGCTGGGAACCTGGAGCAGAAGGCCCCACCACGCCTCTCAGAACAGAGAAAGGCAGCTTGCCCCTGGCCGGTTTCTCACCTCCAGGCCTTGACAGAAGGGTCTCGGGCCCAGACACTGGTTCTTTTTTCGCCCCTGCACTAAGGCAGGGGACAACCCCAGCCTTCCCTCTGGGAATCCCACCGGAGAGAGGACTGCAGGCTTGTTTTCCTGTGTGTGTTTTGGCCCAGCTGCTGTTTCTGCCATTTTTAAATGGCTCCAGTTGGACTGCCCCCCCCCCCCCCCCCCCCCCCCCCCCCCCCCCCCCCCC
>NC_081564.1:6993814-7009766 GCF_022355385.1 Mustela nigripes
CCCCCCCCCCCCCCCCCCCCCGAGCTCCCACAGCCCCGAAAACTCGGATCGCAACTTTGGAAGGCCTCTCCTTCTCACGGTTCTGAAAATTCTTTGTCCCACTGGAGCCAAACCCAGCCCTTGGCCGGGCATCCGGCCATCCGCAGACAGCCCTTTCCATAGGAGGCCGGGAAGCACGTGGACTTTATTGATTTTCCTCTTGCCTTTTTTGTTGGGTTTGACTCAGAAAGGACAGCTAACTTGTGACACGGCTAGGCTGCAGGCTTACCCCCAGCGGTTTTTAGAGACCAAGGCATTACTCAAGAAATAGCTCCCCTAAACACAAACATACCCCACCAGGGGCCTACCCCGTTTATTCAGTCTTTAAAATAAAAGGGTCAGGATGAGCCCGCTGGGGCTGACACTCCAGATCGTCGCGGCTGCTCCTCTCTCTCCCTGACCCTGGTGAAGCCGTGGGAAAAAAAAAATAATAATAATAATAAAGTTGAAATCAAGGTGCCAGGAGTTTTCAACAAGTCTGCCCCAACCTGGCGATGTGCTCGCGCCTGGGGCCTGGCCCGTGGGCCGATTCGGAGCCAGACCCCGACCGGGCGGCGAACGCGTTCAGTCCTATTACAACAAGGCCACGCCGGACAGACTCCAGCGTGAGCTCGAAGAACACGCACGGCCGGCCCCGAATCTCCTCTCCCCCGCGCAGAGAACAAAAACAACGGCTCTCTCGGCAAAACAAACACGAGCTGCTGCTTTGGGAAAAGCAGACTCGGCCGCGGACCGGTTTCTGGCCAAAAAGATTCGCCCGCCGACCCCCGCGCGCGGGCGCCGGCGGGGCAGGACGGGCTGGGCGGGGGTGCCGGGCGCCCCGGGCCCGCGGCCGCCCCGGCGCTTCCTCCTCGCGCTCGCCCCCATCTTTCTTCCTCGCCGAGAGCCCTCGCTCCAGGCAGCCCAAAGCGCTAAATTTAAACGGCTCGCGCTCTGCAAACTCCGCAGACTCGAGGGCGCCGGGCCTGGGAGGCGGGGAGCGAGCGAGCGAGCCAGCCAGCCAGCCAGCCAGCCAGCCGGGGAGGGAGGCGGGAGGGAGGCCCGGCGCGGGCAGGGGCGCGGGGGCCGGCGCAGCGCCGCCCGGGGCGCGCGGGGAGGAGACGGAGACGGCGGCGGCCCGCTCGGTGCCTGCACAATGGAGCTCGCGCTCTCCCCTCCGCCGCCGGCATCGCGGCCCCGGCGCGCGGGAAGCCGCTTTCATGTGACTTGCACAAAACGAAATGGCTTCTGGGGCCGGCCCCGAGCCCCCCTCCCGGGAGCCGAGCGCCGCGGCGGGGCCGGCCCGCCGCTCCGCCGCCCGGCCCCGGGGCGCCCCGCCGCCTCCAGGCTGCCGCCGCCGCCGCCACCGCGCCAGGTGGGCGACAGGCGCGAGCGCACCTGGGCAGCGGCCGCGGCCCCCGCCTCGCGCAGGTGACCCGGCTCGCGCGCCGCCCGCCGCTCCAACTCCCGGGCCCGCGGCCGGCCCGCGGCGCGGCGCCCGCCGGCTTTTTGTATGCGCTCCGGGGGTCTGGGGCGGCCGCGGCGCCGGGCGGGCGGGCGAGCGAGCGAGCAGGCGCCTCCGCTTACCATTTGCGCACTTTCTCGATAGCCGCCATGACCCTCTTGATATCATCTTTGGCGCGGCTCCTGGTCTCGGCTCGAACCGACCTGCCCGACATGGTTCTGGCGGGGAGAGAGAGGCTGGGGGAGCGCGCCCGCCGGGTCCTGCTCGCGCTCCGCGGCGGCCACACTCGCGCCCGCCCGCCCGCTCACTCACTCACACACTCACACACACACTCTCTCACACACTCACACACACTCACACACATACACACAAAGCCGGAGCCGCCGCGCGCCCGGGGCCCAGTGCGCAAGCGCCGGGCGCCAGCTGCACCGAGCAGGGGGAGCAGCGCCGCCGCGGCCGCCAGCAGTGCGGCCTCCGGGCGCCGCCGGCCAGCGCCGCGGGCCTCCCCCGCCCGCCCAGCGAGGCGCCCGCGACCCCCCGCTCCCCGGGGGGGGTGGGGAGGACCGGCGACCCCCGGCTCCCGGCGCGCGGGTGGGGGGTGGGGGGCGGCGGGGCGCGGGGACACTCACTCGGAGGCCGCAGGTGGCGCGGGGTCCCCCGGGGAGGGGGCGCCGGCGGGGGGGCCGGCCGGCCGTAGAGGGGGCGCATTCCTCGGGAGCCAGTTCGGCGGCTGGTCCGCTGCCCCGGGTGTGTGGCAGCGGGTGCAATAATGCAAGTTTCCTGTGGGGCTCCCGACTTCTCGGAGTTGAAGGCGGCGATTCGGGATGCGAGGTGCTCTTGGAAAGAGTTAGGAAGCACGGATCTCTGCCGGCCCTCTGCCCTGTGCAAACACGCGAGCTAGGACGTCGCTTGCCTTCCCCCCCTCCTTTTGGAAAACTAGAATCGGAGGAAAGGGGCCAGGTGCGAGGCGACCACGAGACATTCGACCTTGCCTATTAAATAGCTTTCTGCGAAGGAACAGCTCAAGGATTATCAGCATTTCAACTGGGGCTCTTGCTTTCCCTCTGGGGTTGCTGTCAGAAAAGCCCGATTTAAACTGAAGCTACTCCTGCCTGGAAGTCCCAGGCTCAGACCAGGTGCTGCTACCCCGCAGATGGCCCTAGCAGGTGAAACGGGCTGGGTGGCCTACAAGGAGAACTTCTGAGGTGGTTTCTTCCCCCATCGTGCCTCAGGACAGCTCTGTGGAAGACTCTGCAATTATCCGGATAACCCAGGTGGCCACGTCTTTGTGTTCAGCTGCCACTACACGGACTTGACCAGAGCTTCTTCCGGCCCAGATGGTGGCTAGGGGCAAGTGAGAGTGACCCTATTAGCAAACCTAGTGTCTTGGAGATGAACTAGTCCAACACCAGTCTTTTTCTGGGGGGAAATTGAATTGCAGGGAAGCTCAAGGTCACAGCCTTAAGCTAGACCCCAGACTCCCACTCATTCTGGAACCAAGCAGTTTTCCCTGAAATTTTGGTTTTGGGGAGAAAAGCTACTGGAGAAATGGGATGCCTGATACAAAAAATAAGAGTACCTCAGCGAGTCATTCTGAACATCATGTAGGAAAATATGTCACAGCATGTTATAAAACAGAGGTCTCTACTGTTGGTTCTCTAATGGCTTAGGACCACAAAGAACTTCTGAATATATGGGGCGCCTGGGTGGTTCAGTCGGTTGAGCATCTGCCTTCGGCTGGGTCGTGATACCAGGGTCCTGAGATCCAGTCCAGCATTGGGCCCCCTGCTCCACGGGGAGCCTGCTTCTCCCTCTGCCTTTGCCTCTCTCTCTCTCTCATGAATGAGTAAATAAAATTTTTAAAAAATCTGAATATATATATATATATATATATATATACACACACACACATATATATGTATATGTATATATTATCTGAAAAAAATAGGAAGATATTTGGGACACCAGGTTGGTTCCCTTTGAGGAACATGCTATTCTTGATCTCCAGGTAGTGAGTTTGAGTCTCTATATTGGGTAGATTACTTAAATAATAGAGCCCTAAAAAAGAAATAAAATAGGAAGATATAAAAAATTCAAATATCAACTGACGAATGGATAAATGTGTATATCCACACAATAGAATGTTATTCAGGTGTTAAGAAGGAATGAAGTACTGATACATGCCATAACATGGGTGAACTTTGAAAACACACTAAGTAAAACACAAAACAAGCCAGTCACAAAAGGATAAATATTGTATGATGCCACCTACGTGAGCTATCTAGACTGGGCACATTCATAGAGACAAAGCAGATTGGTGGTTGTCAGGGCCTGGGGGCAGGGAATAGAGAGTGACTTCCAAGGGGTATGGGGTTTCTTTATGGGGTAGTGAGAAAGTTCTGGAACTATATAATTGTGATTGCCATACAACATTGGGAATGTACATAATGTCGCTGAATTGTACACATTAAAATGGTTATGGGGGTCAGTTTTATGTGTATTTTACCATAAGAAGAAGAAATCCCAATGTCCAGCTTCTCCAGAAAGAGCAGAAGATCTGCAGACTGGTCCCACCAGTGCCACATGGTAACAATCAGCTGGAGGTGAGGAGCCCAGTGCCCATCACACGAAGCTTTCCAGGTCACCAGTGTATCACCAGGTCACTTAACTCATCTGCACTACCAGATGGCCCCTGAAGGTATTTGTGTACATGATCTCTGATTAAACTATAAAGCTTTCTACAAATGTTCTAAATCTAGCTGGTCACTTTTTATAGTTCCCTGTCCCCTGCAGATATTTTTAACCTTCTCTCAACAAAGCACAGCTGTCTTACAGTCTGTATCTGATAATTCTAATATTTGAAGTATTGGAGGGCCAGTTTCTCCTAGTTTTGCTCATGGTGTCCTATTTCCTTGTGATCTGCCTGGCTCTCTTTGGCCAGGCTGGACACTGTATTTTTAAATTGATTTATAGGGATAATTTGAGGCCTAGGATGAAGTTAACTTCCTCCAGAGATGACTTATATTTGCTTCTGCCAGGCTTCTGAGGACCCTGCTCTTCCACGACTACCTATATCCAAGTTCAGGTCTTATGGGTTCCTGGACCACCCAAGTGATGCAAATACAGGCTGCCTTACTGAGCTAGTCTGGTTTCCTTATTGTAGCCTCCGGAGGCACAGGAGGGAGGTAATCAGTGATGTGAGCAGCTGGCTGACAGGCCTGCACTTCCCAACAGTGACCCCATGTTGATGGTTTGAAATCAACTGTAGCAGGAGTGTTTACACTGTGGAAATTGGCAAAGGCTATATATCAGGATCCTCTTCCCAAACCCGGCAAAACTCTACCAGCACAGGGTCTCCCAAATTACTGTGGGGCAAGTCTCATCTCCCACCTGGACTTTTATTTCTGGCCTCTTGCTTCAAAAACCATTCACGCTAGAGTTCAAATATTCTAGACTTGACAGATATCTGCCAGGTTAAGAGGGCTTCTTTCCTGGATTATCTTTCAGGATTCATCTTTATCCTTTGATTTCAGGTGTTCATTCTTATTTTGTCAGCATGTGGTGGCTTTTAGAATGTTTTCAGATACTTTTTCTACCATTTTAAGTTGCTTTTAGCTTGAGAGTTCATCTGGATCCCTGGTTACCAGGAACTGGGAAGTTGGGTTCTCTCTGAATGTTAGATATTGTTCCAGATGTTAAAAGAGAGATCATAGGGTTACAGAAGTGAGTTATTTAGTTATGGCTCGTGTCTTAACCTCTCTGTGCCTCATCTGTAAAATGGGAAAATAGAAAGAACACCTGCCTTTCGGAGCTCTCATGAGAATGAAACACGGTATTTGTCAAGGACTGAGAACAGAGCTTGGCACATCGTAAGTGCTAGAGACCCGGAAGTATTTGTTGAATAAAGGACCTGGGGATCCTTCATCATTATGAACCACACAGGGTCAACTACCTCTCTTTCCTGGGCTGTTAAATTCAACCCTTAATCCACTGTGAATGGGGAAGGGGTTGGTGAGGAGGTTTCCAACTCTGGAGTGTGATACATAATTGTGCAGAAGCTCAGGCCCGGCTCCTGCTTCTAGGCAGCCTTGGTCCTCACCTAGCAACTTGCAGCAGCGAGTTGTTTTCGTAAACAGTGGTGCTTTGGTGTTTGGGGAGCAGGCCATTAGCAGAGGAAGAGTACTGAAGAGAACCTTCCCTCTCCCCTCTCGGAGACAAGAGCCGAAGGGTATGTTGCAGGGTGTGAAACCCCACTCCTGTTTCGGAAAAGGACACGAAAACTCAGAAGTCACGCAGCCAGTTAGCAGAGTTCTGGCCAGAACCCTGCTCTCGTGCTGTGGTCTTCAGGATTCCCGGCTCCACATCCATCCCGAGGCTGGAAATCAGCATGGCGGGAATGTGGACGCTATGAAAATTGGCAAGTGCTGTCCACCTGGCCCTCCTCCACCCAGAGCTGGCGGGTAAACACTTAACAAGCATACCACTGCTGGAGCTTAACGGGGTCCTAAACAAAAGTGAGGAACATCTCCCTAGAAATGTGGGCCTTATGATAGACTGGAGGTCTTGAAAATTTTTTTTGACAAGCCAGATACTGTAATCTGCCATCCCTAACTTTCTTGCCTGAAACTACAACTATAAAAATGGTCGCCAGCTCAAATTCCAGTATATGGGCAATTTGCCTATCCATCCACGCAACCATTGGCTTGCCCAGAAATTGGGCCACTGGAGGTTATTTAAAAATAAAGAGAGAGTGGACATGAAGTGCTTTGAAATACTGATGCGTTCAAAGGTGAGTCAGTGTAATTCAGACGCTTTTCTAACAATAATGATTAAATACAGGGCGTCTGCTCAGGACCCAATGACTTGGAGCAAAATTAGAGACCTGTCCACAAACAGGCTTGGTGAGTTCTCTGGTCAGGAACCTAGAAGGCTGCCCAAACGCCTTCTGCCGCCTTCCTGCACACTACCCGGCATCTGGATATCTGTCCCAGTTCTGGGTAAGCCCTTGGGGGTGAAGGCCACCCCCCCCCACTACAGAAGCTAGCAGTGGGGGCCTGTCTCCTTTTTCTGCCAGGGCCTTAGGTCCTGGGCATGGGTCCCAACCTTAGCCAGATGGCAGATGGTTTAGCCAGTTGGTTTTTTAAAATAATAGCTTTATTGAAATATAATTAGCATACCATAAAATTCACCCTTTTAAAGTGGTTTTTAGTATGTTTACAGAGTTGTGAAACCATCACCACAATTATTTTTAGAACATTTTTGTCATCTGAAAAAGAAACCCTCTACCCAAAGACAGTCGTTCCTCCCCCTCCCACCCCTGCACACCCCCCCGCCCCCGCGCCGCCCCCAAGGAAGGACGCAGCTACTTCCTGTCTCTATGGATTTGCCTATTCTGGATATTTCACATAAAGGGAATCATACAATGTGTGTCCTTTTGTGTCTGGCTTCTTAGCATATTTTCAAGGTTCATCCACGTCTCACTTTGATTCTTTTTTATGGCAGAACGATATTCCTTTGTGTGGGTTTACCACATTTTGGTTGTTCCGTCACTGGTTGATGGGCACTGGGATGTTTCCCCTGTTTGGCTCTTACGTACAAAGTTACTATGAGCATTACCATACAGGTTTTTGTGCAGATGTGTTTTTTCATCTCTCTTGCCTGTATATATACGGAGGAGTAGAATTTCTGGGCCATATGGTAACTCTCTGTTTAACATTTTGAGGAACTGCCAGACTGTTTTCCACAGCAGCCACACCATTTTCTGTTCCCATCAGCAGTGCACGAGGGTTCCAACTTCTCCGCATCCTCACCGACACTTGTTCTTTTCTGTCTTTTTTATTTTAGCCATCCTAGTGGGTGTGAAGCGGCATCTCACTGGGGTTTTGATTTTGACTTTGATTTTTCGAGGGAGCGGAGGAGCGGTAGGAAGGTGACTTACAGAGGAAGTGGCCACTGGAGAGCCCAAGAGCGTTGGAGGCACTGAGCTCCTGGCGTGGCGGGGCCGTGGCATCTGGCCGCCTTTGGTTCCTGCTCATTTTCAGAACTCATTTCTCCATCTTTCCATTGCTTCTGTGAGTTACTGGATAGGCTTCAAATAAAGTCCCTTTCCACTTAAGCTAACCACTTTCTTTTGGGGCAAATCAAAGATCATGATGGATACTATATTTAAGCTATCCCTTAGTCTTGACACTTACTTATACTTTCCTGAATTTGTCTTATTGTAATCCTTCCCTTCTTCTCCCCAAACTGCTGTAATAGTGTCCTCGCTGTTGTCCCTTTTCCCAGCCATCCCCTCGGGTCACCCAGTCCTATGCTTCTAAGATGCAAATGCAATCCACTTCTCCTTTAATCTTAAAGTTTCACCTCCTTGTTTTAGTGCATGCGGCCATCCATAATGTAAACACTGCTTTCTCTGGGTTGCTCTCCTGCCACCACCCCGGGGACCCCTCAGATTGGCTTAGAGTGCCTCATTTATGTGATTTCCTCTCCACCTACCCTGATCTCCTCCTTCCCACCCCATCTGCTCTAGATGCCCCTACATCTTATCACAAGATACTGTAATTATCATTGACATGTGTTTCCCTCATTACAATGTAACCTTCTTAAGGGCAAGAACCAGGCTCTGCGCCACATTGTATCCAGGGCTTACCCCCCGCTGTGTTGACACTGAGGTCCCTTCCTAAGAGGATCTGTAGGCCGCAGGTTATTGCCGTTTCATCATCTATTCTAAAAAAGTAAAAAAAAGGTAGAAGGGGCCGGCTGGACACTGAGGAAGGGGTGATTGGTATGCTTCGCTGAAGCTCTTTTGCATAGCAGGCTGCCTTCTGGCAATTACCAGCGGCTAGGGGCAAGGAAGAGTGAAACATGATTGTTCGTGAAGGCACAAGATTGTGGAGAGCATTGTGATTACATTTTTTAAGATACGGAAATCTCTGGGAAACTAAGGAAGATGGAGTGATGTCAACTCAACACCTAAGGTTTCTGAAGCAGGAGCCAGCTGTAAGCATTTCCACCTTTGGTCGGTGTCACGTAAAAGAACGCGTCAGCTTCAGGGCTGGCTCCCCCCGTGACTTAGGGTCTTTCCTGGGATCCTCTATCTCACACCAAGACTCTGGATATAAAAAAACGAGAGTGGCCCGATCTTCTACTTGGGAGACCCGGCTAGCCTCCCTTCCTCCTGCTGATTGTTCACACGAAAACATTCCTGTTCAGACTCGTGAGGAAGAATCATATAGAAGAAACTTCTAGACCACTGAGGTGTCATCTTGAGCCTACAACCCTCTCTATGGTCACTGAATGCTTCTGGCTTTCATGCACACTGTCTTCTCCATCTGGAATGTTCTCCCCTATCTCTTCCCATGACTGGCTCTCAGCATCTATGTCTCTCGTCTTCAGAGAGACCCTTTCTGACCATCTTAAGTAAAGCGTATTCCCCCTTGGTATTCTATGTCATAGGGTCTGGGCTTTTTCTTTAAGGCTCTGAGCACAATTTGCAATGACATGTTTATGGGTTTGTTTCACATGAGCTCCCTAAAGACAATGGCCATGCCTGTCTTGTTCACCCCCGCATGCCCAGCGCTAGCGCTCAGTAACTATTTGCTGGACTCATGAATGGACAAATAGATGGATGAAGCCCATCTGTGAACTCAGGCTCTCGCAGAGGAGAAACAGGACAGCAGCCGGCCCCTTCGATAGGACGGTGTGCTCTGGATTTGCCACGACCCCCCCTCTCCCTCGTGTTGGAGCCTGAGCTCGATGTGTTCATGGTGCTTCAGACCCCAGGGCCGCGGCAGGGGGGCGGGCATGCTGCCGGGCTGGCCGGGGACATGCCCCTTGCGGCACATGCTTTCGAGTGCTGGTGAGTCTGTGCTAGCTGCTTAGAACTGGACTGCTTCTCCTCCCAAAGAAAGCAACCCCACTTGCTTTGAAGAGTAAGATATAGGGGCACCTGGGTGGCTCAATGGGTTAAAGCCTCTGCCTTTGGCTCAGGTCATGATCCCAGGGTCCTGGGATCGAGCCCCGCATCGGGCTCTCTGCTCAGCAGGGAGCCCGCTTTCCCCTCTATCTCTGCCTGCCTCTCTGCCTGCTTGCGATCTCTGTCTGTTAAATAAATAAATAAATAAACAAACAAATACATAAATGAAATCTTTAAAAAAAAAATAAAGAGCAAGATATACAGAAATAAATGCCATGTGTGCACTAAGGTAGTTTGTGACTTCCGATCAACAAAACAAGCAAACATGAAGGACTTGGGAAGGCCACGGTGGTTCCGTCCTGTTCTGCGGCCGCACCTGATGTAAAACTCCCCGCATCGTACATGTCATTGCAAACTACCAAGAACGACAGCGGGACCAGCAGTGGCCGGTGATCTTCCTGGGCCTGATGCTTCTCACCTGAGCATTGATAAATACCCATCGTGACCTAGAAAGGCCGGAGGCCTGCCTCACCTATCAGCAGCTCAGGGTAACAAGCTCAAGGGCACAGGGACCCCACTATTAACTGTCCTGTGAGGTCAGTCGGTCCTTATACTCTGTATCGCATTCTCATTGAAGAATGTCACATCAACCCAGGGTGTCATTTCAGATTTTGGGGCTCGGTCCCAGGACCCTGGGATCATGAACTGAGCCGAAGGCAGAGGTTTTAACCCACTGAGCCACCCAGGCGCCCTCAGATTTTATTTTTAAGCAATCTCTACCCCCAGTGTGGGGGTTGGACGACTCAACCCCGAGATCAAGAGTTGCACGCTCTACTGACTGAGCCAGCCAGGCGAGCCTGGATTGTTTTTTGGTTTTCGTTGTTTTTCCCTTCAAGCTAAGCTACCGGAGGGTAGTTCTATGACATATGAGTAGGGTGGCAAGTTGCTGTTGATTCCCAATGCCCTGTATCTATTTATTACACTCAATTTGGAAGCAGCTGCCTGCAGGGGAACTGTTAGCCAAATCCCTAAAGAGCGTGTTGAGGCTGAAAACACCAGTGTTGAGGGAGCCGTGGCTTAAGGACACAGATCTTTAGAAAAAAGACCCTTCTTGTCTGCATTGCCAGGAAGCACAGCAGAGGCTCGAGTTCACAGAGCATAGACAACAAGTGAAGCGAGCCCAAAGCAGTTGACCCCGACTGGCTTCAGGAGCATTTGCTTGAGAATGGAGAGGCGCAGGGCAGATTTGGAAGCAATTTGGGGGTGACTCAGTCAGAAAGGTGGTACAGATTTTTTTTAAGACTTAAATTTGAGGGACGCCTGGGTAGCTCAGTTGGTTAAGCAGCTGCCTTCGGCTCAGGTCATGATCCCAGGGTCCTGGGATCGAGTCCCACATCGGGCTCCTTGCTCGGCAGGAAGCCTGCTTCTCCCTCTGCCTCTGCCTGCCTCTTTAAGGTCTGTGCTCGCTCGCTCTCTCTCCGTCTGTCTCTGACAAATAAATAAATAAAATCTTAAAAAAAAAAAGACTTAATTTTGAGATAATTTTAGATTTTTAAACAATACGTTTTTATTTATTACTTTAGAGGGAGAGAGAGAATCTCAAGCAGACTCCCCACTGAGCATGGAGGCTGATGTGGGACTCGATCTCATGAGCCTGAGATCATGACCTGAGCCAAAATCAAGAGTCAGATGCTTAACTGACTGAGCCACCCAGGTGCCCCAAGATAATTTTAGACTCATAGGAGAGTTGCAAAGGTAGAAGAGAGAGTTCCCAGGGACCATGTGCCCTGCTTTCCAGGTGTGTATACCCAATGTAACCACTATACTGTGATCAAAACTAGGAAGTTAACACTGGTGCGATGCTGGTAACTACATTACAGACCTCACCTGGATTGCCTTCTTTCCCCAACGTCCTCCTCCTGTTCCGGAAATCTGTTCTGGGATTCCATTTCTCCACTGTGTCTCTCTAGCCCCCTCTGGTCTGTGACAGTCTCTCAGTCTTGTCTTGCTTGTCACGACCTTGATAGGTTTGAAGAGCGCTGGTCAGGTGGGTCGTGAAGACTCAGTGTGTTCGTAAAGATCTGTGGGGATGGGTGAGCCTGGCCTCAGAAGTTCAGTGGCCTATGAACTGAGGCACAGAGGAGGTCTGCAGTTGTTCAGAATGGTTTTCACATTTTTTAATGGTTGCAAAAAAATCAAAAGAAGGTAGGGGCGCCTGGGTGGCTCAGTGGGTTAAGCCTCTGCCTTCGGCTCGGGTCATGATCCTGGAGTCTTGGGATGGAGCCCCGCATCGGGCTCTCTGCTTAGTAGGGAGCGTGCTTCCCCCACGCCCCTGCCCTGCGCCTGACTCTCTGCCTACTTCGTGATCTCTTTCTGTCAAATAAATAAATAAAATATTTTTTTATTTGATTTTTTTAAAAGATTATTTAATTTATTTATTTGAGAGAGAGAGACAGATATTACAAGTAGGCAGAGAGTCAGGCGGAGAGAGGGGGAAGCAGGGTCTCTGCCAAGCAGAGAGCCCAATGCAGGGCTCGATCCTGGGACCCAGAGATCATGACCTGAGCTGAAGGCAGAGGCTTAACCCACTGAGCCACCCAGGCGCCCCAATAAATAAATAAAATCTTTTTTAAAAAAATCAAAAGAAGATAATTTCATGATATATGGAAATTATCGTGAATTCCCATCTCAGTGTGCGCGAGTAAACAGGATTGGAACACAACAACACTCACTCATTTCTGCATCGTCTGTGGTTGCCTTTCTACTCCAATGGCCAAGTCAGGGAGTCGTGACAGAGCCCATTTGACCTGCAGAGGCTCGATATCTGCTCTCTGGACCTTTATAGAGAAAGTCTGCTGACCTCAACATCGAGAGCCTGGCAGGACTTGGCGTTCGCCTTCATTTGAAAGCAAAGCCAGCTATTAAAGAGCTCCAAGTTCATCTGTCCAGTCATTCTACGGATACCACTGAGGACCCACTGTCAGAGCCAGCAGAGACCCCTATTTGAGCAAGCACTAAGGAAGCCAAAACTTTGGAACTGGAGGAGGTCAGTGTCCATCAGCGGCCTCCCCGGGTCTCCGTGCGGCGTGTCCTATAATAATAGCTGCTGCCCTATTTTGAGTTCTGCCTATGCTGGTAGCGCTGTACCAGTGCCCTCTCCTTTAATCCTCTCAAACAGCCAGGAGCTGTTCCCGGAGGAAACCGAGGTTTCAGAGCCACACCCACGGGCACACAGGGAGCCACTGAAGGGCAGGAGCAGAGAATGAGCCCAGTTAAGCTCATGGGCTTCCAGAACAGATGCCGGGCAAAGATGCAAGCCATGCTGGGGAGGAACCTTGGGGTCTGGAGCAGAGGGGCGAGGTGGAGGGGTGGCAGGGAGGGCTCCTGGGGTTTCCTGAACTCTAGAAGCACCAAACCATTGATCAGCAGCTGGAGGCCCCGTCTGAAACAGTATTCTCCTTCCAAAGGAACAGCGCAGTGTTCAGTGATTGGGCCTTCAGTCTTGAAGTGCAAGCCCAACGACTAAACTTCTTTGGCTTTTCCTCGCTCCCTTCCTGGTATCACTGCTCAGCCGTGCATGCTGTTGGAGGGTATGGGGGCTGCGCTCACTCTGTAGGAAGGCTACCCACCACTTCCTACGCCTCCAGCATCTGTGTGGTCAGCAGGTGGGGCCTGCCGGGGACAGCAGGCAAAGGGCCTCCTGGGGCTGAAAGGTACACGGGTCTTCTCCATGTTGGTCAAACAAGTCGAGAGATTCCCAAACAAAAGCACTGCAGAAGGGGGCTCCAAAGATGAGATGGGGAACCCCTGGCCACGCTGGGCTGGGAGTGGTTGGAACGCTATTGACAGGAATCCTGCTGTCCCTTTTTGGCTTCCCCTCCCGGAGGAGACTTGGAGACAGGGAAGCTGGTTCAGCACAGTGGGAGCATTGCAGGGACCGTGCGACCATGGTTCCAGCTCACTGGTCCAGCCACAGTGGGTCAGGCCGCTGGCCAGTCCCGCTTTAGACAGTGATTCCAAAACATGCAGTCACCAAGAACAAAATCAGAGCATGCCCAATTTAATGAAAGAAGCCTCTGCTTGGTGTCCAGGCTGCATCCAATTCTGAGCAATTTTTTGAAGACAACAAGTCATCTGAGAATTTCCTGTTCTCTAAAATGTCCCTAGGAACTTTTTAACCAGCTTGGTAATATATCTCCTAAGCCCTTAGCAGCTGCAAAATTGATTCGTAAAGCTTGTCTTTTTTTCCCTTCTCTCTCTCTCTCTCTTTTTTTTTTTTTTTTGGTTGTTTTGTTGTTTTTTTTTTTAAACAAAATGTAAACCTGATTACCAAGCCTGGCACGACAATTTGATGAGCAGACGCCACGGAAAACCGGCCCACGCTGTTGGTCCCAAGGTCGCCGTGACACAGCCTGTTTTGGGGTAGACAGTTCTGTTCTATGTTCCAGAGTTCCAAAGACTCACAGAAGCCAAGTCTCCAAGTGGATGCCAGGCAGGGGGGAGCGCTCTGCGCACAGGGGACGGCGTCCTGTCATTTACTTCTCTCACGCGCACTCTGCTCCTGAGGAGGAAGGGCTCTTGGGGGAGCCGAGATGTCATCTCCCACGCCAGGGCCTCCGGGGACAGACCCGGTGTGGGTGCGAAGGACTGAGCATGTGTAGAGAATCACATTTGGCACACGGGTCTGCGCGAGAACTCATTACTGGGAACAAATCTCTAAAATCAGACTGTCATTTCACTTGTTTACACAAAGATGGTGCTCTATTCCCAAGGTCAAAACACCGCTGAAAACTCAGTCCTGTTCCCCAAACATCCCCCGAGCTGGGCAACTGGGCCCTGTTTTTGCCTGCTAATGTGTTTTGAAGCCCAGTGGAAATTGAGGCAGCGAATGTCCCCGCCGCTGGTTTTGGGGGGGAGGTGTCGGGGAGGGGGAGGCTCACAGACTCTGGTCGGTGAGTTCTGCCCTCTGGGGGCCAGCCAGGTGGTTTCTGGCCCAGGTGCAGAACGCAGGGCCCCAGGGGGGCTTTTTTGCATTCTTTCTGGCAGTTGCCACCAGGGCTAAGCATGGCCAGTGATGCTCTTCCCTAACGGCCACACACAGCCGCTTAGGTGTTTTGCTGATGAGAACCCAGAAGCAGGGTTCTCTTGCTTCTGGGTTCTCCCCTTCCTCCCCTAGTCAAACTGCAGGTAGGGGTGACCCACAAGAGGTCTAAGGTCCAGGTGGCCCTCGAGGGCCACACGTGTCCCTAGGACCAACCTACCTCCAGGTCCTTTCCAACTCTGCTCTGGTAGCTTTGCCTTACATTAGGCAGAGGGACGGGTCAGGGGACCCAGCCACCCCGTACATCCGGCTGCCAGTGTGTTTCTTGCCTCCACCCACTTTCCTATTTCAGAAACAGTGGAATGTCCAACTTTGTGAATTCCATTGCTTAACAGAAATTTGCTTTTAATGTCTAAATATCCCAAAGATTAGAGTGGGGGCAGGGAAATGCAGGAAAGCAGTGCCTCTTGGGGCGGTGGGGGGGGAACACCCCCCACACACAAAGTCTTTTGTGCTTCAAACATTCTTTAAACTTCACTGCCCATAGGATCTTGTCTGAAATCTTGTGAAATGGTTAGGCCAAGAATGTCCGTCGTGAATATTTCTGCAGTGATTTCGTCTGGAAGTTCTTCTTCAAGGCAGATTTCTGAACCTAGCCAAACAAGAAAAGAAAACAAATGCTTTCATAACGATTAGGTTTCTAACTTAGAAGAATTTCCCAAAAATACAAAGAACCTATACTAGCTTTGTGCTACGGTTTGGCTGTAAGTTCTTAAAAACCCCTGGGTGGAAATTGGCTGAAGTCCCTCCTTTACGGTTTGGAGCACTGTTACCAAATCTCTGTGAACTCCATTGGAAAGCCTTAATCACATGGTTTGGTTGATTTATGTGTAACAACTGGGCGCTTTACATCCTGAGGTCCCACGGACACAAGGAATGGGGGAGGGGAGCTTGGAGGCTGGAAATGACCCACAGGATACTGGAGTCTAGAACTGTCTGAGATCAGGAACCCTGTTTAATGTGAGACTGGGAATGAACAATGAAGCTGAGGGAGGAGCGTCGGGGTGGCTCAGTAGGTTAAGCGTCTGCCTTCAGGTTGGGTCATGATCTCTGGAATCAAGTCCCACATCAGGTTCCCTGTTCAGTGGGGAGTCTGCTTCTCCCTCTCCCTCTGCCTCCTCCCCTGCTTGTGCTGTCAAATAAACAAAATCTTTAATAAGTAGAGCTCATTATAGAGGCACCACCATTTTTTCCCCCAAGATTTTATTTATTTGTGAGAGAGAGAGCAAGCGAGCACAGGCAGACAGAATGGCAGGCAGAGGGAGAAGCAGGCTCCCTGCCGATCAAGGAGCCCAATGTGGGACTCGAACCCAGGACGCCGGGATCACGACCTGAGCTGAAGGCAGCTGCTTAACCAACTGAGCCACCCAGGCGTCCCAATAAAATCTTAAAAAAAAAAAAAAAAAAAGCCACCTACAGCTATCTGAAGTCTTCACAAGGTTGTTTGAAAAAA
>NC_081564.1:7009866-7034417 GCF_022355385.1 Mustela nigripes
TTTAAAGATTTTATTTATTTATTTGACAGAGAGAAATCACAAGTAGTCGGAGAGGCAGGCAGAGAGAGAGAGAGGGAAGCAGGCTCCCTGCTCAGTGGGGAGCCCGCTTCCCCACCACCACCCCGCTCTTTCTGCCTGCCTCTCTGCCTACTTGTGATCTCTATCAGATAAATAAACAAAATCTTTAAATATATATATTTTATGTATTTATTTCAAAGAGTGAGCGAGAGAGAGAGCATGAGCAGGGGGAGGGGCAGAGGGAGAGCGAGAAGCGGACTCCCAGCTGAGCAGGGAGCCTGATGCAAGACTCAACCCCAGGACCCTGGATCATGACGTGAGCCAAAGGCAGACGCTTCACCAACCAAACCCCCAGGTCCCCCTCGGGAGAGCGGTTTAGACTGGATTCTCCAGCACTTAAATTCACAAGCCCAACTTCAGGTCCATTGTCCTCGCTCCGGTGGGCTAAAGAAAGAGGTGGACCATCCTCCAGCAGGAGGGGCGAGGAGGGGTGAGCTTTAAGAACTTCCAAGCCCTGGTGGCTTGAAGCCGGGCTGATGCTTGCTTGTTGCCTTGTCCCTACTCAAGTTTCCCGACAACGCCTCTCGCAAAACACCTTCCAGGCTGTATCTTCTCATGCTCAGGACTCACGCACCCCAGCCGGAAAGATGGAGACCGGGTCCGTGGAACTAAGGGAACGTGCGAGCAGAAGGCACCGAGGAGGGACCGCACATGGCAACAAAGGCTTTCATCTCTCAGACACGACTCCCGCCCTCTGGTCCTTTCCTAACTTATTCATGGTGGGTCCCCAGCCGACTTTGCTGTGTGCACGGTATTAAAGAGAGAGGCTTGCACCAGTCAAGAGGTCTCCAACAAATTGGGAAGCCACAGCTGCACGCCCAGGCAGAGCCTGCCACAGTACCTTTGACGGAGGAGGCCACAGGCTCGGATTTCCACCCCTCAGGGTTCAGTCCAAACAGGGTAGCGAAGCAGTCAGACATCTCCTCTTTGGTCATGTGCTCACCTGAGTAAAGTAGAGGAAAAAGTGTCCATTCAGCTCCTGGGACACCGCCTCACGTCAGAGCTTATTAGCATCATTGTCCCAAGGTCTTAAAGAGAATTACTCCACGATTTCCTTTTCTCAAGACACAAAAACAATCTACGGGGTCCCATGTCACTGTCATATATCCTTTTTCATGTTGGGGTGAAGAACGGTGCTCCCAGAAGGGGAAGGCTGTTGGGGCTTGTAAGGAGAAAGAAGACAACTTTCTTTCTTTCTTTTTAAAGATTTTATTTATTGGGGCGTCTGGGTGGCTCAGTGGGTTAAAGCCTCTGTCTTCAGCTCAGGTCATGATTCTGGGGTCCTGGGATCAGGCCCCTGAGCTTTCTGCTCAGTGGGGAGCCTGCTTCCTCCTCTCTCTCTCTCTCTGCCTGCCTCTCTGCCTACTTGTGATCCCTCTCTGTCAAAAAAATAAATAAAATCTTAAAAAAAAAATAAAGATTTTATTTATTTGTCAGACAGAGATCACAAGTAGGCAGAGAGGCAGGCAGAGAGAGGGGGGTAAGCAGGCTCCCCGCTGAGCAGAGAGCCCGATGTGGGGCTCGATCCCAGGACCTGGAGATCACGACCTGAGCCGAAAACAGAGGCTTTAACCCACTGAGCCACCCAAAGTTGCCCCAGAAGATAACTTTCTGATAAAGGCCATGTTCAGCTTCATTTCCCCTTCCCTCACACCAGGACCACCAGGACCACCAGTCTGACGGAGAGGAAGAAAGTCTACCTGACTTCCTCGTGTACAATAATGAGGAAAACAGTGGGGAGAAACAGAACATTTTACATTGGCGTTCTTTTACCTCACCATTGCGTCCCAATGTCATCGCAGCCCAGTGACACTGGTGGCTCACCCTTTCGCTCCCCTTTTACAAGTGAGGATACTGATCCTCACGGGGGTTCAGCAAGTTGGGGCATAAATCACATTCTTAGGGACCCAGGATGGCACCCTTCCAATCACCCTGAGTTTGCCAGCTCTACGGACCAGCAGGTAACGTCCCTCATGGTTGAAACCATGGTTTTGGGGGGAAGCAGACATCGTCTGCTGATGCCAGGGGGTCTGCTGCCCCCCCAAAACAACTCCTCTCCAGTGGCAACAGCCCAATGGTGTGATAAGAAACTACCTATTGGGGCGCCTGGGTGGCTCAGTGGGTTAAGCCTCTGCCTTCGGCTCAGGTCATGATCTCAGGGTCCTGGGATCGAGCCCCACATCGGGCTCTCTGCTCAGCGGGGAGCCTGCTTCCCCCCCTCCCTTCTGCCTGCCTCTCTGTCTACTTGTGATCTGTCCGTCAAATAAATAACTAAAGTCTTAAAAAAAAAAAAAAGAAACTCGCTATTTATGGATTTACCTTTCGTTAGAAGCAGATTCAGAAAATCTTCTCTTCGTATGGCTTTCTTTCCTTTTGAATTGGTAAAACCAAGAATGTCAAAGCTCTCCTGGATCCCACGCATGGTGTTACCAAAAGGTGGCCTATGATTGAGGTAAACTTTGAAGAAATCTGGTAAGTTGATTTTGTCAATTAGCTTTCCAGTGTCCACATATTCACTAAATCTGACTTCATTAAACATATCATCAATCTAGGGAAGAGAGTTTAAAAAAAAAAAAAAGACTATGGTGAGCAGGAGAGGCACTTCGGGGGCACCTGGGTGGCTGTCTCGGTTGGTGGGGTGTCCAGCTCTTGGTTTTGGCTCAGGCTGTGATCTCTGGGTTACAAGATCGAGCCCTGTGTTGAGTCCTGTGCTCCGCATGGAGTGAGTCTGGTTGTCCCTCTCCCCCACCCCCTGCCCCTCCACCACACACTCTCTCTCGCTCTCTCTAAAATAAATAAATAACACCCGTTTTTTTTAAAAAAAGAAAAGACACCTTTAAAAAACATCTTTAAAAAAAAAAACACCTTGCTATATTTCTAAAAATTGGACAGTAACAGACAGATGTTTACAGTTAGCTGAAAACCTGTCTGTTGAGGGTTGCTTATATCCCCCAAGAAAAAGATGTTGATGTCCTCACCCCCAGGAGCTCAGAATGTGACTTTATTTAGAAACAGGGCCATGGCAGCCGTAATTAGTGAAGATGAGGTCATACTGGGGTGGGATGGGCCTTTAATCCATTGTGAATGGTGTCCTTATAAGAAGAGGGGAGAGACACAGGGAGGGGACAGCCATGTGATGACAGAGGCAGGGAGTGGAACGATGCTGTTTCAAGCCCAGGGCTGCTGGTGGCCAGCAGAGGCTGGAGGAGGTGAGGAAGAAGGGGGGATTTCCGAGCACGCCCCTGCTGACAAGTGGATTTATCCTATAAGAGGATACACGTCTGTTGTTGGAAGCCACCAGGGTGTGATGCCTTGTTAACAGCCCTAAGACAGCTGGCCAGTTTTCCAATCCTATCAGCACTGTTACTTACCTACCCATCTCATCTACTTCCTTGCTTTGGCAAATAGAGCTTAATTTCATTTAGAAGGCAGAATCCTCACAAACTTGGAAATTAAAAGAACAAGCAAATAATTCCATGTGAAACTCAAATATAGGACCAAGGGCCCTAGTAAATTTCAATTAACTGCACCATGATTCTTGTTTTCTTTCCTCTCTTTTCCATTTTCAATGTGCAATATTTTATATATACAAAAGATTACATGGAACTTATGGGATTTGATTAAAAGATGAACACCTAAGAAGCCATCATTCATTAAAAAGTTCAACAAAATTGATAAATCTTTAGGTAGAATAACCAAGAAAAAAAAAAAAAAGAGAAAAGACTCAAAATACTAAAATTGGGACTGAAAGAGGGGCTACCAGTACCAACTTTTCAGAAATAAAAAGGAGGGTAGCTCTTTCTGCCCACAGATCTTGTCTTTGTGTTTTAATAAAACCTTTTTTGCACCAAATAAAGTATGAGCAACAGCCTGTTAATAGGTTAACTTAGACGAAATGAACACATTCCTAGAAAGAAACAAACGACCAAAGCTGACTCAAGAAGAAATAGAAAATCTGAATAGACCTATAACAGGTGAAAAGATTGAATTGGTAATTTTAAAACTTCCACAAAGAGGGGTGCCTGGCTGGCTCAGTCAGAAGAGCATCTGACTTGATCTTGGGGTTGTGAGTTGGGCCCCATGTTGGGTGTAGAGATTGCTTAAAACAACAACAACAACAAAAACTTAAAAAAAAAATTTCCTTGAAGGAAAGCCAAAGACGAGATGACTTCACTGGTGAATTCTACCAAATACTTAAAAAATACCAATTCTCCACAAACTTTCCCAAACACAGAAGAAAAGGGAACACTTCCCAATTCATTCAATGAGGACTGCTTCCTGATTTGGAAATTCATTATGCATTTGCCAAGTTTTCTAGAATGAGAAAAGGGTGCTGACCTGTCTATGGATTCGAAGGAAAATACGGTGCCCTTTAGTACAGATCTCCAATGGGTCTCCTTAGGGAACAGGCAGAATGAGGGAAAGGGAGAAATAGAAAAACAAACAAAACCTCTCCTCAGTGTCCTCCTCCTCTCTCTCTGCACTATTTTTTTTAAAGATTTTATTTATTTATTTGACACAGAGAGAGATCACAAGTAGGCAGAGAGGCAGGCAGAGAGAGGAGGAAGCAGGCTCCCCGCTGAGCAGAGAGCCTGATGGGGGGCTCGATCCCAGGACCCTGGGATCATGACCTGAGCCAAAGGCAGAGGCTTAACCCACTGAGCCACCCAGGTGCCCATCTCTGCACTATTTTTGTACCATGCATATTGCAGTCAGCTGAAATTCAAAAACCCAAGTTATGTCTGGCAAAGGGCTAAAAATTAGTAATTTACTTTAATATTTACATTTTAAACTGATATATTTCCTAATAAATTGTGAGACTTGGAATTTTACAGAGAGAAAATAAGAGTCACAGAAAAGTGGGAAATATTTTTTTCCCCCTGAACATGAACTCAGTTTTGGTCTGTAGGAATAAATCAGGAAATGAATCTATATTTGTATACAACACTTATCAATAGGGAACCAATTTTTCCCTGTCCACTACATTTTAGAAAACAAAAATTGGAAGAACACCCTTTTGAACCTACATCAAATATCAGCTGGTCTGGGGCACCCTAGTGCCTTGGTCTGGCCCCAAGTATCAAGAAGAAAATGGGGCGCCTGGGTGGCTCAGTGGGTTAAGGCATCTGCTTTTGGCTCAGGTCATGATCTCAGAGTCCTGGGATTAAGCCCCGAATCAGCCTCTCTGCTACTTGTGACCTCTTTCTCTGTCAAATAAATAAATAAAAATCGGGATGCCTGGGTGGCTCAGTTGGTTAAGCAGCTGCCTTCGGCTCAGATCATGATCCCAGGGCCCTGGGATCGAGTCCCACATCAGGCTCCTTGCTCAGCAGGGAGGCTGCTTCTCCCTCTGCCTCTGCCTGTGCTCACTCGCTCTCTCTCCCTCTACCTCTGACAAATAAATAAATAAAATCTTTAAAAAAAAATAAATAAAAATCTTTTACAAAAAAAAAAAAAGAAGAAGAAGAAGAAAATAAAAGTCTTTTGCAGTCCAACCAACCAACCGTAATTTCTGTGGAAGATCTGAGGTATTTTCTTTCCATTCCCCTCCCACTCATACAAAATATATATGTATATGTTTTGCAAAATTCTCATCACATATGTATATAGCTTTGTATCCTGGGTTTTTTTTCCCCCTTAAACACTGTATCTTAGTGATCAGTATTTAGATTAGTACTTAGATTAGTATTTTCTTTTTTTTTTTTAAGATTTTTTTTTTTTTTGACAGAGACAGAGATCACAAGTAGGCAGAGAGGCAGGCAGAGAGAGAAGGAAGCAGTCTCCCTGCTGAGCAGAGAGCCGGATGTGGGGCTCCATCCCAGAACCCTGGGATCATGACCTGAGCCGAAGGCAGAGGCTTTACCCCACTGAGCCACCCAGGCGCCCCTAGATTAGTATTTTCAAAGAAGCCATTTCTTTTCTTTTCTTTTTTTTTTTTAATATTTATTTATTTATTTGACAGACAGAGATCACAAGTGGGCAGAGAGAGAGGAGGAAGCAGGCTCCCTGCTGAGCAGAGAGCCCGATGCGGGGCTCGATCCCAGGACCCCGGGATCATGACCTGAGCCGAAGGCAGAGGCTTTAACCCACTGAGCCACCCAGACGCCCCAAGCCATTTATTTTCAATGTAACATTCTAGGAATGGTCTTTTTTTTTTCTTCAAGATTTTATTTATTTATTTGACAGAGAAAGACACAGCAAGAGAAGGAACACAAGCAGGGCGAGTGGGAGAGGGAGGAAGCAGGCTTCCCGTGGAGCAGGGAGCCCGATGTGGGACTCGATCCCAGGACCCTGGGATCATGACCTGAGCCAAAGGCAGATGCTTAAGACTGAGCCACACAGGCACCCCGGAGACAGAATGGAAGGCTGTGAGCCTTCCCCGAGCCCCAGAGCGAGGCCGGGCTGGGGAGGAGCAGAGGCTCCCGCCATCCTGCCCCGAGCGCCAGGCTTCTGCCAGGCCTTTTATCAGCATTCTGGCCCTTCCTCCGCAAAGACTGTGTTTTTCATTTGGTTCACTCGAGCAGATTTAAACATTGGGTCCCCTTCCCAGAGATCCTGATTTCATTCATCGGGGTTGGGGGGGGCAGTATAAGCAGTCGTGTTTTTTAAAAGCTTCCCAGGGGATCTGAATGTATAGCCAAGGTTGAGACGCACAGCTTCAAATCAGGGGTGCTCAAGCTTTGTCAGGGGGTCAACAGGACCAGGAGGGCTTATTTTAAAAAACACTTCAGGTCCCGCCCCCGGAGTTTCTGATTCAGTGAGTCTGGCTGTTGGGGGCCGGGGTGGGTGGTGGTGGTGGTGCAGAGAGTCTGCCTTTCTTAACAAGTCTCCGGCTTGCTGGCTTGGCCGGGAGGGGCACCTCTTTGGGAACAACTGCTCTTAGACCACAGAGCTTGGGCAGAGGGAAGACACCAGCCCCCAGAAGAATCAGGACCTGGCTTGGGGTGTTCAATAGAGAGGCGCGTTGTAGGGACCCAGAGAAGTAAGAAAGGAAACGAAAGAAAGCCCAGGATGCAGGCACAGGAGGTCATGGGAGAATTGTTCTTGAAATACACAAAAGTCTTCTTTAAAATAAACACTTGCAGGCACCTGGGTGGCTCAGTCGGTTAAGCGACTGCCTTCAGCTCAGGTCATGATTCTGGGGTCCTGGGATCAAGTCCCACATCAGGCTCCCCCTGCTCTGTGGGGAGCCTGCTTCTCCCTCTTCTGCCTGCTACTCCCCACTCCCCATCTTGTGCTCTCTCTCTCTGTGTGTCAAATAAATAAATAAAATCTTTAAAAATAACCACTTGCTGCCTTCGTTGCTTTAGTTCAGTTTAGTAGCGGTAACTGAGCATTTGGTTTCGTGCTAGGTGAATGGAAAGCAAGCCACTTAATTATGACGAGAACAGCCCTGCACTCTAGGACTTCTCAGGCGGCAAATATTTATTAAACACCTGCTAGGTGCCAAGCCCTGGTCTGGGCCCTGTGAAGAGACAACGTATATGGAGAGTGAACCAAAAGGAAGGTCTTTCACTGCGGTTTGGTTCTCAGCCCTGGCTGCCCGTGAAGCACCCCTGGGGGGCTTTCCTCATCAGCTGAGCCCAGACTCCACTCCTAGATTCACTGCTCAGAAGGGCGGCCCAGGCACCGGCACGAGTGACTTATGTTTGGATTCCGCAGCTCTCAGACCTTCGGTGCCAAATGCAGGTGCTCGGCTGCAGAAGCCCTCGTGAGGTGGGCCTGGGAAGGCCTCATGGAGGAGGTGGATGGGGAGGTCAGCCAGCAAGGATCCGGCCAGTCTCAGGTGAGGGGGAGCACGTGTGAGGAGGGGGCGTGAGCAGCTCCCCCAAGCCCCTCCCACGTCTCCTGTCACTGTTGGAACCCCCACCGACAAATGAAGCGGCTTAAAGCACACGAGCTGGTCTCCTTGTTCTCAAGGTCAGAAGTCTGCCATGGGTCTGAAGAGCCAACATGAAGGTGTGCGTGGGGCTGCGTTCTTTCTGGAAGCTCTAGTGGAGAATCTGCTTGTGTTGCCCTTCAGCTTCTAGAGGTGCCACTGTTCCTTGGCCCTTGGCCCTTCCATCTTCAAAGCCAGCAGCCTCATCACGAGCTCTGGCGCCTCCTTCCCTTCTCGTGCCTCCTCCTCTGACCCCGACCTCTTGGCTCCCTCTTCTAAAGACCCTTGTGATTACACCAGGTCCGCCAGATTATCCAGGATAATCTCCCATCTCAAGATCCTTAATTTAATCATACTTGTGACATTCTCTTGCCACATGAGGTAGTGTATTCACAGGTTGCAGGAATGAAGACCCAGACCCCTCTGGGGGGTATTATCCCTCCTGCCACCAGACCGGCGGGTCGGGATTCCCATGAAGCACCGAGAACCTTGGTGCTATCGGCAGGTCAGAAGTGGCACACTGGCAGGGTTTGTGTGGGACTTCCAGAATTAGGAGATTTCATATAGAAATCTAGCTTTCAGGGGCACCTGGGTGGCTCAGTGGGTTAAGCCTCTGCCTTCGGCTCAGGTCATGATTTCAGGATCCTGGGATCGAGTTCCGCATCGGGCTCTCTGTTCAGCAGGGAGCCTGCTTCCTCCTCTCTCTCTCTCTCTGCCTGTCTCTCTGTCTACTTGTGATCTCTGTCAAATAAATAAATAAAATCTTAAAAAAAAAAAAAAGAAATCTAGCTTTCAGACTTCTCTTGGAAAGTCGGAGGAGTCTGATGATGGTAGGCCTGCATTTCCAGACGCAGACCTGAGAAGAAACCATCCCTGTTAGAGAGAGGGGTTCTCCGGCAGGGACACCACGGTATCCAGGCAAGAGGGGCCCCCTCTGGTTAACCTCAAAGGAGTCTTGGGGCCATAGGAGGTCCCCACCTAGACGCCCTGCCCTCCATCATAACCCATGCTCTGGGAACCCGGAACCCCAGGACTACCCCCGCCCCCAAATAACCCAAGCCCACTTCCAGGGCCTGCAGGTCTCCTGAAGTCTTCCTCGGAGAGGGACCTGCACTGTGACCACGCCCACGGGGTTGAAGGCTGGCCAAGGAGGGAGCCGGGCAGGAAGACAGGCAGTCGCCACTGGCCCGGCCCTCCTCATGCCGCCCGTCCAAGTGGGAAATGCAGGGAGCCCCAGAATCTGAAGGAGCCCAAGTCAGAGGGAGAACTGTCAGGGCAGAGTATTAACAGCTTGCTGCTTGGTTTGTAACTTCCCAGGCTTAGCCACGCGGTGCCTGGGCTTCTGCAGGCCCTGCTGTGTGGCCCATGACAGAAGGGAGACCCGGTCCTGGTGGCCTGGGTCCCCTTGCTCAGGCTTGTTTTACTCTGCCTCCTCGGCCATTCACTCCCATGGCAGCAGAAAGCCACCAATGGCCTTAGCACCATTTTCTACTCACGCTTTCCAGCCTCCCTGTGAGGCAGAGAGGAACACGCGACATTTGAGCGCAGGCCTCCCTCGGTGGACAAGCAGGCTGCTGGCTGCTGGCACGCCTCTGTTTCTCTTGTGCTGGTTTCTCCGGCTCGCATGGCCAGGAGGACTCTCCGTCTGCTCAGGGCCCCCGACCCCCGTCCCCCGCCCCAGGGTGCCCTCTAGCGCGGCCCCAGCAGATGCTGAGGAGCCCACTGTCCCGGTGCGTGTCGTCACCGGGGACCCTCTCCTGGGGCCCCGGGCACGGAAGGAGGGCACTGGGGAGGAGGCTGCCAGGCCTGGCAGCCCCTCTGCACACTCGCATCTGGAGACACCTCCGCTATTTATGCTGGGCTCCGTGACTCACGACCGCTCCCTGCTTCCTCCAGGAACTATATTTGGACGACGGCTGCCTTTCTCCAGGAGTGAGACGGGCCACACCCGCGGGACCCAGTGGCAGGGTCAGGCCAGCCCTTGGTGCTTGGCCTCCGTGCTTGCTCTCTCCCTGCTGTCTGCGGTGAGGGGGGCCCAGAAACGAAAGCACTGCTCACTGGGGGCCCCTTAGGAGAACCTTCCCCCAGGCCCTCATCAGAGCCCCGGGGTCAAACACTTCCAGGCTCACCCTCCAGGAAACGGCTTTAAAATCTAAATGTCAAGTCCTCCAGCTTGTCCCAGACCCACAGTCCAGGGTTTGTCAGGCAAGCGCTCACCGCTCTTCAAAGTCCTGCTTCCTTGTAGCTACCCAGAAACATGCACCCAGAAACTGGTTCAGGCCAAGAAATAATAAATAGAGACCAATCTGGCCGTTCTGCAAACATGGGAGTTATTGATACGCAATTCTACCCCCCAGGTACGGAGGCACAAGAAATTAAAACCCAGCTTTTGTACACAAATATTCATAGCGGCGTTACTCATAAGAGCCAAAATGTGGAAACCACCCAAATGTCCATCATTCGATGAATGCAAAAACGCGACACATCCATACGAATGAACAGAATATTATTCAGTTACAAAGAGGAAGGAAGCATGGACACCTGCTACAACCCGGAGGAAACTTGCAAACGTGATTCTCCCGTGAGGGAAGCCAGACACAAAAGACCACATAGTGCATGAGGCCATCGCTATGAAATGTCCAGAACAGGCAAATGCATAGAGGCAGGAAGGAGACGGGTGGGTGCCGGAAGCGGAGAGGTGGGAGTGGGGACCGTATTTGGTGGGTCACCGTATTACGTGCGTTCATGGGTGTGGGGTTTCTTTTTTTTTTAGGGTGATAACATGCTCTGGGATTAGACAGCGGTGATGGCTGCACAACTCTGTGAACTAAAAGCCATTTCAAATGCATGAACTGTAGGGGATGGGACAGAGCTCCGCAAAAGTTGTCAAAAAGAAAGAAAAATAATGGGAGGTGAAGTCATGGCAAAGGCAAGTAACAAAGCAAATAACACTCATATTTTTTTGAATATGTTTTCCACCACCACTGTGACCTATCCTGTTGCAATCATAAAACCAATAAAGATTAGTACACGCTTGTTATAAAAAAAATTCAAGCAAAGATATATAAGGAGAAAAGAGATATAAAATGAAATAAAATGCCCTATCATTCCCCATCCCTCAGCTATAACCAGCATTCAATGTCGCAATTTTTAGGTTTTTTTTTTTCCTTGTTCGCACTAACGAGTCCGCGTAGAAACAGAACCTGGGAAGCCCTACTTCCCCATCTGTAAAATGGAGACCATAAAAGCATCTTCCTGCCGGAGGGTTAAACACCAGCAGGGTTGGCATAAAACAGGGCGTGTGGCAGGAGCCCCAGAGAGAAGGGCCTGGCTGTTGCTGGTGGTGCTGGTGTTATTATGGTATTGTTGTCCCCTGCACTCTTTTTTTGGCGGTTGTGTGGCATTTCGGGATTTCTTTCTTTAAACGCGTTAAAGTGTGAACAACAGAAATTGTTTTGTCTGACCCTGATCTCTCTGCAGGGGCACACACTGCTCCCTGGTATAGGGCTCTCAGCTGACCGGGAAGAAGTCCTCCCTAGAGCACTGGGCCATAGAAGGAACTCCCAACATTTCTGTTTCAGAGCAAACCCAACATGTTGAGGGCTTCTTTTCTACGTGCAAATCTCCCAATTCCCATGGGGTCTTGATCGGGGCAGACCCTGTGCCCAGGACCACTGGTTCAGATTTCTCCTCCTTGCATGGGGAAAGCTGCGCTGGTTGGCCACGGGCCCTCCATCCCAGCTGGGACCATGGTTTAGCCACAAGATTAGCACAAAGGGCTTTGGGAGGATTTGTTTGTTTATCTTCCTGGGTTTTGTTCTAGATACAAAAGCAACACAAGCCACACGCTTGTAGCTAAGAAAAATTAAAACATTACAGAACTGTATAGTGTAAGTCCCTTTCCCCATATAACCACAACTGTCTTCTAAGGAGGGTAGAAACTACTAAATGGGTAATTTTTCATTTATAGACCCTCAAGATGGGCTTGCGTTGCAGGTTTGGACACAGAAGCTAAGAAAGCCAAACTGGCCATGGCTAACACAAGGAGAACGTGGCGTTCCTGGGCGTGCACCAGGACAGAGGGGGGAGCAGAGCACGGAGTCGTGCGTGGGATGAAGGCCGGCAAGGAAGCCCCTGTCAGAGTGACTGGCAGGACTGGGAGAAACGTCTAAAAGCAGTTTCTGGTACATTGCTGGGAAATCCAGGTCTGTGTCTCTTTCTGATGATTCCCAAATTTTCAAGCAAGTTGTCTTCCACGAGTGGGCTTTGTGTTTTTGTGGAAACTGAGGAATGAGCTGAGTGTCAGGTCTGGAATGACGTGGGGTAGATAGAGTCTGCACACACACATGGGAGCCCCCAGGGGAGCCCCAAAACCCTGACTCTCATGGACCAGAGCCAGGTTCCAGCTGGTACCAGAGGCCCCTGCTGACACGGGCTTATGTGCACAAAGTGGGAAGTAAAGATTCTCCCAAAGCCCGCCCCTCAGAAGTCAATGTTGTTAAGCATTTGGGGCGTGGTCTTTCAGAGTTTTGCTAGGCATGTACGAATATCTAAATTATTATTAATGAAATGAGTTCATGCTTTACACATGGTTTTGTGACTTGCCCTTTTCCCTTTAATCACAAATCCTCCGTACATGCTTTTTGAGTCAAAAAACGTTGGTCATGGGGCACCTGGGTGGCTCAGTGGGTTAAAGCCTCTCCCTTTAGCCCAGATCATGGTCTCAGGGACCCAGGATCGAGCCCTGCCTGCATCGGGCTCTCCGCTCTGTGGGGAGCCTGCTTCTCCCTCTCCCTCTGCCACTCCCCCTGCTTGTGCTCTTTCTCTGTCAACTATATAAATAAAATCTTTACCAAAAAAAATTTTTTTTAAAGTTCAGTGATTGTTTATTCCTCTCTAAATATTCCTAAAAACACTAAGTTCCTGAATCTATCAAATGCTACTGCTGATTACCCTGAAATCAAATAATAATGTCAGGGATTCTCTTTCCCTTGTCTTTGTGCCAGATCTGACCAAAGCCCATCACCCCCTCGCTCCCTCATTCATCTGACCAACATTTGCAGAGTGTCCCTTATGTGAACACTTGCCAGACACACCCCTCTCTGCTCACATTTATAGAACTAAGTGGTGACCCAACTGTTAATTCAATGCGAAAACCTATCAGGATTAAACAAGGAGTGCTCTGCAAGCAAAACAGAAACATTGCCACCAGTAAGCATGTGACTTGCCATGTGACGCAAAGGCAAGTCCCCAACAGGGCACTCCAGAGTCCTGCAGGAAAAGAAAATGATGAAGCTAGAAGACGAAACTTTGTCCTGTGTGTACGTTTTCCTGTAGAAAACCGTGATGCCGAAGTTTTGGTTCCTTCTATCACATTACAAACCGTGCAAACAGTTCATTTTAAAAAATGAAGATCTCTAAGTAGAGTAGGCCCTCCCTGACCACACTTTGGCTGTATTATGCCCAAGTACAACGCTCTGCAAAGCATGGGAAGGGTTAGGAATTTGCAGGGAGGGTTATATTCTTCTGTAATTTGGCTTCAATTTACCACACTGACTAGATTCAAAACGCCTAGGCAGTTAAATTGACGTAAGAGAAAGATAAGTAACGTATAGCCTGGGTGGTGGTGGGGCACTGGTGTGAACCTCTGTGACTGTGTCTTTTATGGAACCAAGTGCTGAAGTATTCTACTAGCTCTGTGTCCTTCCTACAGCTTCTCAGGGACGGGGGAACAGCTGCATCTTAATGGGAAATGTTTCATTAACCACAACGAAGCCTGAATTTGAAAGTTTCAAAGCCCTGAAGAAGTTCTTATGGAAGTCCCTATAAATCTAATGTGAAAACAAGAGATCAAAAAGTTTTCAGATAGAAACAGACTCATCAGCTCGTGAGGTCTGCACACTGATGTGGCCACATCTGGGCCAGGGGCCTTTGGAAAACATCTCCAGAGAGTGAGTGTGTTTATTTAGGTGGACGGAAAACCCTGGAGGCCAAGGGATTTATGAAGACCTCCCAGGGGGCACTGAAACTCTCCTTTGTGACAGAGAGGAGAGAGGTCTCCAACAGCCATTGGAAACCATACAATTGCCATTTCCACTTCTTTTTGTGTATAGCGGAGGCTCGATGCCACTTTACATTTGCTGCAGACTAATGTTTTTTTTCTGGGGACGGTTTACTCACCAGCAAGACCTGGAGAGGGTGTTAGGTCTTAGTATGTTTTGCCAGTGACTGGCTGGCTGAGGACCTTCAATCACGGCACGAGCTTGCTTCTACAGGAAGCAGGAAAAGGCCGGTCACTCTGAGCCCTCCATCTGTCTGTAGCACCTCATGTGCTAGGTAGCGAGGGTCACAGAGGCTAAACACCAAGAATTCCCTTACCAGCCAAGCAGGACTGCAGAGGACACATTTAAATGAGCTTAGGGCTGAAAATCAAGGATCCTGAAGGAGGGGTGCGTGGCTGGCTGCCAGTAGAGCATGTGACTCTTGATCTCAGGGTTGTTGAGTTTGAGCCCCACACTGAGGGTGTAGAGCTTACGAGAAAGAAGGAAGGAAGGAAAAGAAAAGAAAAGAAAATCCCTTAAAAAAAATCCTGAATGAGAAAACTGCTATCAGTTTGATGACTTTTCAGTCACTTATGCAAAGTGCCTTTACCAGATGAGTCAAGGAAATAAGAAACTGGTTTTAGAAAGGAAATTGTGAACAAAGAACCACACAGTCAGAGAAGCCCTGGCCCTGAGGTGTTTCACAAGCTCGCGTCCAGAGATGAGGACACGATGATGAAAACAGTGATACTCGATGGTATTTTCCAAACGTGTAACACGCCACGGCCTGTGCTAAGTAGATGCGCGGTCACTCTTCAGTCACCCGTCCCAGGAGGTGGGCGCTACTACTACTCCCACTTCACAGATGAGGAAACAGAGACTTGGAGAAGTCAGGGATGCGACCCAATCGTGCGGCTGCCCAGTGGCTCCAGGCAGGGGGTCGGCCCTGGGGCCACCTGACGCGGGAGGCACTGCCTCCCTACACGGACGGCTTGAACCTGAGACACATCTGATGCCCGCCCGCAGGACGTGCATAGCGGTGAACCTGAGACACCTACAGGGGTGGAAGAGGGACCCTCTCCCCGGCTAGATGATGGAGTAAGGGACACCCCAGTTCCAGAGGCCTCCCTGTGAAGTAAGAGTGTGTGGCACCTGCTTCAGAACAGGCCAAAGGTGCCCAGGAAGTTGGTGGGTCTGGATGTAACAGGAGCTGGTAATTGTTGAAGCTGACTGATGGGCACACGACAGTTTATTACACTATTTTCTCTGCTTTTTTCTGTTAGGAATTTTCTAAAATAAAAAGTTAAAAATAAGTAAGAGAGGGGCTGTCTCATGTACCTCTTAAACAGAACACGCCGTGTTGACAGGAAATACGAAAGTGAGAAAAGGGGCTAATCAGTAGCTACTCTGTGTGGCACGGGGGGGGGGGGGGGGTCCTTAGACCCACGTCTGTCAGTCCTCGAAACAACGCTGGAGGTGCCAGCTCCCACCAGCCTCGTCTGACAGACGCCGTCACAGGAACTCAGACTCTCGCTGACATGACTTGCAAGGGGTCAGCGAGACCAGCCAGGTTCTGGGGCCCCCGCACTTCCTAGCAACGTTCGCGCTTCCCCTTCCTCAGTCTGGAAAGCCATATGCCAGCCGGTCACCCCGAGAAGGTGGGGCTTCACTTAAGATCAGTGCGTGGGAAAAAACGGAGAAGATGGACCACAGATACAATAAAGATGATGGAATCCGGGGGCGGGGGGGACCCCAGGTGAGAAGTGGAAAGCGGTTATTTCCAAAGTGAAAAAAGAAAGAGGTTTCTCTAATCAGTCCAGTTGGGGGGTGCCGTCCCGCTTGTGTTCACCTCACTTCCCAATGTCCAGGAACTTCCCAAAGCCTCAGAATCGTGGACCCATTTTTTTTTTTTCCTCTGCAGAATTCCATCTGAAGTCCACTCCTGCCGCCCCAGAGTCCTCGTGGTCAAGGTGCCTGACCCTGCCTCTGACTCACGGGAGCATCCAGGCTTGGCCAACCTGAGGAGCGCCTGCCCCGAGGACAGCAGGACGAGGCTGGGGGCAATGTTCGGGCTCTGGAGTTGTGCCTGCTGCACACATGGGCCCAAGGACCTACTACGTTTACAAAGCAACACGGAGGAAGGAGAGGCCTGGGGGGGGGGGACGATGCTTCCTGGCAGCAGCATGTGGGCCTAACCTAGGTCATTCTGGGCATTACCTCTACCTCTAGACTTGGAATCCTGCGAACCAAAAACTAGTCCACATTAGGTTTCGGTAACCTGTGACCAAAGGAGGGTCCTGACTAATAATCCTGTTTTGCTTTGTCTAATCCTTCCTTGAGCAGGAGCGACCCTGGGAAACACCTCACCGGGCCAGTGTTCCAAGGCAGCTGTTTACAGCCAGCCCTGGGAGGGGGAAATGCAGACTCCCAGCCCCCCTGCTTGGAGAGTCTGACCAGCTTGGTCCAGGATGGGCCCGGGAATCTGTTCTTCCTTAAGTGCCCCTTGTACTTCTGAGGCAGTTTGCTGGTTTGGGACCTGGCCGTTCGAAGGAACGTGCTTTGGAAGTGCAGCTCTCTGTAACACTTTTATGTGGGTTGCACAAACTTTCACCATAGTCGCTGCCATTTCTGGGCATGTACTTTTACAAAATGTACATTGGTCAAAAGGCCTTTTGAGGAGCTCAGAAAACCCGCTGTGCGGAAGGCACTCGTTCAAGTCTCTGCATGGGTCTCTGGGCCCTCAGAGCTCATTTTTCCCGATGCTATTTGGAGAATAAAAGTCACCTTCTGGTCAGACCCAGAGTACATGGAAACAGGTGGTTCTAGGTGCGCCAGCAGAAGTAACGGGGACCACAGCTTCCCTCCCTGAAATGCACCCAGCCAGCAATGTGGGCACCACAGCGGAGCTGGGTTTCAGGCCTTCTGTGTGCCTGATGGTGGGCTGCGAAATGCGACATTTTTGGAAAGCTGCTTGGCAGCGGAGCCTTGAAGTTCCTATTCTCTGACCCAGTAATTCTATTTCTAGGACTTGGAGATGGGAAAATAATCAGAGGAGTATGCAAAAACTGGAACCAGAGATGCTCATCGTCGCCATTCTCAGACAGCTGAACACTTCAGACAACCAATGTGTCTGTCAGCTGGGGACTGGTTCAGTTAAGTACACAGCCTGTCAAAAGCACGTCATCTACATCAAACCCAAAAGCTTCCACGCAGCCATAGAAATTAGCAAAATGAAAAGGTAACCTACAGCATGCGAGAAAACATTTGCAAACCACATCTCTGATGAGGGGTTGCTATCTAAATACATAGGGAACTCACACAACCCAACAGCAAAACAAACAAACAAACAAAATACCCCAATTTATAACTGGGCCAAAGACCTGAATAAGTATTTTTCCAAAAAAGATATTCAAACGTGAAAATGTCCTCGACATTACTCACCGTCAGGGAAAGGCAAGTCAAAGCTGTACTGAGCTATCACCTGCCCCCTGTTAGAATGGCTACCCTCAAAGACAAAAGGTAAGTGCTGGCGAGGATGTGGGGAGAATGGACCCTTGTGCACTGTTGGTGGGAATAAACACAGAAAATGTGATTTCTGGCTATATAATGGAATATTATTCAGCCATAAAAAAGAAAGAAATTCTGCCACTTAGGACATGAATGAAACTCGAGGGTATTTTACTAAGTGAAGTAAGTCAGACCGAGAAAGACATGTATGTGGAATCTAAAAAGAGAAACCCCAAACTCATAGAAACACAAAACAGACAGTGGTTGCCAGGGTACAAACTTCCAGTGACAAGATGAAAAAGTCCTGGAGAATGTTACATGCAGCATGATGACTATAGTTAACAATCCTGTATTGTATATTTATGTGAAAGCTGCTTGGGGGCACCCGGGTGGCTCAGTCCTTACGTGTCTGCCTTCAGCTCAGGTCATGATCCTGGGGTCCTGGGATCAAGCCCTGCATTGGGGTCTCCACTCGGCGGGAAGCCTTTTTCTCCCTCTCCCACTCCCCATGCTTGTGTTCCCTCTCTCAGTCAAACAAATAAAATCTTTGAAAAAAAGAAAGCCGCTAGAAAGTAGGTTTTAAAAGTTTTTTACCAAGATCCCACATGCCCATTGACTGATGTGGCATATATACACACAGTGGAATATTACTCAGCCATCAAAAAGAATGAAATCTTGCCACTTGTGGTGCCATGAATGGAGCTACAGTGTTACTATGCTCAGTGAAATAAGTCAGTCAGAGAAAGACAAATACCATATGATTTCACTCATCTGTGGAATTTAAGAAACAGATGAACACATCTGGAATGGGAAAAAAAGGAGAGAGGGAAACAAACCATAAGAGACTCTTAATGACAGAGAACAAACTAAGGGTTGATGGAGGGAGGAGGGTGGGGGATGGGACAGACGGGGGGGGGGGGGTTGGGCATTAAGGAGGGCACCGGTTGTGATGAGCACTGGGTGTTGTATGTAAGTGATGAACCACTGAATTCTACTCTTCAAACTAATATTATATTAAATGTGAACTAACTAGAATTTAAATAAAAATCTGAGAAAGGGACGCCTGGGTGGCTCAGTTGGTTAAGCAGCTTCCTGGTCATGATCAGGTCATGATCCCAGCACCCTGGGATCGAGTCCCACATCGGGCTCCTTGCTCAGCAGGGAGCCTGCTTCTCCCTCTGCCTCTGCCTGCCACTTTGCCTGTGCTCGCTCTCTCCCTCTCTCTCTCTGATAAATAAATAAAATCTTTAAAAAAAATTTTGAGAAAAGAAAAAATAAATAGATAAAAGTTTCTTGCCACACACATACACAAATGTAACTGTGTGAGGTGACAGATATGTTAACTAAACTTATTGTGGTGATCATTTTGCAATAATACATATATAAAAGCACTACACTATATATTTGCAACTATATAAGGTTATATGTCAATTATATCTCAATTAAGCTAGGGGGGAAAGTATACTGTCTGGGAATTTTTACCATCATGCTCACAAAACAATAGTTACTAAGAGTGTTGATATAAATATATCCATATATACACATATATACCTATATACACCCACAAATCCTTACATCTACACATGCATATCTGTAAACTGTTGATATACATGGACATATACATGTATATACCATATAATGCCAATTTTTAATTTTAAAATAGAGATGTATCTATATCCATATATAAAACAACAGAAGGGGGCGCCTGGGTGGCTCAGTGGGTTAAGCCTCTGCCTTCAGCTCAGGTCATGATCTCAGGGTCCTGGGATCAAGTCCCACATTGGGCTCCCTGCTCGGCAGGGGGCCTGCTTCCTCCTCCCTCTCCCTCTCTCTGCCTACTTGTGATCTCTCTCTGTCAAATAAATAAATAAAATCTTAAAAAAAAAAAAAACAAACAGAAGGAAGTCCACCAAAATGTGAACAGTGATCATCTCTGAGGAATTTCTATTTCTTTTTTATAGTTCTATTTTCTAAATCAGAAAAAGTTATAAAATTAAGATATGTCCGCCAAAGGCAAGGAAGCAGGGGCAAAAATGAACTATTGGGACTTCATCAAGATCAAAAGCTTTTGCACAGCAAAGGAAAGAGTCAACAGAACCAAAGACAACTGACAGGATGGGAGATGATATTTGCAAATGACATATCAGATAAAGGGCTAGTATCCAAAATCTATAAAGAACTTATCAAACATGGGCACCTGGGTGGCTCAGTTGGTAAAGTGACTGCCTTTGGCTCAGGTCACGATCCCAGAGTCCCGGGATCGAGTCCCACATCGGGCTCTCAGCTCCATGGAGAGTCTGCTTCTCCCTCTGACCCCCCCCCACCTCATGCTCTCTCTCACTCTCTCTCTCTCAAATAACCAAAATCTTTAAAAAATTAAAAAAAAAAGAAATTACCAAACTCAACAGCCAAAGAACAAATAATCCAATTAAGAAATGGGCAGAAGACATGAACAGAAATTTGGCAAAGCAGACATCCAAATGGCCAACATACACATGAAAAAGTGCTCAACATCACTTGGCATGAGGGAAATACAAATCAAAACCACAATGAGATACCACCTCATGCCAGTCAGAATGGCTAAAATTAACAAGTCAGGAAATGTCAGATGCTGGCGAAGATGCAGAGAAAGGGGATCCCTCCTGCACTGTTGGTGGGAATGCAAGCTGGTGCAGCCACTCTGGAATACAGCATGGAGGTTCCTCAAAAAGTTGAAAATAGAGCTTCCTATGACCCAGCAATCGCACTATTGGGTATTTACCCTAAAGATACAAAGGTAGTGATCCGAAGGGGCACGTTCACCGAATATTTATAGCAACAATGTCCTCAAGAGCCAAACTATGGAAAGAACCTAGATGTCCATCAACAGATGAATGGATAAAGAAGATGTGGTATGTATATACACAATGGAATACTATGCAGCCATCAAAAGAAACGAAATCTTGCCATTTGTGATGATGTGGATGGAACTAGAGGGTATTACGCTTAGTGAAATAAGTCAATCAGAGAAAGGCAATTATCATATGATCTCTCTGATATAAGGAACTTGAGGGGCAGGGCAGGGTATCATGGGGATAGAGAGGGATAAAATGAAACAAGATGGGATCAGGACGGAGACAAACCATTAGAGACTTAATCTCAGGAAACAAAATGAGGGGGGTTGAGGGGGAGGGATAGGGTGGCCAGATGATGGACATTGGGGAGGGTATGTGCTATGGTGAGTGCTGTGAAGTGTGTAAGCCTGATGACTCACTAAAGCAAATAACATATTATGTGTTAATAAAAAAAATAAAGATATGTCCTTTAAAAATCATGTTTTCAGGAGAATCTAGGTGGCTCAGGTAGTTAAGCATCTGCCTTCGGCATAGGTCATGATCTCAGGGTCCTGGGACTGAGCCCCGCATCAGGCTCCCTATTGGGTGGGGAGTCTGTTTCTCCCTGTGCCCCTCCCCCCACTCATGCTCTCTCTCTCTCTCTCTGCTCTCTTTCAAATAAATAAATAATCTTTTTTAAAAAATCATGTTTTCAAAGAATTACTAATAAATGCAAAATGGTTAGAACAGCAAGTGGAAATATAGAATAAAAATATGTATTCAACATGGTACCCATTCGTTTTTTAAAATTTTATGTAACTGTTATGTCTGTGTATGTGGGATTATAAGTAATTATGTTCTTCATTCCACTTGTGTACCTTTCCCAAACTTCCCACGATGAAAATGTGGTAATCTTTCACGTCTGAAGGAAAACCCAATTGGACAACCATTTTCCCTGCGGTGCTTCTGGTCCCTGGGAGCCCCGCGCAGCTGGGCTGTGTTTTGTGAGGGTCATGAGGACTGATGGCTTCTTCTGAGCCCCACGGCCCAGCATGAGCGCCCACCTCCCAGCGGCACCCCATTCACACAGGCTGGGGCGGACAGCAACTGTTCCCTGAAAATCACCCCCACAACACCTATTCCCTGAGCTCTCCCTCCGCGCCCAGCCCTGCGCCCCATGATTCACACGCATCACCTCCTTGAGCTCAGCGCGGGCCCCTCTGCCTAATTCCCAAACCCGAGCGCTTCCCCGGGTCACACTCCGGTAAGGAATAAGACTTTCCAGAATATCTTTATGGTAAGTCTGTTTCTAAGGAGCACGTCTGGTACACCCAGAACCTTCTTTCTGATCCGTTTATGTAAGAATGATGTGAAATTTTTAGCTTGACCTATAATTGTTGTTCCCAGAGGTCGTTTTCATAAATAATGGGTCCCACCGCTGCTCGTGTTTTGTTTGTACCTACCTTCTCTTCCGACGGGTAAAAGCCAATTGCCCTCATGACAAAAGGAAGCTCTGACAGGCAAATGTGTTCCGACACCTTTCTGGTCTCCATTGTATCAATACCTTGACTACGGAGCTGAGAATAGTAAAAATAGTCTTCCAGCTCCTACATTGGAAATAAAATGGAAACACAACACACATTTTGGCTTCAGTCTGAAGCATCCATTTGGACTCCAAGGGCATTTTCTAGAAAAGTACATTTTGAGCTCAGTGGGGAAAAGAGATTGGGGAAAAAAGTGAGAAGGTTCACCCCAGGCACATTTGTTTTACAAACATAACTAGATGTTACTAGCAAGTGTTTACTCTGAGGACAATTACCCTGTAGAATTTTCCTTCCCTGCCACCAGCCACCAGACCATAGAACGGGGTCAAGTCTTCGCCCCCAAGAGAAACAGCCGCGTCCAGCGCTCTAGAACAGTAACAGAAACACGGCTGTTAGAAGGCGCGAGCGCAGGTCAGCCGGCGTCGCCTGGCACCGCGGGCCTCACAGGGAATTACAGGGCCCGTACAATTAGGGGCTCTAGAAACCTGTTAGGAAGATTCCCTCGAAAATGAGGCTGAAAATGACAAATCCCATCGCCATGCAGAATCTGATGGTACAGGGCACCCGCCTTAATGACAGTGATGCTCTCTCGCTGGTGACAGCGCAGGCACCTGGCAATTTGTCTGCAGTGTTTGGGGAGCACGGCTCTCCTGAGGGAGGGCCCCCGTATGCTGAACCCACAGTCCTCCCCGGCAGAGCAGCTGCGCCCGTAACATGAGCCCTGCATATGGCCGGAGCCAAAAACCGGGATAAGTGCAGGTACGCTGCCAACACTAATTGCTTCCATAAAAACTCGGGAGGCCACCAGGGACCCACGCCAGTCAGATAAAAATAACCCTCTGCTCTCTAACATGGGGTCAGGCTTTCTAAAAATAGGCACTGTAAATGGTAAGAAAACCTACTTTTTGTATGAGACTGACTTTGCCCCATACAAAATCCACGTAATACGAAGTCATCGTAATAATCCACTAACTGGATTTCTGCTAATCAGGCCATTAGCCTCTTTGTGGGGTTATTAAAACACACTTCAGTGTAGACCACAGTGGCGAAGTGGTTTAAGTATCCAGAATCTGGAGTCAAAGGGACAAGCGTGAGCCTTGACCCTGACACCTGCAAGCGGTCCGATCACGGGCGAGTGACAGCCTCCCTGAGCTCCTGTTTCCTCATCTGTAGAATGGGAATGATTACAGGCCTGCCTCACGGGGTGGTTGTGGAAATGGACTGAAGCCACATGAAGGGCTGGACGGACACGAAGCCCTCCGATCTCCTGCGAGGAGCGTCTGTTAAGGTGTGCTGTTGAATCCGAAAGCCCAGGTGTGAGTCCCAGCCTCTCCACTGACTCCAGTGCCTGGGAGGGCCCTTTAACACTGGGGAGCTGGTTTCTGGACACATGGGGATGCCGTGTGGGGACACCAGTCATCCCTGCCTCCCAGGATGGCTGTGAGATGAAACCAGCAGCGCACAGAAGACAGGCGGCACAGGGCCCGGCCCAGAGAAGGCTCGGTACGAGGGAGTTAGGGTTATTCTTCTCTGTTGAATGGGGTGTCAGTATACACCGACGTCTTTCTTCAAATAACCTCTTACCAGGCCCTGCATAAGCAGGCAGCATTGGTGTCTGGGGGTGCTGTGTGTTCTCCAGGTGGGTCCGAGGCCTCCTCTGCAGCAGGGACCAGCCCCCCCCCCCCCCCGCCCTCAGCTTGTTCTCAGCCCTTATATTCGTCATGGAGGCAGGTGTCTAGCTGAGAGGGCCTCCCCCTCTGTGACCTCTGGGCATTGCCCAGGATCTGTGGGAGGCCACTTTTAGCCATGTGGCTTGGGCACAGGGCCAGGTGAAGACCAGAAGTGACGCAGAGGAGCCTGTCACTACGAGGAGTGCCTGGGAACATCTCCCTGGGGGTCAGGACTGTCCTGCACCTCCTGCTTCCTGGCCACTGCCAACAGACCTGGGACAGCCGGAGGGACAGGACTGGGGTGGTCCAACCGGAGCCAGGGAAAGAGACCCACTGTCTGTGTGGTACGAGCAACAGCTTGTGGGATCTGAGGACTGTCAGCGGCCGTGGTCGCGCTGGGTGACGAAATCCAGGTGTACGAGAACAAAGCCCACAGCAGAGCCGGGCGGAGAGCGAACGCGGAGTGCACACCGTTCCGGCTCTCCCCGCAGGACGGACCGAAAGATGCCCAAGACCGTCTCACGAATTCCCCTCTGTGCTTAAGCTGGGTCTCTAATGCTTGCAACAAAAAAGGGGGTCATTAGGGCACAAAGGGCAACACGTTTATAGAAAACCTACTGTGTGCTGAGACAGACAGACAGTACTTCCGGGAAATGAGCTCAGTCAGGAGAAGCAGCAAGTACTGTGACCCGTGGTTAGTTCACACATGCGCCGAGGAGGCTCGGGGGCGGGGACACCAGCAGCGGTGGTAACCTTTACTCTCAAAATGCTGATGGTATTCCCATTTAACAGATGGAGAAACTAAGACCCAGGAGTTAAGGGACTAGCCTGAGGTCATGCCACAAGCAGGCAGGAAAGGTAGCATTTAAATGGGGTCTTTCTGACAGCATGGTACTGGCACAAAAACAGACACATAGATCAATGGAACAGAATAGAGAGCCCAGAAATAGACCCTCAACTCTATGGTCAACTAATCTTCGACAAAGCAGGAAAGAATGTCCAATGGAAAAAAGACAGCC